>NC_134696.1:23471347-23781972 GCF_050947455.1 Rhinoderma darwinii
AAAAGAACACTAAAGCTTTTTCTACTTTCATAAATCCCCTTTTAACTGCATTTGATGATCTTTGTGCGTAGTCAGGAGGTTTCCATCACAAGTCTATAGCCAGATTTCAAAGCAGTTTACTAAAAAGCCCAGGATGCAATTCTCGGCAACTATGTCAACTTTTGAAGTAAACATTGTGCCTCTGCTTTGTGAATTATACTTCGCTTGTAATGAGTGGATTATCTGTTTGTTTTTGTTTTTTTATATTTTGGTTCTCTCATGACTTATGTCTTAAGATCGGATACTGGCATTTTGCTCATTCGTATGTGCGAGGAAACTGGAGGAATGAAGAAGAGAGCACGTTTTCTCTGCTTGCAAAGTCCTGCCATGACATTGATCTGATATGTTACTGGATGGGAAATCGAAGGTAAAGCCGTGTCTTATATAAGCTATATGAGTTGTTTACATTTAAAGGACTTCTCCTGGACCTTAGCATTGATTACTTTAAAGGGATTCTCTGCTTTGGACAATCCCTATTTGTTAGAAGTGTCCTTTAACAATAAGCTGAGCTCAAAGTGACCCCCTTTTTCGATCCCCAGCGATCATCTGTAATCTGTGGGGAAACCTAGCATTAAGTGTTTAATTTCCCTGCAGCGCCACCACAGGGGAAATTAAGCATTACACAAATGGTTGTCTGTAATTCAGGACAGGACACCTCCTCCCGAGTGAGATATGATCTTTATAACCGCTCTCTACTCTGGCCAAGAGATGAGGATGCTGAACACCGGATCCCCCTCTATTCACTCGGAATTCTCTAATAGGGTGTATGAAAATGGATTTTCTAAACCAGACAGCCCTTTTAAGGTTAATCGGTGGGGGTCTGACCTCTAGGCACAGTGAACTTTCCCTTCATTGTTTGCACAGGCACAACAGCACATATGTATAAGCCGCTGTACCTACTACTGCAGCTTGTTTCATAATTCTGCGGCCCCTTCACTGTGCTTAACGGTGGTCAGACCCCCACCAATCAAACAATAGCCTATCGTAAGGATAGGCCATCAATGTTAAAGTGCTGGAGAACATCTTGGCGGAAGTCCAAGTGGACGGACCACCACAATCTATCTTTTAGGGACAAGAAAGGTGATCACGATAAAAAGACACATGGGGAGATAACAGCAGAACTCCACTTCTTTGAGGACAATCCTAAAAACTATGACCTCCGATGGTTGGTGGTAGAAGAAGTTGAGGGTTCAGATGAGGAACAAATAAGGATGTGTCCTGGATATATACTGTACGTTGGACTCATTCAGTCCTAATGCACTTAAAGGGGTTTTCCAGTGAGAAGAAATTGATGGCGTTTTCTCAGGATAGGCCATCAATATCTGATCGGTAGGGGTCCTACTCTCGGCACCCACGCCGATCAGCTGTTTGAAGGGGCCGCGAAGCTCATGCGAGTGCTGCTTCCCCTTCATTCGTGTCACTGCTGCATGCTGTGAATCACTGACACAATTGTAGCGGTGGTTCGCAGTATTATAGCCTTCTACTATACAAGTGAATGGGAGGCGGTGGTCATCAATTTCTTCTCGCTGGAAAACCCTGTTAACGAAATTGCAGTTTGGCGTGTTTATGCAGGTCCGTCCGATTCCATAGTTGAATGGGACTGTCGGCACAATTTGATCGTGGTGAACCTACCTTATACTTAGAATTTGGCACAGGCATATTATGGATGAATTGATAAATGACTATTTTGAATGCATCACATATTTTATAATGTATATAAGGCCGAATTCAGATGACCGTAGTACATGTCCGAGTAACGGCTGTTAAAACAACGGCCGCCACGCGGACGCATGTATTTTAATGGGGCCTTTGTTTCAACGGACCGTGAAGGGTCCGTTTAAAAATAAAACATGTCCTATTTTGTTGTGTTTTCACGGATCCCTCCATAGACTCAAGTCTATGGGGATATGTGAAAACAAGACCCGCACGGGGTCAACTTGGACATTTTTCATGTCCGAGTTTCCCCACGTTTGTCTGAATTCGGCCTTAGGCTGTGAACGTTTGATGTTTGTAAAATGGTGATTAACTTACATGTGTGAAGGCTAGATGATGTGTTCTGGAAGGAGTCCCCTATTTAAGGTGGTCTCCAGGTGTATTGCACATGCTTGAGAAAGGATATGTGATGTGCTAAAACTTTCAGAACTGCAATGAGAGGATCCAGGGACATTTGGGAGTAGATGCCCCCACTAAATTCTGTCTGTTAAAGGGTCCGGTGATCTTCTAACCTGGTGTAACTAAACAAAAAAAGAAAAAACTAAAACCATTTTTCCTCCTTTATAGATGTGTAAAGGTTTCATCTTTCGGAACTCTGTCCCACTTTACTAAAGAAAACAAGGTACGTTAAACACGATAAACCTAGTTCTGTAGAGTATATGGAGTTCTAGGATTATTAATACCGCAGCTAGCAGTGTGTGCAAAATAAGACCAATGCCAATATCTGGATGGGCTGAGCTCACCATTTTACACACAAATATATTGTCACTTGAAACTTGGTTCCAATTTTGTCCACTCTGTGGGTAGGTCCGAACACAACAGATTTCTGCGAATCCATCCCACACATCTGAATGGGGTTGTTTAAGCAACATGAGGATGAAATTCTGCAAACCCTAAAAAACTATCTGCCAACTGCTATTTCTCCTGAATCCACAATAATCGTGCTCTTTCGGCTGTGCATGCATGTTTATTTCAATGGGAAGAGGGGCATAAGTCGTTGTCACACACACCTGGCAGCATCCTATCTCCCCGACGGGAAGAAGGGATAGGGCATGTTGAAATCCAGCATGCCCGATCCTACTTTTCCCCTGCCATCTGCCATCAGGAGAGAGTCTGGTGGCCACCATACACATTAGATGGTGAGACAATTCTGCCAAAATCTGTGGTTTAGGCCAAGTTTTATCCAATGTGTATGGCCCACATCATTTACAGGGAGAGGCAGAGTGACAATACTAACTGTGCCTGCATCATTGCAGGGAGAGACCGATACAGTACTATCTGTGCCTGCATTATTACAGGGAGAGTGAGATACAGTACTATCTGTGCCTGCATTATTACAGGGAGAGTGAGATACAGGACTATCTGTGCCTGCATTATTATAGAGAGAGTGAGATACAGTACTATCTGTGCCTGCATCATTACAGGGAGAGACCGATACAGTACTATCTGTGCCTGCATTATTATAGGGAGAGTGAGATACAGTACTATCTGTGCCTGCAGTATTACAGGGAGAGTGAGATACAGTACTATCTGTGCCTACATTATTACAGGGAGAGTGAGATACAGTACTATCTGTGCCTACATTATTACAGGGAGAGTGAGATACAGTACTATCTGTGCCTGCATTATTACAGGGAGAGTGAGATACAGTACTATCTGTGCCTGCATTATTATAGGGAGAGTGAGATACAGTACTATCTGTGCCTGCATTATTACAGGGAGAGTGAGATACAGTACTATCTGTGCCTGCATTATTACAGGGAGAGACAGATACAGTACTATCTGTGCCTGCATTATTACAGGGAGAGTGAGATACAGTACTATCTGTGCCTGCATTATTATAGAGAGAGTGAGATACAGTACTATCTGTGCCTGCATTATTACAGGGAGAGACAGATACAGTACTATCTGTGCCGGCATTATTACAGGGAGAGTGAGATACAGTACTACCTGTGCCTGCATTATTACAGGGAGAGTGAGATACAGTACTATCTGTGCCTGCATTATTACAGGGAGAGTGAGATACAGTACTATCTGTGCCTACATTATTACAGGGAGAGTGAGATACAGTACTATCTGTGCCTGCATTATTACAGGGAGAGTGAGATACAGTACAATCTGTGCCTGCATTATTACAGGGAGCGTGAGATACAGTACTATCTGTGCCTGCATTATTACAGGGAGAGTGAGATATAGTACTATCTGTGCCTGCATTATTACAGGGAGAGTGAGATACAGTACTACCTGTGCCTGCATTATTACAGGGAGAGTGAGATACAGTACTATCTGTGCCTGCATTATTACAGGGAGAGTGAGATACAGTACTATCTGTGCCTGCATTATTACAGGGAGAGTGAGATACAGTACTATCTGTGCCTGCATTATTATAGAGAGAGTGAGATACAGTACTACCTGTGCCTGCATCATTACAGGGAGAGTGAGATACAGTACTATCTGTGCCTGCATTATTTTGTAGACAAGGCACTCAAACATAGAGATAGTTGTCCCATTGCTGTCACATGGACTGTATATCTTTTCTTGCTGATTGAAATGTCTATTTCTGGGATATGCTTCCTTTCTGGGATATGTCTTACTGTAATTACTTATCGCACATATTTTATATTTAATACTAAGTGAACATCAGTAACATAATTGTAGTTTATTATCTCATTAAGATTATTATCGCATAAACGTTTCTTACTTAGCCCAAAGGCGCCAGCAGCCGCTGTTTAGACTGTTCCGTGGAAGAAACGTGTCCATATTCAGCACAGAAAGTCTATCTGAATAAAGGTCGTGTGGTGAGTACTCCTGAGTAATCCATCCTTCTGTACAACGCCATCCGGCGTTATTGACTCAATAACATAACATAACATTGCTTCAATACCATCTTACGTATAGTTGGGATGAAGCTTGGTTGTGTTAACATTGAAAACTTTTCCATCAATGCGTAATCTGTCGCCAATATGCAGAACGCAGGCCCCTCCCTACTACACTGCAGTATCCTACAGCGCCACTCGCAGCTATGTGGCGGTGTCTGGTACTGCTGCTCGGCACAACTCCGCCTCATTCATGTCTGAACTATACTGCTAGACACAACCACGTGGAAAAAGACGGCTTTACGTCGGGTACCACAGTGTAGGGGTGCTTTGTTCTGCTGACTGGAGGTTACTGATCACACATTGATGGACTATCCTCCGGATCGACAATCAATGTTAAAATCTAGAAATCCCATTTAATTACCACATTGCGCTTTTCCTATACACTGAGCTAATGTGTTACTCAGCGGCATCCTAAGTAGGCAGATACAATTGGACACTAGCAGGGAAGCAGCCAATCCAAAGTGCTAGACTTTATGGCAAATGCAGGCAGCGAGGTCATGTGCACGGGCCCTATACAATCACGTTACCGGTGTGGCGCTTCTAGGGGGAATACCTCCGTAATATGGCATGCAATATAAGATGCCATTAATTTTTTTCCCCCCACATTCAGTTTTTTCAGGCCAGATTCAGACGAACAAGTGCAAACTCGGACATGAAAAACTTCAATTTTTCACGTCCGAGTTGCACCCGTGCGGGACCTGTTTTCATGGATCCCTCATTGACTTGAGTCTATTGAGGGATCCGTGAAAACGGACGAAACTATGACATGTCCTATGTTTTCACTGGCCCTACATACGGTCCGCTAAACCAATGGCCGTGTGAACGGCCCCATTGAAATACAATCGTCCATGTGACGGCCGTAAATAAAACGTGGCCGTATACTACATTCGTCTTAAGCCGTTAATCAGAAATCTTTTTAATTGATTTCTCTCCGCTTTGGTTTTCCAGTTGAACGGACACATTTTCAGAATTTCCAGCTTTTCAAATGCCGGATTAAAGGATTTTATACGGCAATCACTCCAATCCGCCATTTGATGATAATCCAGAAAGTTTGATAATCTGTTACTTGTTTCTAGGACACCGCTACAGTATAATGTGGAATTTTAACAAGTGCAGGGGCGGACTAGAAGCAGAGGGGATTACTTTAGAAAATTCCTACAAAGTGGTGGTGCACGGTTTTGAGTTAATATTTGTTGCTTTTTTCCTGAACGTTTTCTACCCCAAGTATGTCCACACGTAGCCGAATAAATCCGCCACGTATTTTGCTGCAAATCTGTGGCAAATTCGCAGCAAAATACAAGTAGATTGTGCCGTGGATTGACCATTGATTTAACCCCATACATTAAAGGGGTGAAATCTGCAGAGAAAATCTGCGACATATTTGACGTGTATGGATTTTATAAATCCGCAACATGACCTTAAATCCACGCTGATTTTTTCCGCTACATGTGGATGGAGTTTTGTAAACCCTCTCCACATGTATTATACCATACTTTGTTTCCGGATTCCGCAGCAAATCTGCTAGGTCTGAAATTTGCCTTACAGGTGAGTTTTCTATACTTCCATAATCCAGAATATATTCTAATCCGATAATTTCCTGGATTGTGACCGCCCCCTATGTACTAAAAATGCAGATAAACAAGAGCGTAGCTGAAAATAAAACCTCACGTACATCTGGCATTGTGGGGCCAAGAGGCGCAGAGTGTCTGTGCAGGGGACAATATATAAGTGCTGGCTATTAAGTAACCCATTGTTCATGGGCGGCTGCTTAGAAGATTGCCATCTGCTCATTACAGCCATGCCAAACTTCCAGCATACGTGTAGTAGAGAGAAACGAGCCTGACGAGCACAAATGAATGTGAAAGCTAAAAGGGGAGAGACTTGTAGGACCAGATACAAAAGGCCTGAGCCGTCTGCCAGGAGCCAACACAAGATACTTATAATACATCTGCTCCGCAGGCTGCGCCGCCCTTTATTTCCTGACATCTGTTCAGATTGTATGACGGGAAGAAACATAGGAGATAAATGTGCGCGCTGCTCGCCGGCTCCTGTTACCACTGATCACGGTTTTAATTATATCTGAATATTGTGCAGAGTCATATTCCTAGATGATTATTCACATTGTGACACCATGCGCGGACTATCCACGGGGGTCTACTCCTATGTGCTCGATCAGAGGCCCTTGGGTACTGATAGATGGTCTTAAAGAGACTTTATTGTTTTTTTAGGTTGGGGGTATGAAAGGTGTCATGTAGGGAAATGCCTGGAACAACTGCATGGTACAATTCTTACAAGAGGTTATATGGGATTAGAAAAAAAGATCTGTTCTCGTCAGTGGGCTGTGTCTGGTATCGATTCTTAGCCCCTTTCACTTCAGGATGAGCTGCAGTACCAGACCCAGCCTATAGACAAGAGTGGCACTGTTTCCGGAGAAAAAGTAGATTCTTTCTAATCCTGGACAACCCCTTTAAAATGTGTACAGGATGGTGAAGCCAGAGTTAGATGATATATACATGAATCTACATAAAAAGTTGAGTCACTTTGGAAAATACATGACCTTGCTTATCCTGTACTGATCCCGAGTTACATCCTGTGTTATACTCCAGAACTGCACTCACTATTCTGCTGGTGGAGTCACTGTGTACATACATTACATTACTTATCCTGTAATGATCCTGAGTTACATCCTGTATCTCTTTATTTTATATAAATTTACAAAACATAAACTGAAAAACAAATACATAACTAATTCCATATAACCAAAAAGTGACAACCAAATTCTTATAAACAAATTTTCTTATATACATCTCTGTATATGAGAAGAGAAAACTATACCAGACCCGGCCACATACACCCCACTCTTATATACTTACATCTACACTTCATCCGAAGCTAAACAATAACTAGAATATATACAAACATCATATAAACGTAATCCAAAGTACTAACAGAAAATCCCCCGACCCGCGTCAACCAAGGGCCTAAAGAAACAACATAATAATGATGATAATAATAATAATCAAACAACATAATAATAACAAATAAAATAATAATAATAATAATAATAACAAAAACAATCCAAAATATAATAATACTAATCCCAATTTTTATTTTTTTTTGTATCTTTTTTTTTTGTAATTTTTTTTTTTATTTTTTTTTTAATCACACTATACACATCCTGACTTTCCTTAACCTTACACTTCTTACCTAAACTCCACCACCCCAGCCAGCATCTCGCCTCATGTCCTCTCACGTCCGCATAGTCCAGATGCTGGCCCCCACCACCACACCCAACACCCCAGCCCAGCCCCCCGCCCCATGTCCTCCCATGTCCGCATAGTCCGGGGCTGGGTCAGGCAAACCCCCCCCCCCCCCGACCCCTCCCAACCTATCTATTAACCCCCTTAAGTCTATCCCTATTCTAACAACATTTTTACAATATAATACAATACACATCACCAACTTGTCCAAATACCAAACCATATACAAAATACACCGTACCCGAAAGCACCAAGTTCGGTCACTTGTAAACCTTTTTCCTGCCATTTCAATCCTAAACAAAACAAAAATCTTCCTGTGCTTACCTAGCCCATCACCAGATAGAGAGAAGGGAAAGCCCCCCCCAGCTCCCCCCCAGAGGCCAAGGTACCACGTCCACCGCTGCACCCTCCCTATCGCTTGCCCTATCTCCTTACCCTATTACTAGCCCTTTCTTGACCCTATTGAAAGCTGACCCTATGCTGACCCTCACCTTTCCCTTATTCCGAGCCCTATCGCTATATTTTTTTTGGTGCCTCAGCGGAAGGCAGACCCCCACCTCCAGTTGAGCACCGGTGACGACCCCCCCCTCCCTCATGAAGGCAGACACATTAAGGCACCCAAAAGGAAAAGCCCCTCCAAAGACGAGAGGCTTTGGATGCTCCCAATCTGCCAACCTCCAAAGAATGCACCTTCACCAGGTCACCCATTATATTGCTAACAACCTCATCCACTAGGAGGATTTTCTTCTGGGTAGAAACTAGACATCGTGCATTCCACATAAAGTGCCTGACCACTATACTGACTAGAAACAAGGTGCAATGGTCCCTACCACCGAGGTCTCCGAACACTCCATAGGCCCACCCAGCATAGGAGAGGCTGGTTAGGCCTGGCCAACCAATGGAGGCTCCCACCCTTTTGTATACCTCTGTATTGAAAGGGCAATGAAGCAGGAAATGCTCCATGCTTTCCAGCACTCCGCCGCACTCCTCCCGGGGGCAATCCCGATCATCAGAGCTTCTGCACTTTAGATTGCCCCTCACATACAGTCTCCCATGGAAGCAACGCCAAGCCAGATCCCAAAACTTCTGGGGAATCCTCGCTGAATTTAAAAGTTTTAATCCCACCCCGAGGTCACTACTTGGGCAGTCTTTGAGCGCCAGGGGCTTCTGGAAGTGGGTCATCAGGACCCTCCTGTCAAGAAATTTTCTCGACATGGTCCTGATCTCCCACACCTCCAGACCCCACTGGCGAACAATCTTCAGCGCCAGGGTGGCATAAGCCGGGAGATGTCCGTGAGGTGTACGCAGGTCTTTCACTTGCCCTCCTCTCTCCCATTCCTGGAAGAAAGGCCGAAACCACCCCCTGCAGGAGGATATCCACCAAGGAGCCCTCTCTTGCCAGAGGTTTGCCAGGTTGATCTTAACAAAGGTGTTCACTAGGAACACCACCGGGTTAACCATACCTAACCCGCCTAGTGTCCTTGGTAGGTAAGTAACCTCCCTCTTGATTAGGTTGAGCCTGTTCCCCCATAACAGCTGGAAGAACAGGCTATAGACCCGAGTCCAGAGAGGTTCTGGCAAGATGCACAAACTGCCCAGGTAAAGCAACATGGGCACCAGGTAGGCCTTGGCCAAGTGAACCCTTTCCCTCAGGGTTAAGGACCAACCCTTCCATTGGTCGACCTTCTGGGCAACTAGATTCAGCCTATCCTCCCAGTTCTTCTTGGGGTAATCACCCGGGCCAAATTCGACTCCTAAGATCTTAGCAGACCCCTGAGGCTCCGGAAGGGTGTCCGGGAGATCAAAACCAGGATCTCCTCCTCCCAGCCAGAGACTTTTGCACTTATCCCGGTTGATCTTGGACCCAGATGCCAATGAGTAACGCTCCACTTCCGACATCACCCACTCTGCCTCCCCTCTCGAGGAGACAAAAATGGAGACGTCGTCTGCGTACGCAACCACCCTCTGAGTGGCCTCCGGCCCCTCCAGGCCGGCCCCGACTCCCGCCAATGGCCCACGATCGATCCTTTTAAGAAAAGGATCAATTGCGAACGCATATAGCAAAGGGCTCAAGGGACAACCCTGGCGGACACCAGACCCAACCTCAAAGGGGGTTCCAACCCAACCGTTCACCAGCGCAAAAGTCTCAGCCCCAGTGTATAAGGTCTGTAGCCAATTGACAAACCCCCCCGGTAGGCCGTACCTCAGAAGGACCGACCAGAGGTACTCGTGGTCCACCCGGTCAAAAGCCTTGGCCTGGTCCAAGGACAGGATGTACCCCTCCCACCGACCAGAATTTCCCTACTCCACTGCCTCTCTGACACTGAGGACAGCACTAAATGTGCTGCGGCCTGGAACAGAGCAATGCTGGACCGGCGAAAGGAGCCGGGATGCAAACTTCACCAGCCGATTAAACAGCACCTTTGCGAGAACCTTTCTGTCCGTATTGAGCAGCGCTATGGGACGCCAATTCTCAATACGGGTCGAGTCTTTACCCTTCGATAAAACGATCAAGGCCGACCTCCTCATTGACATTGGCAAAGTACCCGAGGAAAGGCACTCATTAAACACCTCAGTCAAGAGGGGAACTAGGGTTCCTTTAAAAGTCTTATAAAACTCGGATGTTAAGCCATCCGGCCCTGGCGATTTTTTGAGGGCAAGCCCATCAATCGCCAATCCAACTTCTTCTTCCTTGATCGAGTCTATCAAAACACCGAGAGAGGGGTCTACCCCTGGCTCAGGGATGGTTTCAGCCAGGAAAGCCGACATCTCGTCTCGGTTTGGATCTTGCTTCCCCAAGAGGTGCGAGTAGAAGGATCTGACGACCTCCAAGATCCCTGATTTGGATCTCTTCAGAGATCCTGTACTATCAATCAGTCCTGTCACAACCTTACGACTCACTGACATCTTACAGTTCCTGTAGGGGTCGGGCGAGCGGTACTTCCCGAAATCCCTCTCAAGAACTAAAGATGTGTGCCTATCATACTGACACCTCCTGAGCAAAGCTTTCACCACGGAGATCTCCTCCCCACTACCCCCGGTTGAGACCAGATGTTCGAGTTTCCCCCTCAGTTCCTGATATAGGCGGTACCTACTCATGGACCTGAGGCTTGAGAGCCTGCGGAAAAATCCTGCCACCCGGACTTTAAACAACTCCCACCACTCAGACTTAGTACCACTGAGATCCAACAAAGGTACCTGGCTCTGAAGAAAATCCTCAAAGGCCTGTCTTATCTCCGCTTCTTCCAAGAGAGTAGAATTCAGCCTCCATATACCTCTTCCCATCTGGAGGGACTCTGCAATGTTCAAAGAGAAAATAATCATACAGTGATCGGAGAACTCCACCTCAACAACGGACACTGGTGAAGAGATGGCTTCCTCCTTCAAAAAAATCCTGTCTATCCTAGACCTACAACTACCTCTACGATAGGTGAAACCCGAGTGGCCTGGGGTATGCCTGATGTGGATATCCACCAGGCGAGCATCGCTAACTATATTTTTTAATGCTACACTATCATAGGTCAATTTTTTATCTCCGGAACCTCCTCTATCTCGGGGCCTCACGACAGTATTGAAGTCCCCTCCAAAGATAACTTGTCGACCTGAAAAAAGGAAAGGCTTAATCCTCATGAAGAGACTTTTACGGTCCCATTTGCTCTGGGGTCCGTATATATTGATTAGTCTTAATTCCTGTCCCCTCATGAGGACATCTAAGATCAAGCACCTCCCCATTTCTAACTCAATCATCCGTCGGCATGTTACCGGTGCGGTGAAAAGGACCGCCACTCCGCTATAGGGCTCAGCCGCAAGAGACCAGTAGGAGGGCCCGCGTCGCCACTCCCTCCTAGATTTAACGACGTCTGCCAAAAGTGACAGCCTGGTCTCCTGCAAAAACAAAATGTCGGCTTCAACTTGGCCAAGAAAATCAAAGGCTGCAAATCTCGCCCTATCTGACTTAATGCTGGCAACGTTAATTGATGCCAGCGTCAACGGAGTGGGTGCCGCCATCATGGATGTTTGAGTTAGACGGCTTTCTTCTTCCCACCCCCCCCTCTATCTGATGAGGACCCCCCTTCTTTGCCTCGCTTCTTGCAAACTGAGGAGTCCATACTCACCACCCTATTCCCATCTTCATCCCCAAGTTCCGGGTCAACCTCCCCCTCTGGGGGCAACGGCCCCTGCAGCAGGGGAGGCTCAACGACTCTAGGGTGCCCTACCATGCCCTCCCTCTTAGTATGAGAGGCTGGAATGTCCACGAGAGCATGGTATCAATCAGTAGAGCGCACCAGGGGGGTACAGGATTTACCTTCCTGGGCCAGGGCGGGGCCAGATGTATTTGGCCCTTGGGTTTTGCCCGGTGTCCCTTTTGCTGTAGGCTGAGTCCTCTCTTCCTCTCCCACACTTTCATAGTGGGAGGACTGAGAGTCCTCAGCCCTCTGCTCCCTTTGGATCCTCCTCATCTCCCCGTTCAATTCGGCCTCCCCAGGGGCATCAGCTTCAGGGGGGGCATCCAGATCCGAATCAGAGGTCGTCCCAGTTTCCTGGAGCGCCCTCCAAATCCTCTCCTTCCTTCGCTTCTCCGCCCTTCTCTGGCGAGAAGGGGGACCCTTCTTTGCATTCTTCCCTTGCCCCTGTGCCCCATCGTCCCTGCCCGCACTCTCACCCACGGAGGCCTCCCTCCTTTCATCCTCCGCAGGTTTGGAACAGGCATTGACAACAGAGCGAGGACACCGACTGAACGGGTGACCTAAGTCACCACACAGGTTGCAGCGAATACGGTCACACGATGAGGCTAGATGACCAATCCCCCCACAATGAGCACACTTCTGCACCTTGCAGCCTTCACTCAAATGTGAGGGGTCGCCACACCGGTGACACAACTTCGGCTGCCCCTGGTAGAAGACAAGGATCCGATCTCTTCCCAGGAAAGCAGACGATGGTATGTGGGACACCGTCTGTCCCAGACGCTTTAGTTTAACCATGAACGTCCAGGCCCCTGACCAGATGCCAAACTCATCCATGTTCTTCCGTGGCATCTCTACTACCTCTCCGTACCTTCCCAACCAGGTCATGATATCAATACAAGAGAGTGACTCGTTACGGGTAAGAACGGTCACTCTCTTGGGACCACTTTGGCGAGAGATTGCTTGTGCAGCAAAGTCTCGCCAGCCAGGCTCGTCCTTCATCAGCTCGTAGTTCCCCCAGAAGACCTCAAGGCCCCCTAGGTGAACAAAGCTGATGTCAAACTCGACCGAGCCATGAGGATGTATCAAGGCAAAGATGTCACTCGCCTTGAAGCCCATCCCCAGCAGCAGCTCCACCACCCTCTTTCTGGGAGGGCACGCATCATTGCCACGCCACCGGAGACGGACCACATTCCTCCTGGCTACAGCCTGCCCGGCTGTTGGGAGCGACCACTGATCTCCTCGTTGCTCTCGGAAGGCATTTAGACCATATCTGTCTATCCAGAAAGACAGGTCCTTCTGCACTCCCCCTATGGTTAGGGTTTGCTTTCCCTCTCTTAAAGCGTCCAAGAGACGTTGTTGCAAGTTACCGTCCCCGGACCTTGAGGATGAAGATGGGTGGGCCCGCGGTCCCCCCGC
Organism: Rhinoderma darwinii; assembly: GCF_050947455.1. Taxonomy (NCBI): domain Eukaryota; kingdom Metazoa; phylum Chordata; class Amphibia; order Anura; family Rhinodermatidae; genus Rhinoderma; species Rhinoderma darwinii. The sequence continues at coordinate 23,484,842 of NC_134696.1, forward strand.
TGCCACACCAGCATAAGACCTGCCGGATGTCACAGCAAGAGGAGCGCCAGGCCCATTGCCCCTGGTTGATACCCCATCCCCACCACCCACAGACACAGCACTCAACACCCCATTACCAGCAGACACTCCAGCAACTTTATTTACAGACACCTGCATACCCCCAGCAGTTTCCACATCCACAGCTGCAACTTTTTCATTTAACCCACCAGGTCCCCCTGCAGTCATCCTTCTGGCCAGGCCTGGTTCTATGTTATGTATTTTTTCTGTACATTTTGTGTGGGTAGACACTGCTTCAGTCTCCGCATCATCAGGCACCTTTGCAGGGACGCCACCAGATGTTATAAGCGATGTCCCCGCTGTGCCCTCCGCCTCATTAACCTCCATCTGTTCTATGCGCGGAACATTTTTGGGAAAGGGGCCACCGTCGCCCCCGACGCCAGCAGCCCCCTTCTCGCCTACACCACTTTTCAGCGATGCGGACGAAGGAGCCACTGACGTCACTGGAGCCGCCTCCGGCGCCGGACCACTCCCCCCTCCCACAGAGGAGTGGCCAACAGAGCCGGAGCCCCCTCTGTGACCGCCCTTGTCCGGAACGTATGACGGCTTTACTGCGACACCGACAGACTTCCGGCTTTCAGACACCACATCCGGTTTCTGGTTTACCCGTTCTCCCGACCCCTGACTCGCATCAAAGACCAGTTTCCCGGGCTCGCCATTCACCGGACACGGGGACACACCCCCTGGCGTCACCAGGCCACCAGTACCGCCCCCTTTGCAGGGGTTGGCGTCCGGCGCCATTTTGACCACCACGTGTTCTAATGCCGGACCCGTAACACTCTCCCCGCATTCCCGCTCCAGCCCCACTGCAGAGGCTTGAGCTCGGGGTTTTGCGGGACCTGCGCCCTGATCCTGACTTTCATCTGGCTCAGAGCACAGGAAGGATCTTGCTGTATACACAAGTTTAAATGAACCTTTAGCAGATTTTTTTTCCTTTTCCTTTTTTTTCTTCTTAAATTTTTTCTTCTTTTCCTTTTCCTCCTCTGCGGGTAACTCCGCACCAAAACAAAATCCCTGGAAGGATACCGGCGACTCCACATTACGGATCTGAGTGAGTAATCCTGGAGGCCGCTCACTGTCAGTTTCACAACACTCCTGATTATTCCCAGCTGTGAGTCCACCCTCCTCCTCCTCACTGCTCCTGGGTGCCTCAGAATCTGTGCCTTCTCTGGACTTTACATTTTCATGCTCCATTGCCTCCACCACATTTTCCTTTGCTGTGTCTGGGGCTCTGCTGTCTTCCTCCATACTTTCTATTTTTATAGGTGCTGCCATCTCGGCAAACCTCTCTTCGTTTTTTAACTTTTCTCCAAACACCCCTCCGCCTGCTAAAATCTCCTCACGTCTCTCTTCCACTTCTTTTATTTCCTCCAACAAGGATTTCACATTTAAACGGTATCGGGACCTCTTACCTCCTGTGGCTTTTGCAGCCCTTCCTCTGGCGACCGCCAAGTCCGCACGGAGCCGTTGCAGCGACTTCCTGAGGTCCCGATACTCCTCCAACCGCATAGCCAGACGGGAGCTGAAGTTCTCCACCGTCTCTCCGGTCCTCAGCTGTCCCCATTCCTCCACACGACCGTCATCCAAATGTCCGGACAGTGCTGGTCCTTCTCCAGACGACAAAACCTCTATCACCATGCCGGACCGCGTCTCCATACCCTTATCCAGGGTTCCAGCCACGGGGGGAGCCAGGATAGCCTTGCCCCGAGATGATCTCCTCACCCCCGCGACCGTTTGCATATTCCCAGCCAGCTGGGATGACCCTCTACCCCCCGCTGGCATGCTCCGGGAGGTAGAGGTCTGAGGCTCCATCCTAGGATGGAACCCCCCTCAGGGTACTTTCCAAGCCCAGGCAGATGGTATGAGGCCTGGGCAGATAGGATAAGGAAAGTCCCTGGATCCAAGGCCTGCACGGAAGTCTCAGCAGCTCTCTCCACACGTCCTACTCCACCCACTCCAGAGCTGCACTGACTATTCTGCTGGTGGAGTCACTGTGTACATACATTACATTACTTATCCTGTACTGATCCTGAGTTACATCCTGTATTGTACTCCAGAGCTGCACTCACTATTCTGCTGGTGGAGTCACTGTGTACATACATTACATTACTTATCCTGTAATGATCCTGAGTTACATCCTGTATTGTACTCCAGAGCTGCACTCACTATTCTGCTGGTGGAGTCACTGTGTACATACATTACATTACTTATCCTGTACTGATCCTGAGTTATATCCTGTATTATACTCCAGAGCTGCATTCACTATTCTGCTGGTGGAGTCACTGTGTACATACATTACATCACTTATCCTGTAATGATCCTGAGTTACATCCTGTATTATACTCCAGAGCTGCACTCACTATTCTGCTGGTGGAGTCACTGTGTACATACATTACATTACTTATCCTGTACTGATCCTGAGTTACATCCTGTATTATACTCCAGAGCTGCACTCACTATTCTGCTGGTGGAGTCACTGTGTACATACATTACATTACTTATCCTGTACTGATCCTGTGTTATATCCTGTATTATACTCCAGAGCTGCATTCACTATTCTGCTGGTGGAGTCACTGTGTGCATACATTACATTACATATCTTGTACTGATCCTGAGTTACATCCTGTATTGTACTCCAGAGCTGCACTCACTATTCTGCTGGTGGAGTCACTGTGTGCATACATTACATTACTTATCCTGTACTGATCCTGAGCTACATCCTGTATTATATTCCAGAGCTGCACTCACTATTCTGCTGGTGGAGTCACTGTGTACATACATTACATTACTTATCCTGTACTGATCCTGAGTTATATCCTGTGTTATACTCCAGAGCTGCACTCACTATTCTGCTGGTGGAGTCACTGTGTACATACATTACATTACTTATCCTGTACTGATCCTGAGTTACATCCTGTATTATACTCCAGAGCTGCACTCACTATTCTGCTGGTGGAGTCACTGTGTACATACATTACATTACTTATCCTGTACTGTTCCTGAGTTACAGCCTGTATTATACTCCAGAGCTGCACTCACTATTCTGCTGGTGGAGTCACTGTGTACATACATTACATTACTTATCCTGTACTGATCCTGAGTTACATCCTGTATTGTACTCCAGAGCTGCATTCACTATTCTGCTGGTGGAGTCACTGTGTGCATACATTACATTACATATCTTGTACTGATCCTGAGTTACATCCTGTATTGTACTCCAGAGCTGCACTCACTATTCTGCTGGTGGAGTCACTGTGTGCATACATTACATTACTTATCCTGTACTGATCCTGAGCTACATCCTGTATTATATTCCAGAGCTGCACTCACTATTCTGCTGGTGGAGTCACTGTGTACATACATTACATTACTTATCCTGTACTGATCCTGAGTTACATCCTGTGTTATACTCCAGAGCTGCACTCACTATTCTGCTGGTGGAGTCACTGTGTACATACATTACATTACTTATCCTGTACTGTTCCTGAGTTACAGCCTGTATTACACTCAAGAGCTGCATTCGCAATTCTGCACCTTTTCATTGAAAACTGTCAGCAAGCATGTCATCCGACATACCCCCAACAGGAGAGCTCCTACAATGAAGTGAGAGAGTTATTTTTTCCTATGTTTACTGATGATTCTTTATTCTAAATGGAAATCCTCTGTAAATATATTGCCTTCCTTTCAGGAGGCCCCATAGATTGCACCCACTAATGAAGCATTGTTTACTGGTTTTAATCACATATTATATGTTTTACCATTCATTTTCTAACTTTGTTTGCTATACCGTAGTGTATTATAAGGCAGAGACCAGATACACTATCTGGAAAGACCAATAGCCGTGTTCATTCTAATCCTCCTGATTAAAGAACAGAATGCCAGAGCTGCAGTGAAGACTGACACATAGGCAATAGTAAAAAGGAGTCGAGGGGTGTTATGAAATTATTACTCATTTGTTGTTCTAATATGTACAGCAATATACCCAGTTATGTTTGTTTTGTATTTTACATAGGTCTGCATGTTATTTGCATCGTTTTGCACTTGCAGTAAACAGAAATTGTATGTACAATGTGCAGACTAGATTGATGGACCAATTTCACCTACGGGTTAACGGCTTTAAGATCTTATATTTACTTTCTTATAAATTTCTTACCATCTTGTGTTTCTCAGGGAAACTTTGGCTGGCCTGTGTCTGTTGTGTGTAACAATGGGGTCCATGATATTGAATCGCTGACTGATGCTTTGAAGACCGGTCCTTACGGAAGATGTGTCTATGAGTGTGACAATGACGTCGTCAGCAACCAGGTAAATAAAGGGGCAATGTGAAATGCAGATGACAAGAGTTAGGCCTCATGCACACAGCTGTATGTCAGCGCTATGTTGTACGGAGCCACAATAGGGCACCCATAGAGTTTTGTTTCTGTCTGTTCAGGTCACAAGAGCGACCAGCTTGGAGGCATAAGGGACATTATGCGTTTCCCTTTAGGGGGGGTATAGGTGGTATAAAGTTGCAACGGCCGCATGGTCAGCTGCAACGGCAAGTCTGAGGTGGGTTGAGGGGAGAAGCCCATCTGTAGTGTGAAGGGGCATCTCGGCAGGAGAAGCCCACAAAGTGACTAGGTAGCCAGGTAAAGGGTGCAAGGGGAGAAGAGTACATCAAGGCAGCCAGGTGAGGGGCTGGTTAGACTTAGGGTATGTGCACACACACTAATTACGTCCGTAATTGACGGACGTAATTCGGCCGGAAGACCCGGACCGAACACACTGCAGGGGGCCGGGCTCCTAGCATCATAGTTATGTACGATGTGTGTGTGCACATACCCTTACCACGAAGAAAACAGAGGTTTCCCACTCTCCCTCCTTGTAGGATTGGTTTGGTTGGCCACAGCGAGCAAGCCACGAGCCGTACAGCAGGTCGACCACGCTAGTGGGGGAACACGAGCCGAACGGCAGGTTCTCAAGTAAGGTCACAGTCCGGTTAGCTACAAAGGTCAGCCGGGATGGCTGACTGTTGCCCCGGGGGACCGACCGATAGCGGACTCGGTAGGTCTGGCGGTAAGAGTGTTGCGATTGGTCGCTCTTTTCACTGTACGTGTTTTTGATTAAAAAAGTTGGCCACGTTTTTGCAAAAGAAAGATGACTGTGATTTATTGCTGGGGAGGGGGTGGGGGGTCAAAGAAGCAAAGGGTATAGTAGCCAGCGCGCTCCTTATCCTAAACCTCATACACCATAACTTCTAGGTCGTAGATCCTTGAGATTTCAACAGGATCTACTGTCTAATGTCTATGCAGCCAGTCATACAGACCCCAATATCTACCATTAGGGGAAGCAAGGTTCCAAAAAGTTGGATTGCTGGACTTCTACCTGTCAGATACTTTGGTTTCCCGGAGATAAGCGGCGCTGTAGATTTCTATAATTGGGGAAGTTGAGGTTCATAGATGTCAGACAAAGATCAGTCTATGGGTTGCGTGCTTTATATAAACCATTTCCATAGACGCTATGAAAGCATATTGATGTAATAGAGAGGGGTCGTCTCCCTGGGGATCCCTCTCTAGTAGACCGAGCGGAGAGACGCTGCATTCTGGAGGACCTGGGATGGCCTATTGATTTCAACAATACTACAAGAGAAATGAACGCTCACTGGTCCCAGCCCCCCCCCCCACTTTCCTTTAAAGATAGTCCTGACTGTTAAAAGTGACTGATATAAATATAAAAACGTATAAATTCTGCTCCGTATTTACTCTGCTTCTTTCTAGCAATAATAATGGTAATGTTCTAGGTGGTGAACATGGAGTATGAAGGTGGCCAGACAGCTGCGTTTACCATGATGGCTTTCACGAAGGACCTTGGTTCAAGGAAGACCACGATCTATGGCACGAAGGTAGGACAATCAATCTTGTCATTTTTATGTTATTATTATTATTAACCAAACGCTGTGTGTGTGTATATAGCCTTAGGGGCCTTTTACAAGGGCTGATGCACGGCTGAATGAACGTTCATCCGAACGTTCGGTCCCGATCATTACGCAGTGTAAACGTGCTCCGCGATCGGCTGACAAACCAGCGCGCTTCTCGTTGATCGCATCTTTTATGCGATCCTAAATATCCTACTTTGTGCTGCAGACAATAATGCAAACTTTTGGGGACGAGCGACTGTCTGAACGATCGTTTGTACCCATACAGTTTGCATACTCACAATGATTACGGCAAGTGGAAGTTATTTAAAGAAGCACAAGTGGGCTTGTTATACCGTCATTCGGCGCTCGTCACGGGCAGGAAATGTCCTGCCCGTGTAAAAAGAGCTTTATACAGGTTGGATTTTTACCTTTTTCAATCCTGGAGATAAGCAGCAGCGGCACCTCTGTCTTGCCTTTTGAATTCAGGCCCTTTTACATGGGCCAATTATCGGGCAACGTTCAGAACGCCCGATTCCGATCATTGCCGAGTGTAAACGTGCAAAGATCAGCTGCCAGAAATATTATCGTTGTCGGCAGCACCTCTCCCTGTGTAAACAAGAAGTGCTGCCGACATGATAGAAATGTATGGGGTTACTACGATCGCTCGTCCCCATACATAGCTCCTTGAGAAAGGAGCAAACGAACGCCGTTCAAGGAGCTGATCCGTTGATCGGCGCTCGTTTACACAGCCATGTAAGAGGACCCTTAGGCTGTGTTCACACTGAGTTTTTTGCAGGAGGAAAATTCCCCCTCCAAAAACTGCTCCTGACGTTTTTTGCACAGTGGTTTGACAAAAACTCGTCAAAACACTCGTCAAGGTGTTTTTTTTTTTACCCTTTCTGACTGATTGAAATGGGGTTTTGGAGGTGGAAACTGCCTCAAGATGGGTCATGTCGCTTCTTTTTACCGCGACGCGTTTTTTTTACTCGCGGTAAAAAAACTCGTCCAACTCCCATTGAAATCAATGGGAGGCATTTTCAGGCGTTTTTCGACGAGTTTTCCGTAGCGGTTTCCGCGCCCAAAAACTCGTCAAAAAAACTCAGTGTGAACAGGGCCTTACATGCACACTTGACCAAAATCTGTGTGCGAACGCCTAAGACCTTGTTCACACATTGCAGATTTTGCGGTCTGTTCTCCTGAATCGAATTCTGGTTTTGGCTTAGTTTAAGTTCACACTAGCGTTAGTATACGTTTTACCTCTCTTCCGTCAGAGGAAGAGAGGATCGAAAGATTAAAAGGAAAGCAACGGTTCCATTAGAATTACCATTGATTTCTGTTTCAATGTGTCTTTATTAAACCGTTGAGACATCAGAAAGTATATATGAACAGTTCTACTCGCAGGTAGAAGTAAAGGGTTAAAGTCTCAAATAATAATGACATAGTCCATTGGAATTCTTTTTGTTTCAGTTGCATTCCGTTTGTCTCCGTTCGCTAGGTTTCCGTTTTTTTGTCACGGACACAAAGGTACAGTCTGCAGAAGTTTTGTTTCCGTGACAAAAAATGTAAACCTAGCGAACGGAGACAAACGGAATGCAACTGAAACAAAAGAATTACCATTGAAATCGATGGTAATTCTAATGGAACCATTGCGTTCTGTTTAATCTTTCGAGCCTCTCTTCCTTTGACGGAAATCTGCCTGTGTGAACAAGGCCTAATAAAGTCTGATTTGACGGTTGTTGTTGGCTGAACACATCCCCTGCTTCCTCCTCCAGGCATTGTTGGCAGGTCTGTCGATTTTTTTTTAAAGGTCACGACCTGTGGAAAGATTCCTATTGCAGTCTTCTTACCATCTTAATATCTATAAGGTTTGTGGAGGAGTTGCCATGTAATTACACGTCTAGAACTCGGACTGCAGTAGCTAAAGAAGGATTTATTTTTTTTCTTCGTTTTTAACAAATACCATTTTTGACTTAAAAAATATTCAAAGGACGGTAATATTGTCAGATCCCTGCCCTTATAACTAGCATCAGTAATATGCCGATTTTATCTTTCTGATCTTTAAAGGGGTTGTCCCCTACCGTACAACTGATAACCTATCGACCGGATAGGTCATAAGTATATCATCGGTGCGGGTCCGACACCCGGACCTCGCATTGATCAGATGCTCTTGTTGCCTGCGGCCACCGGATGTTATTGCCCATTATGCGATGTACGGAGCCGGAAGCAGTTGGCTCTGTACATTGCATAGTGGCCGTGCTGCAGAACTGCAGAACTGCAGCTCTGCTCCTATTCACTTGAACGGTACTGCAGCTCGCCCGTTATTTCGTGGCCGCAGCCAACTGCTTCTGACGTGTACGTCCGGTGCCCGGAGGCAGCCGGAGCAGCTTAATGGTGGGTGCGGGGTCTGGGTGTCGGACCCTCTCAGATCATGTACTGATTATCCATCTGGTGGATAGGTCATCAGTTGTCCGTTAGTGGACAACCACTTTAACGCTTCATCTACTGTATCATTTAAAAGATAATTCCACTCAAAACATTTCCCTAACCTTAACCCGATGTCTTAAAATAAGCTCCATCACAGGATCAGGGTTGAGGAGCTGCAATATTCTTTGTAGGTTTATTTTACTATGCCCATTTTTACCATTTCGTTTTTTCAGCGCGGCTTTCAAATAACCTGTTAATGGTCTCACGTTGTTGCAGGAATAACCGCTGTTAACCTGCAAACTCATGTGGCCATACAGGAAAATTGGAAAAGAGGCAACACTCCAAAAAAGTCTTCAAAATGGTTTGTTCACCCATATGGGCACAGGTCGTGTGTGGCACAGGTCGTGTGTGGCCATAAAGGTTGTGTTTTTTAATGGCAGGTAAAGGGCTGTTTTACCTGCAACAATGCGTGGCCATTAACAGGAAATTTGACAGCCGCAGTGAACATGGTGCGGCTTTTTCTTTCCACCATGAAGCGTGTTTCATAGCGTATTTCACAAGTGTTTTTGGAGTATTTTGTTGTTTTGTAACGTTTGTGATGTGCGTATTTTAAGTCCTTTTGAATAAGCCTATTGGAAGTTTTCCAGAAAAAATGCAATACCCAGAACATGCTGCATTTTGATAAAAATGCCACTGACACTTAAAACGCCACCAGAACGCCACAAAACGTAACGCATAGTGGATATGACCATTGAGAGCCCCACTCACCTAGAGCAATGAGGTGCCCCATCCATATTCCTGGCGGTGTAGTGCCGATCATACACGACCATCCTCTATTAAAGTCAATGAAACATACTGCCAAGTGAGGGACTGTGCATGCATAGCCACTTTCTCCCAGCTATGAGAATCGGGCACCCTAATTGTCAAGATCATTGAAGGTCCCAGTGATAGAACCTCCCCTGATCATTTTATAGCCTATGCACTCAATTTGCCATAAAAATCTATAGTGGGGAAACCCTTTAAAATATGTTTAGAGTAGACCGGTTTACCATAACACATTAGGGATTTGCAATTGGACAATAAAACAGGGGAACCATGTGAGGGCAAATGCCAGTCAGCCCATCAGCAGGCACAGAAAATTGCAGCCTGTATTCTGCTGGCAGATTCACTGAGCAATGGAGCAATTCCAAAAATATGATCAATTAAAGATCAAATTATGGTAGGTACAATTGTGACCTTTAGGTTGGTCCATCCAGAGATTGATGTGAAGTTGCAGGAGGCGCTCGCCTATGTTCTGCGTCAAACCCTATATAGATCATTATAAGTCCGGCACTGGCAGCACAAGGGCTAAATGTGACCCTTTTATCTCCGGGGGCATATTTTATCCCAGACGGCCTTGCAGCTTTCCTGCCGCATTTAATCTTGTTTATATTTTCTAAAAAGGTTCCAGTCATGACATGCCTGACCTCTCCTTATCTCATCATGGTGCCAGCCTGGCCCATTTGTTTAACAAAAGCACCATTGTCTCCTCGCAGCTGGACGGCTCGGTGATGTGGCCCTGCCAGTGTTCCCGTTGTCAGATTGCTTCACGAGATTGGCTTGATGTGAAACACTTCAGTCCCAGAGCCGGCTCTGCCCGTCCTGTCCATATTATAGTCTTATAATTTACAAGATGAAGTTATAAGATCCAGCTCATTCTGCACGACCGATCCACCCGCCCTGACACCAATATCGATAAATCTTCTGTACATTTCTAGAACTGTGTCTGTCCTCCTTGATGTGGATTTATTTTTAGTTTATTACTATAGTATCAGGCACATGGTAAATTTTAAGGTGTCATAGAGAACAGTTATAATATGGTGAGATTCAGGGAAAAGCAGAATACTGCGAGATGAATGAATTTCTCATTATATTCTCCCCTGAGGGGGGTATAACCAGTGACAATATAGTTGCGTGAACCCTTCTCCGACTCACAGGAGCAATTTTGAGAATGGATCGTATGACGCATTATTATTATTTATATCGCCTCATTATGCTTTACATACATTTCTTTTAATAAGTACAGAAAGACAATGCAGCATGCAACACATAAAATAAAAACACAATGTAGACTAGATACAATGGGTGAGAACTAGGGGCGTAACTAGGAAAGACTGGGTCCCATAGCAAACTTTGGACTGGGCCCCCCCAGGTGCCACACACAGCTCCCCTTATAGATTGCGCCATACAGCCCCCCTGTAGACAGTGTCACACCACACTTGTAGATAGCGCCCCCAGTAGTTACTGACATACAGCCCCCCTGTAGATATTGTCATAAATCCCCCCCTGTATTTAGTGACACGCAGCCCCCCTTAGTAGATCGCTCCACACACAGCCCCCCTTAGTAGATCGCTCGACACACAGACCCCTTAGTAGATCGCTCCACACACAGACCCCTGTAGATAGCTCCACACACAGACCCCTCATGTATATAGTCACACAGACCCCTCGTGTATATAGTGTCACACACAGCCCCCTCTTGTATATAGTGAAACACACAGCCCCCTCTTGTATATAGTTAAACACACAGCCCCCTCTTGTAGATTGTGCCACACACAGCCCCCTCTTGTAGATTGTGCCACACACAGCCCCCTCTTGTAGATTGTGCCACACACAGCCCCCTCTTGTAGATTGTGCCACACACAGCCCCCTCTTGTAGATTGTGCCACACACAGCCCCCTCTTGTAGATTGTGCCACACACAGCCCCCTCTTGTAGATTGTGCCACACACAGCCCCCTCTTGTAGATTGTGCCACACACAGCCCCCTCTTGTAGATTGTGCCACACACAGCCCCCTCTTGTAGATTGTGCCACACACAGCCCCCTCTTGTAGATTGTGCCACACACAGCCCCCTCTTGTAGATTGTGCCACACACAGCCCTCTCTTGTAGATTGTGCCACACACAGCCCCCTCTTGTAGATTGTGCCACACACAGCCCTCTCTTGTAGATTGTGCCACACACAGCCCCCTCTTGTATATAGTGAAACACACAGCCCTCTCTTGTAGATTGTGCCACACACAGCCCTCTCTTGTAGATAGCGTCACACACAGTCCCCTCTTGTAGATTGTGCCACCCACAGCCACCTCTTGTAGATGGTGCCACACAGCTCTCCTCCTTGTAGATAGTGCCACACAGCTCCCCCCTTGTAGATAGTGCCACACAACTCCCCCCTTGTAGATAGTGCTACAAACCCCCCCAAAAAATTTGTACTTACCTTGCCCCATTCCCGCGACAGACGGAGCGATGCACATCCTACGGGCGGGGCGCATGCGCAGACCAGCGTGATGCAGTGATGTCATCACGCCGGCTTGCACAGGGAGTCTTCCCAGCACCTGAGGATGCAGATACAAGTGAATGTGGCTGTCACTAGCATCGGGGCCCCCTCCGATTCTAGCAATGCCACAGGGCATGAGAGGGCCCGGGCTGCGCGGGCCCCGTAGTGGCATCACTACCGCTGTAGCAGCCATAATGAATTGAGGACGGAAAATACGCAGCAGAATACAGTAGCAGCAAAGTAGGTGAGATTTAACAGATCTCCTCCACACACTGCGCAAAAATTCCGACCAGAAATTGACCTGCGGTCCGTATTTTTCGAACTGCAGGATGTCAATTCCTGCTACTGAAAGTGGACTGAATTGCTGCGTTTTTCAGAGGAAATATCACCACCTCCCAGAAGTGAGAAAACCGCAGCAAAATACGCACCATTTTCTGCAGTAAAAAAACAAGTTTTTTTCCACAGCGGAATGTCTGCTACTTTCAACGGAATTGCTGCTTCTGTTACGCGTGGACAAGCCCTTAGGGTAAGTTCACACGTAAAGGATTTGTTGCGGATATACACCTCAGCTGCTGCATAACATCATCATACATATCTCAGCTGCTGCAGAACATCATGCACCTCAGCTGCTGCATAACATCATCATACATGTCTCAGCTGCTGCAGAACATCATAATACACCTCAGCTGCTGCAGAACATCATAATACACCTCAGCTGCTGCATAACATCATCATACATGTCTCAGCTGCTGCAGAACATCATGCACCTCAGCTGCTGCATAACATCATAATACACCTCAGCTGCCGCATTACATTATCATATATGTCTAAGCTGCTGCATAACATCATCATACATGTCTCAGCTGCTGGAGAACATCATAATGCACCTCAGCTGCTGCATAACAGGATAATGCACACCTACCTCAACTGCTGCAGAACATCATCATACACACCTCAGCTGCTGCAGAACATCATAATACGCACTTCAGCTGCTGAGTGCGTTTTAATATGAATCAGTTATTAATGGACAGGATCTGAGTCACCGCTTACTCTTCAAAAAAGATTCTGCAGCAGCTGAGGTGTTTAATATAAGGAATAATTTACACCCCTTCTATAATTTGATAGTAGACTGTACTCCGCCTGCGGCCTCCTACTATGATCATAGAACTCCTTGGTGACTAAAATTCTTATAATTTACAGGGGGGGGGGGGAGATATTATCCCATTTCTAGTATACACATAGTTATTTATAGAGTGCAAATATAGATGACCAGTAAGAAACATTGAGAGCAGCGTCTGACTGTAACACTGGAATATCAGGATATTGTAATGTCTGATCTATTCAGCCTAAGAAATCCTACTGAACTTTGTTTTCAGCATTTGTCATTTAGATTTCTAATAATCAGCGGGGATTTCATTAATTGGCTGAACATTATATTATATAGAGTGGACATTATATTACGTTGTGTGGCCATTATATTATATTATATAGAGTGGACATTATATTACGTTGTGTGGCCATTATATTATATTATATTATATAGAGTGGACATTATATTACGTTGGGTGGCCATTATATTATATTATATTATATAGAGTGGACATTATATTATGTTGGGTGGACATTATATTATATTATATAGAGTGGACATTATATTACGTTGGGTGGCCATTATATTATATTATATAGAGTTGACATTATATTACGTTGGGTGGACATTATATTATATTATATAGAGTGGCCATTATATTACGTTGGGTGGCCATTATATTATATTATATAGAGTGGACATTATATTACGTTGTGTGGCCATTATATTATATTATATAGAGTGGACATTATATTACGTTGTGTGGCCATTATATTATATTATATAGAGTGGACATTATATTACGTTGTGTGGCCATTATATTATATTATATAGAGTGGACATTATATTACGTTGGGTGGCCATTATATTATATTATATAGAGTGGCCATTATATTACGTTGGGTGGACATTATATTATATTATATAGAGTGGACATTATATTATGTTGGGTGGACATTATATTATATTATATAGAGTGGACATTATATTACTTTGGGTGGCCATTATATTATATTATATAGAGGGGACATTATATTACGTTGGGTGGCCATTATATTATATTATATAGAGTGGACATTATATTACGTTGGGTGGACATTATATTATATTATATAGAGTGGACATTATATTACTTTGGGTGGCCATTATATTATATTATATTATATAGAGGGGACATTATATTACGTTGGGTGGCTATTATATTATATTATATAGAGTGGCCATTATATTACGTTGGGTGGACATTATATTATATTATATAGAGTGGACATTATATTACTTTGGGTGGCCATTATATTATATTATATAGAGTGGACATTACATTACGTTGGGTGGACATTATATTATATTATATAGAGTGGACATTATATTACTTTGGGTGGCCATTATATTATATTATATAGAGTGGACATTATATTACATTGGGTGGCCATTATATTATATAGAGTGGACATTATATTACTTTGGGTGGCCATTATATTATATTATATAGAGGGGACATTATATTACGTTGGGTGGCCATTATATTATATTATATAGAGTGGCCATTATATTACGTTGGGTGGACATTATATTATATTATATTATATAGAGTGGCCATTATATTACTTTGGGTGGCCATTATATTATATTATATAGAGTGGACATTACATTACGTTGGGTGGCCATTATATTATATTATATAGAGTGGACATTATATTACGTTGGGTGGCCATTATATTATATTATATAGAGTGGACATTATATTACGTTGGGTGGCCATTATATTATATTATATATAGTGGCATCACTACCGCTGTAGCAGCCATAATGAATTGAGGACGGAAAATACGCAGCAGAATACAGTAGCAGCAAAGTAGGTGAGATTTAACAGATTTCCTCCACACACTGCGCAAAAATTCCGACCAGAAATTGACCTGCGGTCCGTATTTTTCGAACTGCAGGATGTCAATTCCTGCTACTGAAAGTGGACTGAATTGCTGCGTTTTTCAGAGGAAATATCACCACCTCCCAGAAGTGAGAAAACCGCAGCAAAATACGCACCATTTTCTGCAGTAAAAAAACAAGTTTTTTTCCACAGCGGAATGTCTGCTACTTTCAACGGAATTGCTGCTTCTGTTACGCGTGGACAAGCCCTTAGGGTAAGTTCACACGTAAAGGATTTGTTGCGGATATATTCCACAGGAAATATTCAGCAGAAGATCAGCAGCAGATTGTGTGGATTTAGTGTGGATTTTCATTTAATCACATGCATTACATTTCAATGAGGAAATTCCGCTATAAATGCGCAAATGGTTTTTGCAGCAGAAATTGACATGCTGCAGATGAAAATAAAAAACCGCACAAAAAATTTCTACAGCATGTGGATATAATTTGTGCAAATCTCATCCACTTTGCTAATACTGTAATACACTGCAGAATTTCCATCCGCAATTCCGGACATAAATTCTGCAGCTATTCCGCAACATGTAAACAAGGCCTTACAGTGAATCCTTTACCTTTTTAATAACCTGTTGCTTTTAGGTCTAAAATTCTGTGCTGTCATTTCTTAACGTATCTTTATAATGGTTGGAGCTCTGTTTTCTAAAGACAAAGATCCAAATCCTTCTTAGACATAGGGTTAGATCATGAAATTCTGTCTGTCTGCAGCCACCACTAGGGGGAGCTGAGGAGCTTACTCCATACTGTTATATTTAATGAATTCAATGCATACACAGTATGCAATAAGCTCCCTCTAGTGGTGACCCGATTGCACCAACCAGCATCTGTATACAGACCCCACAGGCCAGTGTGACGTAGGAGTATCAACAGGTAAGTTAAAGGGGCAGGCACTGCATGACGTTGATCCAAGTTAGTTGGATCTGCCAAAAGATCGTTACGGATAAGCCGCTCCTTGCTCATATTGCAGTTGCCACGTTTGTGCTACTTTGGTCCAGCAGGTAATATTCATCGTATTTCTAGAATTATGTTGATATATTGTATAATATTTTGGTCAGTCACTAGTAGTCAGATGATTGTGGAATGTATAAGTTATTTGAATATAAAATATTTTTTTTAGATTGTAAGCTCTTACGGACAAGAATCTCTCTTTTTTTTCGCCATCTGTTGTTTTTGCGTATGCGATGGACATTTCCATGATAACAATCCTCGTTCCTGACCAGTAGTAAGAGGAGCATCATTTTTCTCTTGCAGGTGCCGTGTGCTAGGCAGTCAAGCCTTATATAAATGGCGCTACGAGCAATGTTTACCAATCGTGCCACCGATAACCATAATTTTTCCGGTTCTGTGACCATTCGATCGTTTATCGCCGATCTTTTTGTACAGTATGGGTCAGGTCACACGTTGCGTAAATACTGCGGTTTTTCCGCAACAAACTTCGCAGCAAATACAGTAGCAGCAAAGTGGATGAGATGAAACAAATCTCATTCACACGCTGCGTAAATACGGAGCGGAAAAACTGCTCAGAAATTGACATGCGGTGCAGAGTTATATTCCGCAGCATGTCAATTGTATTTACGTAAACGCTGCTTATTTGTTGCGGGATTTCCCCATTGTATTCAATGGCGAGGTAATACCCGCAACAAATAGCAGTTGTTGCGTTTCTTTGCGGTGGGTTTGCAGCAATTCAGTCGCAAAGAACGCAACTAATAAACCTCATACTTACCCAGGAGGAGTCTGTTCCTCCCTCCAGCGCAGCCTCCTGAGAAGACTTTTCATTCCATGTGACCGCTGCAGCCTATCACAGGCTGTAGCGGCGGTTACATGGGATGAAACCTCATCGGCCGGCCTGGATGACGTCAGAGGGCCGGCCTCCCGGAATGACGCTTAATACCATGTGACCATGTCATCCCAGGAGGCCGGCCTGCTAGGAGTGCACAGTTTGGTGCGCTTTTTCGCCCGGAATTCCCTGCGGCGCACAGGGCAGATACGCTCGTGCTATTACGCAGCGTATCCGCCCCGTGTGAACACAGCCTTATACTGGACGATATTGTCTACGATTGCTTAGAAACTAGTGATTCGTAACAATACAAAGGGGCCTATAGTAATAGACGGTCGGCCTAGAAATGTGCTTTCTCCATTGTCTTTAGCAGAGACTCATAAACAAGTTACACATTTAGCTGCGGGGAACTTCTGTCTGAGGATTTCACTTCCCCTTACAGTATGTAAAACCATGTGTGACCTGGGACGCAGCTAAAGTTCATACTGTAGCAAAAAATATAAATTCCCATATATGTGACATGAATGTACGTGATGATTTATATACGTGCCGAGTTCTCATAATAATACAAATAGCAAAATGGCAAAAACACCTTCATTATATCTGAAATTATTACTTAATAATAATATCATAAACTATTCTATTTGTAACCACCTGTAAATAACATCTGTATAAACGGTTCATTCTGATGACATCACTTCCTGTCAGTCGCCTCCAACTGTAAATCATTATTGATGAGCGAAACCTTGTTAGATCACTGATCAAGTTACAATATAATACACTATAATATACTAATATACTATAATACACTGTAATACACTATAATACACTAATATACTATAATACACTAATATACTATAATAACCTATAATACACTATAATATACTATAATACACTAATATACTATAATACACTATAATAACCTATAATACACTATAATATACTATAATACACTAATATACTATAATACAGTATAATACAATATAATACACTATAATACAATATAATACTATAATACACTATAATACACTAATATACTATAATACACTATAATAACCTATAATATACTATAATACACTATAATAACCTATAATACACTAATATACTATAATACACTAATATACTATAATACACTTTAATAACCTATAATACACTATAATAACCTATAATACACTATAATATACTATAATACACTATAATATACTATAATACACTAATATACTATAATACACTATAATAACCTATAATACACTAATATACTATAATACAGTATAATACAATATAATACACTATAATACAATATAATACACTATAATAACCTATAATATACTATAATACAATATAATACTATAATACACTATAATATACTATAATACAATATAATACAAGTTAGTGGAAATTTTCTATTGATTGACAGTTAGTACTACCTTTCTCTATAAAAAAAAGAGGTTCTTCAGCAGCTGCAGTGTTCTATACAGTATTTTTTACCAGCTGTTGTAGAACATGATAATACACACCTCAGCTGCTGCATAACATTATCATACATGTCTAAGCTGCTGCAGAACATCATAATGCACCTCAGCTGCTGCAGAACATCATAATGCACCTCAACTGCTGCATAACATCATCATACATGTCTCAGCTGCTGCAGAACATCATCATACATGTCTCAGCTGCTGCAGAACATCATCATACATGTCTCAGCTGCTGCATAACATCATCATACACACCTCAGCTGCTGCAGAACATCATAATGCACCTCAGCTGCTGCATAACATCATCATACATGTCTGAGCTGCTGGAGAACATCATAATGCACCTCAGCTGCTGCATAACATCATCATACACACCTCAGCTGCTGCAGAACATCATAATGCACCTCAGCTGCTGCATAACATCATCATACATGTCTGAGCTGCTGGAGAACATCATAATGCACCTCAGCTGCTGCATAACATCATCATACACACCTCAGCTGCTGCAGAACATCATAATGCACCTCAGCTGCTGCATAACCTCATCATACATGTCTCAGCTGCTGGAGAACATCATAATACACCTCAGCTGCTGCATAACATCATCATACATGTCTCAACTGCTGCAGAACATCATGCACCTCAGCTGCTGCATAACATCATCATACATGTCTCAGCTGCTGCAGAACATCATAATACACCTCAGCTGCTGGATAACATCATCATACATGTCTCAGCTGCTGCAGAACATCATAATACACCTCAGCTGCCGCATTACATTATCATATATGTCTAAGCTGCTGCATAACATCATCATACATGTCTCAGCTGCTGGAGAACATCATAATGCACCTCAGCTGCCACATAACATGATAATACACACCTACCTCAACTGCTGCAGAACATCATAATACACACATCAGCTGCTGCAGAACATCATAATACACACCTCAGCTGCTGCAGAACATCATAATACGCACTTCAGCTGCTGAGTGCGTTTTAATATGAATCAGTTATTAATGGACAGGATCTGAGTCACCGCTTACTCTTCAAAAAAGATTCTGCAGCAGCTGAGGTGTTTAATATAAGGAATAATTTACACCCCTTCTATAATTTGATAGTAGACTGTACTCCGCCTGCGGCCTCCTACTATGATCATAGAACTCCTTGGTGACTAAAATTCTTATAATTTACAGGGGGGGGGGGGGAGATATTATCCCATTTCTAGTATACACATAGTTATTTATAGAGTGCAAATATAGATGACCAGTAAGAAACATTGAGAGCAGCGTCTGACTGTAACACTGGAATATCCGGATATTGTAATGTCTGATCTATTCAGCCTAAGAAATCCTACTGAACTTTGTTTTCAGAATTTGTCATCTAGATTTCTAATAATCAGCGGGGATTTCATTAATTGGCTGAACATTATATTATATAGAGTGGACATTATATTACGTTGGGTGGACATTATATTATATTATATAGAGTGGACATTATATTACGTTGGGTGGCCATTATATTATATTATATAGAGTGGCCATTATATTACGTTGGGTGGACATTATATTATATAGAGTGGACATTATATTACGTTGGGTGGCCATTATATTATATTATATAGAGTGGCCATTATATTACGTTGGGTGGACATTATATTATATTATATAGAGTGGACATTATATTACATTGGGTGGACATTATATTATATTATATAGAGTGGCCATTATATTACGTTGGGTGGACATTATATTATATTATATAGAGTGGACATTATATTACATTGGGTGGACATTATATTATATTATATAGAGTGGACATTATATTACGTTGGGTGGCCATTATATTATATTATATAGAGTGGCCATTATATTACGTTGGGTGGACATTATATTATATTATATAGAGTGGACATTATATTACATTGGGTGGACATTATATTATATTATATAGAGTGGCCATTATATTACGTTGGGTGGACATTATATTATATTATATAGAGTGGACATTATATTACATTGGGTGGACATTATATTATATTATATAGAGTGGTCATTATATTACGTTGGGTGGACATTATATTATATTATATAGAGTGGACATTATATGATATAATATAATGGCCACCCAACGTAATATAGAGTGGACATTATATTACGTTGGGTGGACATTATATTATATTATATAGAGTGGACATTATATTACGTTGGGTGGCCATTATATTATATTATATAGAGTGGACATTATATTACGTTGGGTGGCCATTATATTATATTATATAGAGTGGACATTATATTACGTTGGGTGGCCATTATATTATACTGAGTGACTTTTGTAGTGTCAGTGTAACAGCGACCTCTGCTGGAGGCTCAAGGAACAGTTTATAGACCAGCTCTTTGCTGGCATGAAGCTTGTGTTCACAGCACCTGGAAATATGGGGTTGTCCTGTTTTTGGTGTGGATTGGAGTTTCCTCCGCTTCCAGCAGAGGTGTATGTAGGGGGAGTCTCCGCACTTGTCAGTCCTTCTTACCCCTTGTAGGCGAGAATGGTAACGTGTCCTTCAGACTGGATTGTTTAAAAGTATTATGATGTATGTGAAGAAGAGGAGCTCTGCACATAAAGATGTTTACCGGGGCCAAATTAAACTGTGCCCCTCTCTGCCGCCCTATGTCACCCTCTCTGCCGCCCTATGTCACCCTCTCTGCCGCCCTATGTCACCCTCTCTGCCGCCCTATGTCACCCTCTCTGCCGCCCTATGTCACCCTCTCTGCCGCCCTATGTCACCCTCTCTGCCGCCTCTATGCCCTTGCAACGTTGACAAGACAAGATTTAGACCTTGGATTGGACCAAGTTTATCAAATCTGCTTTTTTTTTTCGTTTTCTGTCCGAAATTGGGAGTTCTTGACCAAACTCATGTCCACAAGAGAGGAACATACAACGTCTACGCACATGGAGATGAAAAACAAATCGGAAACCCGTGGCTCCAGTGATGCAGGACATTATATCCGGGCCGTCCATTATCTGCAGCCACAAGACCTCAGCCCACCCATTGTCTCAGGTTACCTGTCCGAAATTCTGGGCTTTGTTGTCCCATTACAATCACATCATGGCCTCGTTTTGCGGTAAAACCGTATGCGGTAAAATTGACTTGTATGCAGCTCGGTGTCACCGTGGAGCCCGAGCCGTATTTGTTGTATTGTTCTATACACATTTGATATCCTCTCCTTGTCCGTGGTGTATATAACGGATGTATAATTACTATATACCTTAATAATAATACACTGGGCTGATCTGGTTCTCCTTTTGTTGTTGTGTAGGCGGCTCCTTCCCATATGGTGCTATGGGCCGCAGATGTGTGTGTGTGTGTGTGTGTGTGTGTGGGGGGGGGGGGGGGTAATCTGAGACTAAGCCCTGTGCTCAATGCAAACAGTGAGGATTTTCCTCGGCTTGTGGAACTACTTTTCCGCCGGACGTGCTTGCTCTTTATTGTAAAACACTTGTAAATTATTGTTTGCGCTGCGTTTCTATTCACAATGCGCACAGAGAAGAGGCTTTGTTGGAATAATCTCCAATCGTCGCGTCCTAGATCATTACTCGGGAGACTCCGTATGTGTTGTGTCACACTTACCTGATAAGAACCCATCTCCGTTCCCAAAAAGGCGCTATAAGGGTCAGTGGTCTCCAACCTGTGGCTCTCCAGATGTTGCAAAATGACTACTCCCAGCATACAGGACATGCAGGGTGTTGTAGTTTGGCAGCAGCTGGACAGCCACAGATTGGAGACCATGAGTTAGGTCATGTTCCCTGTCTTAACAGGCTACACTCAGTTGTCCCAAATATAGCCCCCTCCCCAGGCCGTAATGACTCGAAGGAGCAGATAGTAATGGTTTAATCAATTCTTCCATCCATACATCAAATCTCAGAAACCTACTAGGTGGTTAAAGGGGACTTCTATAGGAAAATTAGCCACTGGTTCAGATCCACTTTCTTGTCTATAGAGGGCGCTATTCTGTGAGCCAGGAAAGTGCTGCAAGCAGTTGTCATTTCCCTTCCCCCACTGCTATCGGCAGCTCCTACAAAGTGCATTACGCTTATATCCTACAAAAATAAGGAGCTAGCAGGCGAATTTATAACCAGATAAATCCTTTATTAGTGCGTCACATGAAAAAATCATCATAAAAACTGAATAAAAGACAGAGCATCACATACAAAAGAGCAGAAAGGGGACTGGTACTGTGTGTGTGTGTGTGTGTGTGTGTGTGTGTGTGTGTGTGTGTGTGTGTGTGTGTGTGTATATATATATCTCTCAAAGTATGAGTACTAAAGTGGATTGTCCACTCACAGACAACTGATCCACAGGACAAGTCATCAGTATATGATCGGTGGGGGTCCGACACCCGGACACTGCGCCGATCAGCTTCTCTGGCTGCCTCCCGGCATCGGCTATTATGAAGTGTATGCAGCATTCGGAGCCGGAAGCAGATGGCTTTGACTACTACATAGCGGCTGCGCTGCAGTACTATTCTCTGACAGTACCCACCTGACGTACGTTTCTCTGTCTCTTTCTCAAGGGGTATAACGCAGCAGAATATGAAATCTCTGCTCCATTCTGAGGCATGATGAGGCAGAATAAAGAAAGAAATGTTGTAAAACTTTGGCCAGTCATTTGGGCACCAGATGCGACAATCCCTTTAGGCTCTATTCACACCACGTGACAGTCCTACGCTCGGCACATGCGCTGAATGTATCCAAAGACCCCCATCCACCCAGCGTATACCGAAAGTATGTCATCATGGCATACACCGAGCCAGAATGCTTCTCCATCCACTTACTGTCAATTATAGCTGATCGGGGTCTCCGCAGGGAGGCTATTTGTAATCAGCCTATTGTCAAGGGACTCTTCTTACAAGTAGGGATTTTCAAAATGGGAGAACCCCTCTAATTATAAATACTATATAGTTTAAGCTGTACAGGTTCACATATTGCGTGTTCGTTGTGTAATTTCAGAATTTGTACCAAAATACAATGTAAGTGAATGAATGGAGTTTTAACAAATCCCATTCACTTACAGTTGAAACAAATATGTAGCGGATTGTGGGCAAGCTGCGCATTTCATTCATTGAAATCCACGGCTATATTGCAGATTTATAGGCCGGTTCAACAGTGAAAAGTTAACGTAATGTGTGAACCTGGGCTTTCTGTCTGTTCAATATTTTTAAGGATTAGATTGTTGTAGATATTGTATGATTATATTTAAAGAGATTATTTTCAAATCCCTATAAATAGGGTGTTCTCTCCATCTGTAGCCTCCAGCAATTAGCCAAAGAGAGGAGTGTAACTACATAGAGTGTCTCTCTCTGGAAGACCCAAGACATCTCTTCGCCAGAGTGGAGAGTATTAACAAAGAGCATCTCTCGCTCCGGAGTATCTGTTCTGTCTTGTATTACACCGATACGAATGGGTACTATGTAATACTTCTTTTTCCCCTGTGGCGGCGCTGCAGAGAAATTAAACACTTACTGCCAGGTTTCTCCAGATTACAACCGATCGCCGGAGGTTCCAGCAGTGAGACACCTTAAGTTCTGCTCATTTTAGGGAACCCTTGTAACAAAAAAGTATTTGTTTAACTGGTTCCCGACCGCTGGTTGTGTTTTTACGGGCAGAGGTCAGGGTCCTTAAAACCCGCGCCATAGACTTTTTACGGCTCGGGTTTTAACTTGCTGCCCGAGCGATCGGGCAGCTGAATGTCGGGTCTCCGGCTGTCAGTGACTGCCGGGGACCCTGAGGAGAGGATAGAAGCAGCTTTCGCTGCTTCTGTCTTCTCTGATCACTTGTACACAGCGCTCAATGAACAAGATTTTTTTTTAATGCAAAATATTGATGTAAAACACCCCAACCGTGAGGTATTGAAGAAAGTTTGTAACATATATCTTACGAATTGCGCCAAATTTATCATTCCACTTTTTATCCTGTAACTTTAATAATCTGCCCTCCTATATTTTACCATATGTTGGTTATAGACAGATTTTCTGACTAGTTGAACTGAGTATTACAAGGAGCAGACGTTGCTCTCTGGTTCTCACTTTACTGCACCTTCCGGGCTGCTGGATACTCACTTGTATTTCGCCGCCACGCCTTCACTTATTTCTGCTTTTTCTTTTTCCTCCTGCAGTTAAATTGTTTGCCGATTGATTGATTTAAAAGTAAGCAGCTTTCTCGATTGGCTCACGGTAAAACACCTTGTAAGCCGATACCTGCTGCTGAGACATATCACTGAAGCAGGAATAGAATGCGAGCTGTCTGACCGCCTTGAGGCAACAGTAGCCTTGGCGGCCAGATAACAGTCACTACACTGTAACAAAACACAGCTTGTCACAGCTTCCGAAGTTATAGTCCACAGAGATCACAAAAATTCTTGTCATACACCTACATCGTTACACTTTCAAGGTATGACCATATACATTACCGCCTGTCAACACTAATATTCACATCAGTTTATGAAGTAATGGTAAAAAAAAAATGTAAAAACACATTTTGGGTTAATGCACACGACGTGTGTTACGTGCGTTTTTTCCCCCCCCTGTGGATTTGCGTGCGGCAAATCCGCAGCGTGCTACAGTACCAGCCTAGTCCAATGAGATTCCAGTAAATCTCATGTACACGCTGCAGTATTTTTCGGGACTGAAATTGACCTGTGGTGCGTTTTTTGGAATCCGCAGCATGTCAATTGATCTGCCTAGTGCAGAGGAAAATTGCATGAAAATGTGGCGAAAAACGTATCAAAATGGAAAAAACGCACTGTAAACGTATCAAAAAACGCACCGCCCTTGAGTGTGCGTTTTTTTTCCTGCGAATTTCATGCAGTTTTCCTGCATATTTTCCGCAGCAAAATACGCAACGTGTGCATGTAGCCTTAAAAAGACATTTTGCTAAATTAATTTTTATTATCAATTTCACTACCATTATGCCCTTGGGTGAAGCACCGCACTAACGACTTCACTAGCACTAACTACTATGGTACTGCCTGCAGCCACCACTAGAGGGAGCTTGCTGCTTATACATTTAACGCTATAATAACACAGTATTCAATAAGCTCCTGAGCTCCCTCTAGTGGTGGCAGCAGGCAGATAGAAGTTTGCTTTAACTCTTGGGCTAAGCATGGACTTGGAGATCCATATCAGTGAAACAGCGCAGTGGACCCTATAAAGATCGGTTTGGACCTACAAACCAACATGACGTTAAAGTAACATGTAGCTCCCCGGCTGTCCGATACGGCTACTCTTGAGCATCAATGGCACCAGGGATGTCAGAGCGTTACTGAAACTTGATTTCAGGGTCAGGACTATATTATTCTTGGTAGACACCTGGCTAAGAATCATATACAGTTGCAAGTAAAAGTAAGTGAACCCTTGGGATTACCTGGATTTTTGCATTGATTGCCAATAAAATGTGGTCTGAGTTATGTCACAATTCTAGACAAACTCAATGTAACTAAACCTATAACACACAGTTGTACTGGTCATGGCTTTTATTGAGCACACGGAGTAAACAGCCGCAGTGCAGGGAGATAAAGTAAGTGAACCCCTGAATTTAATAACCTGTAGATCTCCATTTAGCATTAATCACCTCCACCAAACGTTTCATGTAGTAATAAAATGTGGACAACGTTGAGGAGTAATTTTGGACCATTTCTTCCTGCAAATGTTTCAGCAAAATATAAATCCCAGGTGAGCACCCTGCCCTTGTCACACACTTGCTGTTAAATCTGCCTCTTAGGACCGATTCACATGAACGATTGCAAACTCGGACGTGAAAAACTGTAGTTTTTCACGTCTGTGTCGCACCCGTGCGGGACCCGTTTTCATGGATCCCCATGGAATTGAGTCTATGGAGGGATCCGTGAAAACGGACGAAAATAGGACGTCCTATTTTTTCACGGGCCCTTCCCACGGTCCGTTGAAACAACGGCCGTGCGAATGGCTCCATTGAAATACGTGCGTCCGTGTGAGGGCCGTAAAAAAACACAACTGCTTTCTGAATACGCTCTCTAATACAGAAGTTGGCTTCAGAAAATATGACCTTTCACGTGAACTATCAGATTAGGCAACCAGACTGGACAGTGACTATAGGCTTAATATTAGGGTATGTTCACACGCCCTATATACGGACGTAATTCAGGCGTTTTACGCCTCAAATTACGGCCGAAAAAACGGCTCCAAACCGTCTGCAAACATCTGCCCATTGAATTCAATGGGTCTTACGATGTTCTGTGCAGACAGGCTTTTTTTTTACGCGCCGCTGTCAAAAGACGGAGCGTAAAAAGACGCCCGCCTCAAAGAAGTGCCTGTCACTTGGGATGTAATTGGAGCCGTTTTTCATTGACTCCAATGAAAAACAGCTCCAATTATGTCCGTAAAAGACGCCGCGAAAAACGCGTGCACTTGTCAAAACGTCTGAAATTTCAGACGTAATTGGCGTTGTTGTGTGAACATACCCTAACATTATCATTGACCCATTAACCCTGTCATTGGCACAATAGCTACAAAATTCATCATTTTTGCTGCAATTCCTCAAAGACCCATAGCAAGAAGTGCCATAAATAATCTGAGGCAGACTAGGGGCAACATACCTGACTACTTCATATGAATAGCTGTAGTTAGGCAGTGTATCCCTAGCAACCAGTCCGTCTTTGGCTATGTTCACACAGCAAACGAAAAACGGCTGTAAAATACAGAGCTTTTTTACGGCCGTTTTTGGAGCTGTTTTTCTATTGAGACAATGAAAAACGGCCCCAAAAACTGCTCACGAAGTGACATGCACTTCTTTTTACGAGGCGTTTATTTTACACGTCCGTTTTTTCAAAACAATGGGCAGATGTTTGGAGGTGTTCAGCCCCCGCATTTTTAGCCTTTTTTGGGCCGTTTACGGCCCAAAAAACGGCTGAACATAGTTAGTGTGAAAATACCCTTAAGCCTTATTCAGACGAACGTGTTATACATCCGTGTGACGGCCGTCAAAACAACGGCCGTCACACGGACCTATATAATTCAATGAGGCCGTTCACACGGCCGTTGTTTCAACGGAGCGTGTGAAGGGTCCGTGAGAAAATAGGACATGTCCAATTTTTTCACGCTTCATGCATCCCTCCATAGACTCTAGTATATGGGGGATGCGTGATCTCGCGCCCCGCAGCGCAGACCACGGATGCACGTCCGAGATGTGCAACTCCCGTGTGAATCCGGCCAAAAGCTGGAAGTCACATGTCGTCATTCCCAAACTCAGCCTGCTTTAGTAATCAGATTTTTTTTTTTTTTTTTTTTTTTTTTTAGCATTGTACTGCAGATATAGGGGAATCTCTCACTGATACGTGTTCGATACAGAAGAACGCTCCATCCAGGGCATCCGGTTTTCTATTCGTGTTTGCAGCGTTTCAGTGGGGCTGTCTCCGGGCCAGGACGGAGTTAATATTTCTCAGTGTTTGGGTGCGGCACTGAGGTGATACTTTGTACAGATGTAGGATTGTCAGACTTGCTCTGTTGATTGTTAAGTTCCACCCAAAGATTAATACATTTCCACTAAACTTATCTCTGAAAACATTGTAGAACGTGAATATAAGGTACAGGGGCGGATTTATTATTCTTGCTGCATCTTGGTTCTGTCTATTTGTGCGCCAGTTGCTTGTGATTTATTAGTTACATGCACCAGAAAATTGGTGGAATTTTGGCTTTTTCTAGTTTGGGACATGTTTTGGTCATTTTTTAGACCTTTCCTGGCACAAATTTTGGTCACAAACTAGACCAATCCAAATGTATCATCCAGCATGAGCCACTGTGATCAATCCAGTCTAGATCTAAGGTGTCTAAATTGAAGTATTTGTAAATCTGCTCCATTGTCTCTTTGCATCCTGCAGGGAACACATTGGGGGGAGGGGGGGGGGTGTTTATTAAGACTGGCGCTTCAGACGTCAGTCTTAGGCCTAATTCACATGAGCGTGTTTGGTCCGTGAACTACAGTCCGCATGTCGGCAGTGTTTCCCGGACCGAACACAGTGCAGTCTTTGGTGTCTGTCGCGGTCCTTTGTCTCATGAAAAGGCGCCGACAGTCAGCAGAAAATGCTCTAAATCAACCTTTTTGGCAGTCCACGCCATTGCCTTGGTGCCTGGTACTTAGGGAGGATATTGGCCATTTCAGACCTTCCCTTCCCTAATATCTGATTCTGTTTCAGTGCCAGATCCCACCACTTCCCTCTCCCTCAGGATTTATAGCGCAGTGGGTATTGGTTAATTTGCCCTACTTTGGGCACATTTATCAATGCAATTACTCCAATGTTTAGGCATAATTGCATTGAAAAAAAATGGTGTTTAGCCTGAACACTAGCTATAATTATTATTTTTTTCCATATTTGTACGATAAAGGAGCCTGGTTTTCAAATTGCCCTTTTTGTGTGACTGATTTACCAAAATTTTGCACTATTAGTGTTTTGACTATGCCGTGCACCGTAGTTCAGTGACTGCAGCGTATTCGTCCATAGCCGTGCGCCATCTTGACAATAAGGTACACACTACACAGTTGTTACCAGTATTAGTAAATGTGTATTTTTGGAGTGTAGGAGAAAACCAAAGAACTATAGTTGGAGAACACTTTCCCGAAAATGGGAGACCCTATAAAGTCCAAATAGGTGTTGCCTGGTCTTGTCTTTTGCTTATTTTCTTTGCGCACACAAACTAGTACCAAATCAGATCATAAAATGCAAGGAAAGAATCCTTCAGCTATGACGACCTCAACGAAACCGGCATGAACAGGTCACGTCAGAGAACGGCCGGGGGAGAAGATGGTGCAGCGTTCAGATTATAGTGGGCGATACATGAAGGGACAGCTGGCTTTATGAGGAGCGGAGGTCATGTTCTCGCTTTACCTTCTTTTGGGTTGCACAGGAATTCCAGCAGACCCCATCCGTAGGCCTATTTTTGGAGTGTCTGGTTGCTTAATCCTATGTCCCTAAACTTGACTCGTGTCTGTATTGTCAGTAATGTAGAGCCGGTATTCAGCTTTTACATCTACAGGCCCGTACACGCAGCTGAAGTCCTGCTTCACATTTTTGTTGTAATGGTGTCAGAGAACCAGTTTTTGTGCCCGCCGGGTAGAACATACACCTATTCATAAATCTCTTATTGTTTTCTCTGAGATCATGTTGCAATATGTCACCGCACTTTTCATTATCCTTCCTGTAGACATAAGATGACTGTTGGCCAGCAATAGATATTAGACAATAAGATGTGAATAGGCTCAGATGGTCCCTTGACCTGTTCAATTATTTTTTTCCCAGAATTGAAGACGTTCGAGTTTAAAGGGGTTCTCCGCTTTGGACAATCTCCACTTTTTAGAAGGGTCCGCTGACTATAAGCTGATCACAAGTTGCCCTCCTGCAGGGACCCCCATCGATCAGCTGTAATCTGTGGGGGAACCTGGCAGTAAGTGTTCAGTTTCCCTGCAGTGCCACCACAGGAGAAACTAAGCATTACACAGTGCTATTTCAAATTAATGGGCTGTCTGTGTAATACAGGACAGGTCCTCCAGAGGCTGTCTGTGTAATACAGGACAGGTCATCCAGAGTGAGAGACGCTCTTTGTAACTGCTCTCCACTTTGGCCAAGAGATGAGGATCCTGAACAGAGGACCCCCCTCTATTAACTCCAAATTCCCAAATAGGGTATG
Source organism: Rhinoderma darwinii (assembly GCF_050947455.1). NCBI lineage: Eukaryota > Metazoa > Chordata > Amphibia > Anura > Rhinodermatidae > Rhinoderma > Rhinoderma darwinii. The sequence goes on from NC_134696.1 coordinate 23,514,531, forward strand.
GGTACACTGGTTTTCTAAACTGGACAACCCCTTTAATTCTTGTTATAGTTTCACTGGAGACAAGTGGTGCCAGAGGTGTATGGCAGACACTTGTCTCCCTCCATTCATAGTAATAACATGCTAAGTAATAACAAACCGGTTAATAAGGATAGTCAGAAAAGTTTGTCTGGGGCCAGTTTTTGAGCATTAATACATTAGAGATTTCAGGCTGCTGTTTTCTGAACTATTTGTCATTTACAATCGGTCTGTGAAGGTTGTTGTTCTGGATGAAGCCATAAGGTAAAATGATAAGTCATCGTTCAAGAATTATATATGACAATGACTAAAAACATCCAACACGGCAGATTAACTTTTCCATAGATATCTTTCTTCGGTTGGCAGAAAATGTTGCATAGATACATAGAAGTTAGATAGATAGATATGAAAGAGATAGATATGAGATAGATAGATATATAGTTATGAGATAGATGGATAGATAGATAGATAGATAGATAGATAGATAGATAGATAGATAGATAGATAGATAGATAGATAGATAGATAGATATGAGATAGATAGATATGAGATGGATATGAAAGAGATAGATAGATAGATAGATATGAGATAGATAGATAGATAGATATGAGATAGATAGATAGATAGATAGATAGATAGATAGATAGATAGATAGATAGATAGATAGATAGATAGATAGATAGATAGATAGATAGATAGATAGATAGATAGATAGATAGATAGATATGAGATAGATAGATATGAGATGGATATGAAAGAGATAGATAGATAGATAGATATGAGATAGATAGATAGATAGATAGATATGAGATAGATAGATAGATAGATAGATAGATAGATAGATAGATAGATAGATAGATAGATAGATAGATAGATAGATAGATAGATAGATAGATAGATAGATAGATAGATAGATCGATCGATATGAGATAGATAGATATGAGATGGATATGAAAGAGATAGATAGATAGATAGATATGAGATAGATAGATAGATAGATAGATATGAGATAGATAGATAGATAGATATGAGATAGATATGAGATAATAGATAGATAGATATGATATAGATAGATATGAGATGGATAGATATGAGATGGATATGAAAGAGATAGATAGATAGATAGATAGATAGATAGATAGATAGATATGAGATAGATAGATAGATAGATAGATAGATAGATAGATAGATAGATAGATAGATAGATAGATAGATAGATATGAGATAGATATGAGATAATAGATAGATAGATATGATATAGATAGATATGAGATGCATAGATAGATATGAGATGGATAGATGGGTAGATAGATATGAGATGGGCAGATATGAGATGGATAGATATGACACGGATAGATAATATTTATGTATATATTTAGGCCAGGATCACATGTAGTTTTGATGCAGTTTTTGGTGCAGTATTTGTCTTAGGCCTCATGCACACGACCGTAGCCGTGTGCACGGCCGTGATTTTCGGGTCGGCCGGCTGCAGACTGTCAGCGGACTGTCAGCCGCAGGCCGCCCGCACATGCACATGGCCGCGGCCATTGTTTTCAATGAGCCCGGACCGCAGCTCCGGACCGTAATAAGACATGGCCGTACTTTCTGCGGTCCGGGCTCCCGGGCCGTGCACGGACCGCAAAAACTACGGTCATGTGCACGGCCCAATAGAAAAGAATGGGGCCGCAATTCTCCCGTGGATTTTCGGGGGAATTGCGGACGCAAAAACACGGTCGTGTGCATGAGGCCTTAGTATTTTTAGCCAAGTCAGAAGTGGATCCAAAAGAAAGGAAAGGTATAAAGAAAAGACTGATGCATCTCTTTTCTTTTCTATCCACTCTTGTGTTTGGCTTAAAAAAAAAAAACACAGCCAAAAACCACATCAAAAGTGTGTGTGTGTTCCTGGCCTTATAGGCCATCCAGAAGGCACCCATCCCCCTTCAGTATTTCCCACTAATTATTGGTACAATATGCAAAAACAGCCCATATGCCCCAAAAAAACAGTTCTGCTTTCTTAGTGAGTGATTACAGGTTTCCGGCTGTTGACCGCAGTCATTAATGCATGAAGAAATAGTCAAACAACAATATAACGGACGGTCCTCACAACTGACGGCAGTTGTGAGCGGGATGACAGAGCATCATTTCCTCATAGTCTTCACAATGTCACGTCTGCCGGGGACTGATAAGAAGGACCCGTGTGTTTCCTTTATACAGAACCAGACCCTGGACGCCTCTCTCCCAACAGAGTGTCATAAATGTAGACTGCACGGAAATGAAAACATACTCCATCTTTTTTGCATGTCTCATTATTAATTCAAGAATATCGCTTCCAGTCAGTGATGAGCCATTCCCGCTGTAGAATGGAGATGTTCTTGGAATATTGTCAGTTCTTGATATCTTGCTTAGTGATTATATCCCTAGGCTCATATAAACCTCTACGGGATTGGGCCACTTTCAAGCAAAATTGTATTTTATGCCTTTTATGCATATTGTTCATTTTCTATAAAGCCACATAATATATAAAATCAGCAAGAATATGTATGAATCTGACAGAATCGTTTGTGTAACCTACTGCTACCATGGTGAGACGGACATTTCTTGGTTAAAACAGACATTTACTAGGCATAAAGGATTGTCGACCCTTTTCTCAATTAGACACTTTTTTTTAAATTTAAATAGGTCCAAACCTTTGTACTAATTAATTTCTTAATATATCTTTATAGCGATTGGAGCTCTGTTTTTCTGATATAGAGCTCAAAAATCTTCTACATAGACCTAAATTTAAAAGATAAAATCCTGGCTTCCTGCAGCCGCCACTAGAGGGAGCTCCAGAGCTTCCTGCATACTGTTTATAAATTCAATTCAATAATAAAACAGTATGCAGTAAGCTCCTGCGCTCCCTCTAGTGGTGGCTGCTGGCAACAAGGATTTTCTCTTTTAACTTGAAGTCTATGCAGGAGATTTGGAGCTCTGTATCCGAGAAACAGACTTCAACCGCTATAAAGCTACTGTATATTAAGAATAATCTCAGAAATGGTATTCATAGGCAGGCATTTACTTTAAGGATTTTCTTCTGTAAGTAGAAGTGTCTGAGTTGTCTATTCATTATTTACAGACCTCTGGAAGGGAAGACTATAAACCTATTTAGGGATATGGGAACTTTGCATAAATCGCTGAATTACTTGGTTGATGTGTCATTCAGGAGTCTGGGCACAAATGACCAACGTATGGCTTAAACGTAATGAGAACCGAGCCTTAGGGCACGGCCAGACGTAGCGGAATTGCTGTGGAATTCCGCTGTGGACAGTCCGCAGTGGAATTCGCCTACGGCCGTTTTTTACAGTCGTTTCAATACATTTTGAGGCAAGTTAGTTCAGACGTTGCGGAAAACTCCGCTGCGGACCATAGGCTGCGGTGTGGCATTTTCCCTCCGCAGCATGCACTGACTGTTGCGGAGAAGAAACTGAATTTCACTGCGAATTTCACGGAAACTGATCAAGTCTAATTGACACAGTCGACCACAGCTCCTTCTCTCCAGGCGGTTGTCAGTGTTTCCATTCACTGACAAAAAGCATAAGTCTTAATAATGGTGACTAATTAAAACACGTAGGAGGGATTTTATTAAAAGTTCTACGCTCGTTTTCTGGCGTGGAAAAGTTGCAAATGCATCAAAAGTTGCGCAAAAATTGTGACTTTAGATGCATTTACAACACTGACGGCACTTTAGAAGAATGTGGGTGGAGCTTCATGGAAGGGGCGGGCCACCTGCGGCCTGACACATTTACTATAACTTATGCCGGAACCTGGAGTGAATTATAGGTGTTACCTACGCCAGCTCGTAGCTGAGGTACATTTCTCTTTCCGCCGTATGGACATCTGAAGATGTGAAAAATGTAGAGCCTCTTAATAAATTAGCCATATCTTACTTCTGCGGTCTTCGTACGAAGACTGGCGTATGAAACGCCAGTGGCAGTAAATCTACCTCCTACTAGATTAGAAGGTTTCAGAACCTTTTTATTTTACAATGACTAGCGGATAGAACTATAAACCTGTCTTCTGATCTGGATGCTGGAGTAAAGGAAGTGCCGGACTATCAGAATTTCTGGACTGTCCGATGCTGAACCGTATTCCGATATAAGTGGATTGTTGAACATAATTAATGAAGGGCAGAGAAAGCGTGGCGAGGTAACATCTGGCCCGTAAGGCGGCAGACAGCCCTGAAATAGACTATGATGTCATTCAGGGAGCTGCGTGCAGCCGCCATGTTTCATTCCTGTCCAGCTGCCAAAATGAAATGAATACCGTTTCTGCGTTTCACAACGTCTCCTTTCATGAAGCGCCGGTTCGGGAGTGATTTACATTTTTTTTCAGGTGTTATCATGAAATCACACTTGTTAAATGAACAAGTTAAACATAGAAATTAATTTTCAGAAATCAGTGTGTGTTCTAGACAGATCCTTCTTCCAGTTCTTTGTTCACCAGGGACTGTATATGCAACTTGTGGCCTGACAAAGCAGAACTATAACCCCCAGCATCATTTGTAAGGATCTGGTACTCTAAAACCGTCTAATACGGACCAGTATGTAGAGTGTTATGTGAGATGAGACAAAACAAGTCTGCTTTTTTTTCCCCCCCAGAAATAGCGCCACTCTAGTCTATGGGCTGGATCTGGTATTACAGCTCAGCCGCATTCACTAAATCTGGAAGAAACTACATGCAAAATTATTGCACATTCTATGTCAAAGAGGAAAGTCCTATTACTTCATTATGGCTGGTATTTGACAATAAATTTGCGGCCGTAATACGGGTGCACAAATGCACCCGTGTGGGAAACCAGCTTTAGTCAGAATCGCATTCATAGGCACGGCTGGATTGAGCCCTGTGCAGTATTTTCTATTGACAGCGGGAGTGCAAGCTCGGGTGACCAGGCCATTGGTACCGCTTTCACAAGTTTTGCACTTTGTGTGACCATACGGGGCGCACACCCCTACGGCCCCGTTCACATTCAGGTGTGTTCAGCTGTAACACTACACAGCCGATTGTTTCATCTTTAAAAACCTCCTGTGTTCCAATTGAGCGACTATATCTGAAACTTTGCTTCCTGAGCGCTGCCTCGACACCGCTAGTTCTAATGATGGAGAGTGCAGGGGTTGTAACCTCTGGTGACCTAAATGAGCGGCACATGTTCAGCGGAAACAACAATGAAGCCTTTTTTCCAGACTTCCTAGGTTTTTAAATTGTGTCTGGTAAAGAGGAATCCTATTGTCCTCCCAGTACTCCTAAAAATGCCACAGTTATCCGCCATGTCTGACACAACTTCACCGAATTATCATACAATGTTCTAAACAGGGATCTGCATAGAGAAGAGAAGGCTCCATAACCGGGACGGGTTATACTCTCTTGGTGCCCAAGGCAGTGGTTTCAGAATGCGCCCCCCACCCTTCGTCCCTGAAGTTCAGCAGGATAGTTGTGGGCTGGAGCTTTCAGCCGTCAGCCATTGACCCTGATTCACTATGTAACACGTTTGGATCTGCATGCATGTTATGTCTGTGTGTTCATATATGTGCCCCCCTCTCTGGATACAACCCTAGACTCCATAGCAAAAATCAAAATGGGGCCACCTTCCTTGTGGTGGTTCACGCCCTCACACCCCATTTCCATGCCTCCCAACCATCCCGGATCCAGCGGGACAATGCCGGATTCCAAGCGGTGTCCTGCTATCCCGGGCAGCCGGTGGCATGTACCGGTTTCAACTGCATCTACTTCCTCAGGGAGAAGATACAGTTATATCTAATGATGGAGCAGGGAGCCCTGAGCTCCCTGCACCACCATTTACTATATAACGCCAGGCGTGAGCGGTTTGACTGCAGCAGTGATATCATTGTGGTAGTCTGCGCCGCGCCACATACAGCAGAGACCCGAGGATCTCCTCCACTCGTCATGTGAACGGGGCTAGGTGAGTTTTTTTTTTTATTAGGTGCTATGAGGGCACTATATTGTTGAGAGTAACTATTGTGGCTTTATACTGTGGGGAGGCACTATGTGGGCATACTATGCGGGCTGCACTAGGTGTGTGTGGGCCTAAATTGAATTACAATGGGGCTAAACCTCGTACAGTTCTGGCGGCCAATCTGCGGCAAAAGTCTAAGTCGGTCGCCCTTCTGGTTTACGACAGCATCATGACTTCTGATATAAACTGAAGCCACGACGCCAGTGTGAACAGAGCCTAAGGGCTCACGTGGTTTTATCCAGTGTCCTATCTGTTGTTTTTGCGGATCTGCGTGTCCGTTCTGCAAATTATAGAACAGATCCTATTCTTGTTTGTATTGGCAATCCATCTTGTCCATTCTCGAGACTGCAAAAAGAACAGACAACCATGGAAGTGACCAGGATCCATGTTTTGCGGTCCACAAGATGGAAACGTTCGCTTGCATGATGCCAAAGGCTACGTCCAGACCTCGTCCATCCCTACGTTTCCATATGCTACACAGTAGAAAATCATCTAATTTAAACCTATTTATCAGAGCCGTCATGTCATGACGTATAAATATAGCTGGCACGCGCCGGAGAGGAGCGCTGTACGCTGCACATGCATTGACATCCACATTGTGACAGATGACCGATTCCTGCAGAGGTTTCCATGGCATTTCAATGAAATAAAAATAAAAAGTCCTTTGTAAATTTAAATTGTGCGGTCGTCAAGGAAACGGCTGGTACCGGGTGCAGCGCTGCTGTGCACACAGTCTCGTGGAGCCGCCTCATTCTACAATGCCGGGTTTCACATTTCACCAACAACTCAATCTGTTCAATGTCACAGAACAAATAACAACCCGGCTAATCCTCAACCCACCAAATATGTGAATGCCCGGCCCCTCATATACTGCTATCTATCTATCATCTATCTATCTTATCTATCTCATATCTATCTATCTATCTATCTATCTATCTATCTATCTATCTATCTATCTATCTATCTATCTATCTATCTATCTATCTATCTATCTATCTATCTATCTCATATCTATCTATCTCATATCTATCTATCTATCTATCTATCTATCTATCTATCTATCTATCTATCTATCTATCTATCTATCTATCTATCTATCTATCTATCTATCTATCTATCTATCTATCTATCTATCTATCTATCTCATATCTATCTATCTCATATCTATCTATCTCATATCTATCTATCTCATATCTATCTATCTATCTATCTATCTATCTATCTATCTATCTATCTATCTATCTATCTATCTATCTATCTATCTATCTATCTATCTATCTATCTCATATCTATCTATCTATCTATCTATCTATCTATCTATCTCCTATCTATCTATCTCCTATCTATCTATCTATCTATCTATCTATCTATCTATCTATCTATCTATCTATCTATCTATCTATCTATCTATCTATCTATCTATCTAATATCTATCTTATCTATCTATCGTAGATATCTGTCAATAGATAAAAGTTACGTTCTGCAGAATTTGTAGACAAGACCTGACAGTGTCGGAGCAGCTAATGTGGAAGAGAAGACTTTCTACCCCAGATGCTACCTCTGCAACCTCTACTACAACTTCTCTGATATAGATGTAGCGGAGTTGAATTTGTCAGTGGATTCTTTGGAGCTGCATTATGATAAATCTCTGAAGTATAGCAGAATTCCCACTTTAAGGCTGGATTTACAGGAGCGTGTGCGTTTTGCGCAGCCGCCATCATTATGACACTTTGTATGTTTGTAAACAGAAAAGCACGTGGTGCTTTTCTGTTTTCATTCATACTTTTCACTGCTGTTGCGCGAATCATGCGCGTCCCACGGAAGTGCTTCCATGTGGTACGCGTGATTTTCACGCACCCATTGACTTCAATGGGTGAGTGATGCGCGAACAACGCACAAATATAGGACATGTCGTGCGTTTCATGCAGCGGACTCACGCTGAGTGAAAATCACGGACTGTCTGAACAGCCCCATAGACTAACATAGGTCCGTGCGAGGCGCGTGAAAATCACGGACTGTCTGAACAGCCCCATAGACTAACATAGGTCCGTGCGAGTCGCGTGAAAATCACGCGCGTAGCAGGGACGTATTACACGTTCGTGTAAATAAGCCCTAAATGTCAATGAATACGTTTTACTGAACGGACGTTTATATAAGTGGAGAGTAGCGGCCTGTATGGATTGTTGATGAGTGCTTTCTAAGTAATGTCCCTGGAGCCGCGTTTTTTGTGTATTTGATGTGTGTTGCTCATCTGCTGGAGGTTTTGATGGGTCTTCTAGTGCAGACGCCTCATTATAATCATTGCGGCTGCAAATAGCCTCGCCGTGTAAATCCGAGACCACGGGAAACGAATATAAAGAGGCAAAAAATACGGGAAAACACCATTAACCCATCTCTAATATGACCTGATACAGTAGGTGCTGGATTATCAGACAGTCTGGATTATTGGAGGGTTATAGAAGTGTATAAAAAGAACCCCATGAAGGTTTCCTGACACAAAACATGGCAGTACGATATGCTGAAATCATTCTTTTATAATCAGAGAAGCCTCGTAATTTATGTCTGCTCAGCCTCCTGGTTCTAGATTGTCTCCATCCCATTCTGGATCATTAGAATTCCCAGACTATCAGGTGCCAGATTAAAGAAATTTGAGTCTGTATTACATATATTGGGTTGGGTTTACATACAATTATATACATATTTCCAATTTTTCTTAGATATTGTGAGTACTTTACCTTCATGGCTCACGTCGAGTTTTTTTCTCTATAGGATTGATGTGGAATGCCGTATTACAGAGGTAATCTTTATGGCAGAATCTCTTCATAATACAATGCAATATGGGGGCACCACACAGCGGCTCGGAACCGTATGGACTACATGTGCCGCCCTACATGTGTTTTTAGGCCCCGTGCACATGACCGTAGAATTCCTCCGTAATTACGGACCCATTAATTTTTATTGCCCATGGACACCTTCCCGTATATTTACGGGAAGGTGTGCGTGCCGTAGAAAGGCTCCACATCGGATCGGACATGTCTTATTTTTGGCTTTTTACGGACAGTGCTCCCATACTTTATATGGTAGCACAGCCCACAAATGTGGGTGGCTGTCAGCGGCCGGCCGTGACCGTAATCACGGACCGTGATTACGGGCACGGTCATGTGCATGGGGCCTTACTGCGTGTGTACCTGGACTTATACAGAAGGTGTCCTCCTGAGATCCATACAGCTCAAGCATTGAAAACCGTTAACTAAATTCCTGGATGATCAGCTTTACCCTAACATTCACATTTTTTTTATAAAGCACCAATGAAGTCAAGCTATCCGTCCGATTCAATCCGTCCCTGTATTACATGGACGGGCATTCATCTGGATGGCACCTTGTAATCCTACATTTCGGCTGCAGCAGCCACTGAAGGTGAAATGTCTGCCTGGCCACAGCTTCCCCCTAAATATCAGCTATTTGAGGGGTGTTGGGAAATGGACCCAGGGCGATCAGTTGATCACTGTGGCGGCCCCAATATAAAAGGGGTGTCTTTGGTGAAACAACCTCTTTAAAGGGACTCTGAAGATAGAACCTCACTTCAGTTCTGTGGTCAGTGGCAGAGCTATAGGGGTCACAACTGCAACCAGGCCCCAAAGCCAGGAGGGCCCACTGCCCCTTCCACGTCTATCCGCTGTTACTGTAGCAACTGGGGCCTATGTAGTAAACTACACCCTGTTACTACAGTAACATTATACTTACTCTCCTTGCTCCTGAGTCGGGTCCGAACCCCATCCAGCGTCATGCCATGACACTGAATGGCGTCAGGACCCTCGCTGTGCCCAGAGCCGAAGGGTAAGTAGAAGATACTGCCTACCATGTGGTAGGCTTAGTTACAGGGTCCAGCAGACAGTATCACAGATATGTGATACTGTCTGCTGGACCCTGTATCTAAGCTTACCATGTGTGATACTTTCTGCTTGGCCCTGTATCTAAGCTTACCATGTGTGATACTGTCTGCTGGGTCCTGTATCTAAGCCTATCATATGTAATACTGTGTTCTGGACCCTGTATCTAATCCTATCATGTGCGATACAGTCTTGCTGAGCCCTGTACCTAATTCTATCCAGTGGTATGGCTATAGGGGTTGTAGTCCTATAGATATGCTGTCTCCGATAGATAATAGATAGATAGATCTACATTTGGGGGTGGGACGTATGTCTTGGGGCTATTTCCTCTGATGTCTTAAGATCTTAGTGATGCCCCCGGCTGCTAGTGCTGCATTCATGGGTCAACTTAGGAGACCCAGCGATGCAGCTGAACGCTGCGGGCCATCAGCCATGAAGAAAAGTTTGGGGGGGTGGGGACTTTTGCACCGGGGCCCATGAGCCACTAGCTACGCCCCTGTCTGTGGCAGGATTTTGTGTGCCTTGATAATGTTAGTAACATGATAGGGTGTAGTCTCATGAACATTTACACTACATGGTGTCTGCCTTCCCTGTGTGTAGGTGACGGGTATCTTTGAAAACAATTTGCTTAGTGACTCACACTGTTAGGATAGGAACTATTTTAGAGCAGGCAAGATAAGACTTGCTCTCTGCCACGCAAGGCCTCATACCTAATAGCATGGGGTAGAGGCGACGCTGCAGCTTAGACACTTTACTACAGTCAAGTTAGGAAATTGCATGGCGAGCAATTCCCCACTATAGCATTGCAGGGATTGCACACAACTGCTGCCTGATGGCCTTGTTCACACACTGCTGTTTAGAATCCACTTCTGGATTACTCCTGGATAACTAAAATGCAGCTTTTCCATAGCATCAATGGGGATATTGAAATTCCCCACAAATCTGCAGGTTATTATGAGATCGCTCTTACCTACATTAAATGAAAATGATGCAACATTGCAAATAATTTCTGAAATACCGTTGGTGTTTCCATGGTTACAGACTACAAACAACCCTGTTGGTAGTCGGATCCTGCAGTCATATGTTACTCCTTGCCCTCTTCTTTTTAACCTACAGACAGTAGAAGAGGGGACATATGGAAGGGAGTGACATAACTGCTAGGTCAGACTACACAGGGTTTGTTTGTAGTCTGTAACCGTGGAGACACATAGGAATGCATAGAAGCTAGACATAGGAGTACATTTTTATCCAAGACTATTTGAAAAGTTGCTTCATTTTTTATTTTAAATGTAGTGGAGCTAATAAAAAATGGTTGGACATCGCCATTTAATCTATGTGAATTGGACGGAGCTGAGAATCATCCCTTCAGGGTAAGGCTAGATTCCCATTGTGATTTTTGGCCTACGTTTGGGGTATATGCTAAACGTAGGCTGTGATGGATGCCTGACAGTGGCATCCGTCTCCCGTAGACTATTAAGGTATACTGACATATTTCAGCCTGACGGAGGCCAAAAGGGAACACTCTTTTGGTCTCCGTCGGGCTAATGGAGCCCTATGGACACGTGTAGCGTGCATGTTGGGTGCTTTCCTGGCAAACATTCTAAACGCATAGGGCAAAAAGGTGATGTGAAGTTATAAGGCTGGGTTAACACAATATGTGTTCCGATTATCTTGATGATTGAGAACGAATGTTTAAATGGTGTTCACACATAGCAATGTTTAGTTATAGTGCAAATAATTCATTTAAAGGGGTTCTACAGCATTTTATATTGATGGCTTATCCTTAGAATAGGTCATCAATATCTGATCGGTGGATTTCCGACTCCCAGCACCCCGGCCGATCAGATGGTTGAAGAGGCACAGCGCCGTACACATCCGTAGTGGCTGTGTCTGAGATTGCAGTTTCGGTCCTATTCAAGTGAATGGGACTGAGCTGCAATTCCAGGCACAGTCGCTACGGATGTGTACAGTGCTGTGCCCCTTCAGTCAGCTGATCGGCCGGGAGTTGGACACCCACCGATCTGGTATTGATGACTTATCCTAAGGATAGGCCATCAATATAAAATGTGAGAAGAGCCTCCTTAAGGCGTGCTCAGACAATGCAGATCTTCAGTGTGTATTCTGTCAATGGGGTTTTCAAAATCAGCGTAGAAATAAGCGCATGCTCCGTATATTTTTAACTCTACGCCATTCCTATTCTGTCGCAGAAACGCCGTCGATTTTTCACAGCTGATTTCACTCTCTGCAAGGCAAACCCCGGCATAGTTCTCTATTGTGTCCGTAAATTGCCTCAGGTTCACATTAACAACTCTTGTTCTAATGCTAATTCCCATTTCATTCATTCGTGACCCCAGACCAGGCGAGTACTGTAGGGGGGGATAATGGAAACGCGTTTCTTAGTCCGCTGGCTTTCTGCATTACAATGAGATGAGGGTAAATCAACACTTCTCTTTATCTTCGGAGTTCCCATTGAATCTCCTATAAACATTGTAATCCAGATAAATTCTAATTAAATGTCAGATGTCATTCGGACGTCTCTAGTGATCTTATGACAATTTTTTTTTTTTTTTGGTGAAGATGATATAGAAGTCGTGTCAGTATCATTTGTCCGGGTTCGTGAGCTGAGATCCCCACCAGTCACTAGAATAAAGGGGGCACAGTACAATAGGGCAAAGATTCAATTTGGTGTCCTAGCCCTGTATCTAAATATCCTGGTTAGGGCAGAGTAGCTTGTTGGCATCTAGTACCCCCCACCTATACCCTTGTATTTGGCATATCTCAGATGTTGCACCGCACCCAACAGCCAATACAAATTACAGTAAATCGCTAGTGAATGGGGTTAACAAAACCCTATTCACACACAGCAGAAAAAATCTGCACGGATTTTCAATACTACAGCATTTCCTAGGTGCCGCAGATTTCTTCCACGGATTCCTCCTTGTAATGCACAGGGTGAAATCCACTGCAAATTCCACATATAACACAAAATTCCATGAAAAATTCCATCACATCTGAACGTTCCGTATTCGTTATGCATTGAATAACTGACGTGAGTATCAGCTTTTTGTGTATATCGATGGAGAACGTGTTGGCACCATATGGATTATGGCAAATAAATAATAATGAAGTTTTTTCTTATTTTCCCTAAGTATATCCACCGGTATCCTGCTTTGACACTAGAGTTTTAGATAATGAGGTTTTAGCGACATCTAGTGGTAAGGTGGAAAACGAAGCAGAGTTACTCTCAGGGCTCATTCAGACGAGCGTGTTCCTCGTCCGTGTGCTGTGAAATAACTGACAGCACACGGACCCATTCATTTCAATGGGGCTATCCGGACTGCGTGAGTTTTCACGCAGCGAGTGTCCGTTGCGTTTTTGCGCACCTAGTCGTCCTTTGAAGTCTATGCGGGAAAATGACGACAACGCTATCTGCGTGCTGTCCGTGTTTCATGCATCAGTTACAAAGAAATGCGAAAAAAAAGAAATAAGTGCTTGCACGGATGTGAAAAATGCATGCCACCCGCAAAGCACACTGATGCCACACGCAATACACCCTGATGGCACACGGACATGATATGTAGGAAAAACGCTGCGTTTTTTACTCGCGCAAATCCTTCACGCTCATCTGAATGTAGCCTCACTCGGAGGTTCTTCAAGGGGTATAACACTTTCCGCAAGCAACTGTTTTTCATTGTGTTAATAAGAAATTATACAATTTTGCAATACACTTTCTGTATCCATTCCTGACTTTTCAAGATCTCTGCTTGCTGTCATTCCATAGGATCCTTAATTTATCTGTTCTGTTCATGTGATGATACAAGGCTTGTAGTAATGAGTTTAGACTGGGTGACATGTTTGTTTTGTATTGTACAGGGTTTTGTTGCGGATTTTCGGTGCACACCAAGAATATGTGACAATTTAACTTCCGTACATGTGAATAGGGTTTTCAAAACCCCATCTTTGTGTAGTGGACAAAATCTGCACAAACTGCTGAAGAAATATTCCTATTAAAGAGCTACAAATTCGTCACATTTGGGCATTGCATGGATAGGCCATTTATTTCAATGGGCACTGTGTAATGCTTCCTTTCCCCTGTGGTGGCGCTGTGCAGGCATCGAACACAGTTTATAGCTGATCTCAGTTGGGGGTTCCAGCAGTGTGACATCCTGTGGACAGTTTAGCTTTGAGGGATCCATGTAAAGTAAAGGGATCATCCAAAGAGAACAATCGTGTCAATCTACTGTATATCTATCTACTCTATAATCCAATTCTCACTCTGTCAGGCTACATTCATATGAGTGTGTCCGATTTACGTGCATAGAAAAATGCAGCTGATTTCCTGCATTTCATGTCCGTGTGCCATCAGCGTGCTTTGCGTGTGCCATCAGCGTGCTTTGCGTGTGCCATCAGCGTGCTTTGCGTGTGCCATCAGCGTGCTTTGCGTGTGCCATCAGCGTGCTTTGCGTGTGCCATCAGCGTGCTTTGCGTGTGCCATCAGCGTGCTTTGCGTGTGCCATCAGCGTGCTTTACGTGTCCCATCAGCGTGCTTTGCGTGTGCCATCAGCGTGCTTTGCGTGTGCCATCAGCGTGCTTTGCGTGTGCCATCAGCGTGCTTTGCGTGTGCCATCAGCGTGCTTTGCGCGTGCCATCAGCGTGCTTTGCGCGTGCCATCAGCGTGCTTTGCGCGTGCCATCAGCGTGCTTTGCGCGTGCCAGCAGCGTGCTTTGCGCGTGCCATCAGCGTGCTTTGCGTGTGCCATCAGCGTGCTTTGCGCGTGCCATCAGCGTGCTTTGCGCGTGCCATCAGCGTGCTTTGCGCGTGCCAGCAGCGTGCTTTGCGTGTGCCAGCAGCGTGCTTTGCGTGTGGCATGCGTTTTTCACGTCAGTGCAAGCACTTCTATTTTTTATTTTCATTCTTTGCATTTCTTTGTAACTGATGCGCGAAACACGGACAGCGCGCGGATGACGTGCAATGGCGGTTATTTACAAGCCATTAGCGGCAGTTGTGAAGTAACTTGGTAACACGTCTTTAGTTGCTAATTGTTGTGTGTGTTTTAGTTCAGCTCATTACAGGTTTGCAGTGATTCTTTAATTGAATACTTCACATCACAGGCCAAACACATTAACTAATGCACTGCTGGAATACACCAAACACCCTGCATAGAGATACAATTCATAGACATAACCTCAGTGTTCAAATCTCTTCTCTCTTCTTCTTTCTCTCTTCTTCTTTCTTCCTCTTCTCTTCTCTCCTCTTCTTTCTCTTCTCTCTCTTCTCTCTCTCCACAGGATATGTTATAAATGTCAGATAGATGCGGGTCCCACCTCTGGGACCAGCACCTATGTCTAGAACGAAGGCCCCTGAACCCTGTTCTACCGCTCTGTGATGTGGTAAAAGCGTGTGATTCCCGACCACGAATTGCGGGAAAAACAGCGTAGCTCGCTATGCTACACTGTTTTTGTAACTTTCATAGTAGTGAATGGCAGTTACGGAAGCCGCGCAGCATGCGAGCTACACTGTTTTCGCAACTACCATTCATTTCAATGGGAGTTACGGAAACAGCGTATTCATGGTTGCAAATCACACTATTCAGCGACAAAACGGAGCAGTAGAACGGGGTTTAGGGGGCGTCGTTCTAGAGATTTATCTGACATTTATGACATCCTGTGGATATGTCATTAATGTCTTTGATTTGAAAACACCTTTAATTCGTCAGCTTGTAATGGTAGATGGCAGGATGTCTGACCTGCTTGTCTGCTTCTTTCTCTTCTCTTTTGTCAGCATGGTGTCAATCAAATTTTAAACTTATCAGCTTAGTCATTTGGGACAGTCTGGTTACTAAGGACTTATTGCCTAACTACTCAAGTCTTTTCAGTGGTCATCTCGTCCCTAACAACCAGTCTGTCTCAGATTATATGATAAGTTAAAGTGTAACTAAACGTTCAACAAAGTTCTGACATGTCATAGTGACATGTCAGAAGTTTTGTTTGGTGGGGGATCGAGCACTGAGACCCCCACCGATCACTAAAACGAAGCAGCAGGAGTGCTCGCGAGAGCGCTCAGCCACTTCATTTCTGTTTTGCTTTTTTCGGAAAGCCGATGTATCGGAGTACGGGCTCATAGACTTTCTATTGAGTCCGTACACCGCTACATTGATTTCCGGAAAAGGTCGAACAGAAAATAAGTGACTCAGCGATCACACGAGCACATCTGCCGCTTCATTTTAGTGATAGGTGGGGGTCTCAGTGCTTGGACACCCACCAAACAAAACTTCTGACATGTCACTATGACATGTCAGAAGTTTGTTGAATGTTTGGTTATCGTTTAACACATAATGCTATAGAATTAGGCACACACAATTTACTTAATGGGGGAAATCTACTTCTCTGCAGCCGGTTTCCTAGGACTATTAGCTGAATTTTGTCAGAGCGACGATCGGAACATGGTGATAGCCCAATGATCATAGGTTCACATTTATCAATGACCACAGGTAAGAATATGTTGTTTGTTGTTGCAGGGAGAATTACGCTGCACTGGACGGGGTCCTATTGAAGTGTTTGATTTTGTGACTAATAAGGAGACGAAGTATCCAGCAAAAATTGCTTCATTTATGCCTATGCATCTGAGCTCACATGGAGGGGCGGACTACTACCTCATCGACAGTTTCATCTCCGCAGTCTCTGTAAGTACTCTACAATCTATATAAAGCGCAGGCAGTGACCGACCAAGCTGGATACAATTCATAGTTCTCTAGTTTTATGCACATGAAAAATTTGATAAATATTAGTATAAAATTATGGCAGCACATCTAAGCGTGTAAACAGGGAGACGCGCTGCCGACATGATAATAATGTATGGGGATGAGGGATCGGAGTAACAACCGCTCTTCCCCATACCTAATAGCTCTGTGTGACAGGAGCAACCGAGCGCCGATCAACGATGTCTCGTTGATCGGCGCTCGCTGCACCTGCCAATTATTGGACGGTGTAAAAGGGCCTTAAGGTACACTATATGGCAAAATGTATGTAAACACCTGACCGTCACACCTATATGTGCCTGTTGGACATCCCATTCCAAAACCATGGGTGTTAATATGGAGTTGGGCCCCTTCTGCGGCTATAACTGCCTTCACTATTCTGGGAAGGCTTTCCTCAAGATGCAGTGGGCATGTAGGAATTTGTGCCCATTCAGCTAAAAGAGCATTTGTTTGGTCAGGAGCTGATGGTTGATAAGAAGATTTGGCTCGGATCAGAGTACAAATTAATTCCAAAGGTGTTGGATGGGGTTGAGGTCAGGGCTCTGTGCAGCCATTCCAGTTCCTCCCCACCAAACTCCTCACCCCATGTCTTTATGGAGTTCACTGTGTGCGCAGGGGTGCAACCATTCGGGAACAGGAAAGGTCGAACCCCAAACTGTTCCAAAAAAGTTGCTGTTGCATAAACATTACCATTCACTGAAAATAAAGGGCCAAACCCTAAAAAACAGCCCCGCATCATTATCCCTCCTCCACCAAGTGTAAGGGTATGTGCACACGGTAGCAGGCTTTTACGTCTGAAATGACAGACTGTTTTCAGGAGAAAACAGCTGCCTCGTTTCAGCCGTAATTGCTCCTCCTCGCATTTTTCGAGGCTTCTCTGACAGCCGTAAATTTTGAGCTGTGCTTCATTGAGTTCAATGAAGAACGGCTCAAATTACGTCTGAAAGAAGTGTCCTGCATATAATGTATATAAGTGTCCTGCATATAATGTATATAAGTGTCCTGCATATAATGTATATAAGTGTCCTGCATATAATGTATAGAAGTGTCCTGCATATAATGTATATAAGTGTCCCGCATATAATGTATATAAGTGCCCTGCATATAATGTATATAAGTGTCCTGCATATAATGTATATAAGTGTCCTGCATATAATGTATATAAGTGTCCTGCATATAATGTATATAAGTGTCCCGCATATAATGTATATAAGTGTCCGGCATATAATGTATAGAAGTGTCCTGCATATAATGTATAGAAGTGTCCTGCATATAATGTATATAAGTGTCCTTCATATAATGTATATAAGTGTCCTGCATATAATGTATATAAGTGTCCTGCATATAATGTATATAAGTGTCCTGCATATAATGTATATAAGTGTCCTTCATATAATGTATATAAGTGTCCTGCATATAATGTATAGAAGTGTCCTGCATATAATGTATATAAGTGCCCTGCATATAATGTATATAAGTGTCCTGCATATAATGTATATAAGTGCCCTGCATATAATGTATATAAGTGTCCTGCATGTAATATATATAAGTGTCCTGCATATAATGTATAGAAGTGTCCTGCATATAATGTATATAAGTGCCCTGCATATAATGTATAGAAGTGTCCTGCACTTCTTTTGACGAGGCAGTCAATTTACGCGTCATCGTTTGACAGCTGTCAAGCGACGACGCGTAAATGATAGGTTGTCTGCACAGTACGTCGACAAACCCATTCAGATGAATTGGCAGATGTTTGCCGACGTATTGTAGCCCTATTTTCAGACGTAAAACGAGGCATAATACGCCTCGTTTACGTCTGAAAATAGGCAGTGTGAACCCAGCCTTACAGTAGGCACTATGTATTCTGGTAAATAGTCTGATGGAGGAATCTGGGTATGGCAGATGCCAGGAGAACACTGCCAGATAGAGAATACTTTGATGCCTAAAAACCAAAAAGAAAAGTAAGATATAATACATTACGCTTCCATTATTAATATTGTTATTAAAATCTGATCTGTCCTTACCCCCTGCAGAATAACGATCCCTCGCTGATTATGAGTGGGCCAGATGATACCCTTCGAAGTCACTTGTTGGTGTTTCAGGCTGAAAAATCGAGGAGAGAGAACTGCGTGGTGCATATAGACCATGATGGACAATAAGGAATGATTTTCAAATCCGGCCAAAAGTCCCTGAATATACTGCAAACTTGTATTCTGCAATCAGTAACAATAATGTATTTCAACGCCAATTCATAAGATGCCATAGATCTTTGATGATGATAAATTATTGCTGCATGCTGCCGGCCGGAGAGATATGAATTTTGATGTTCTGTCAAAGAATAAAGAGTGGGCCTCTGCGAAAGGAAACTATTCCAAAGAAGATTTAAACGGGTTGTCTAGAAATATTTCCGTAAACGGCGCCACGCTTGTTCATGGGCTATGTCTGGTATGGCAGCTCTGCCCCATTCACTTGAATGGGGATGAGATCCAATACCAGACCCAGCCTATGGACAAGAGTGGCGCTGTTTCTGTAAAAAAAAAAAAAAAAGGGAGACCCTTTGCCTAATCCCGGACACCCCTTTAACATTGGCTCGTTGCCGGCAGTTACAGAATTCATTTGCATGCAAGGCCACGCTGGGGCTGCACCACTTTTACAAATGTATGCGAGAAAGTAGGAAAGGCGACAGAGTGCGACTCATTTACTTAAGGCTCGACCTGATTATTTTTCCTCTATGACTGAATCTGTCGCACATTGCTCTAGAGGAGAGACTGGCACACCGATCCTACAGTGCGCCAGTAATTATACATCTCCAATTTTTTTTTTTACCTGCACCTTGATGTCAAGCATTCAGTTCTCTTCTGACTTTATGGGGACCTTTTATAACTTTCTGACCCAATAGAAATTCTGACAAGAGGTTTTTGTGGTCATCTTCTGACTCTATTTACTATGTCTCAAATTTACCTGACTGATATTGAATCATACAAATCATTAAATCAATCCAACTGACCAATGAAAGTCAAAATAAACACTCCGTGTGATTTATAGGGTCTAAGACCTAATTATTTTGAATTTTGAAGATTTTGTCTCTTTTATTTCTTGGCTTCACCTAACCAGCCCTGAGTGTGAACTATTGGGTTCTAGACATACTATGTGCCTACAGCACCACCTATTGGGAAGTTTAGACATATGTCTATAGCGCCACCTTGTTAACCATCAGAAAGGGATTTCGTTCAAATCTATACCCACCGTAATTTATTCTTCTCTCTAGTCCAAAGGGGTTCTGTCCCTACCCATTTCCACACCCAGGACAAGCCTACCTTGTTAAAAATGAAACACATAATTAACTTTTCCTCACATCCTCATAAATAGCAACTTCAGACACATCAACTCGGGTAATAAAATAATCCAAAAATTGAATGCAATTTTTTTAAATAAATTTCATCTTTCCTCTTATTCCTACTGCAGCACTTTTGGGGCATATAGAGCAAAAAACAGGGAGGGAACATTTTTGCATAAGTGCTGCACTTAAAGAGGCTCCGTCACCACATTATAAGTGCCATATCTTCTGCATAATGTGATCGGCGCTGTAATGTAGATTACAGCAGTGTTTTTTTATTTAGAAAAACTATACATTTTGACGGAGTTATGACCTATTTTAAATTTATGCTAAGGACTTTCTTATTAGACAACTGGGCGTGTTTTACTTTTTGAAGTGGGCGTTGTGGAGAGAAGTGTATGACGCTGACCAATCAGTGACCAATCCGCGTTATACACGTCTCTCCATTCATGTACTCAGCACATAGTGATCTTACTAGATCACTATATGCAGTCACATACACACACATTAATGTTACTGAAGTACCTTGAGAGTTAATAGACATCGCCTCCAGCCAGGACATGATGTCTATTCACAATCCCGACACTTCGGTAACGTTTGTGTGGGAGTTAATGACAGCAAGCGTAATCTCGCGAGATCACGCTGTAAATCACGCTTGCTGCCGTTAACTCCCACACAAACTTTCGCGAAGTGTCAGGATTGTGAATAGACATCGGGTCCTGGCTGGAGGCGATGTCTATTAACTCTCAAGGCACTTCGGTAACGTTAATGTGTGAGTATATGGCTGCACATAGTGAACAACGCAGGATCACTATGTGCTGAGTAAATGAATGGAGAGAAGTGTATGACGCTGATTGGTCAGCGTCATACACTTCTCTCCACAACGCACACTTCGTCAAAAAGTAAAACACGCCCAGTTGTCTATTAAGAAAGTCATTAGCATAAAGCTAAAATAGGTCATAACTTGGTCAAAATTAATCGTTTTTCTAAATAAAAAACACTGGTGTAATCTACATTACAGCGCCGATCACATTATGTAGGAGATAGGGCACTTATAATGTGGTGACAGAGCCTCTTTAAATGGGTTTTCCCCTTTTCCACAGGATAGGTCATAAATGTCAGATACATGCGGGTACCACCTCTGGAACGGGTCCCTTAAGCCCCGTTCTACCTCTTACTGTTCCGGCTGATTTCCAACCATGAAGGAGAAAACCGCATAACTCGCTGAGCTACGCTGTTTCCGTAAGTCCCATAGAACTGAGTGGTAGTTACGGAAACAGTGTAGCTCGCAAGCTAAGTTGTTTGCATAACTGCCATTCACTATTATGGGACCTACGGAAAAGCGTAGCTCAGAGAGTTACGCTGTTTCCGTAACTCCCGACCATGTAATCAGAAAGTGGCCAGGAATCAGCTCGAGCACAAAAAGCTAGAAGGTTTAGGGGGCTCTGTTCTAGAGATAGGTCCCCAAGGTGGGAGCCGCATCTATCGGACATCTATGACATATCCTGTGGATATGTCATAAATGTCTCTGATGGAAAAACCCATTTAAGGCCTTATTCACCCGAACGTTGAATATGTCCGTGTGACGGCCATTTAAAACAAAGGCCGTCACGCGGACCTATGCAATTCAATAGGGCCATTCAAGCATGAGTTGCTTTTCATGCAGCGTATATGGTGCATGAAACTCACTGCAGGTCCCATTTTGCTGCATTTTTGCACACCACGCAGCCCATTAAAGTCAATGGGTGCGTAAAAACAACGGAGAGCACACAGACGCACAGCCGTGTGCTGTCCGTGATTCACACACCAGTTCCTTGAAATGCAGAGAAAAAAATATATAAAAATAAAGAAATGTGCATCCACACAGACATCAACAGCTGATGCCACACGGAACAAACACTGATGGTACACGGAACTGCAACGCATGAAAAAACTTCAATTTTTTGCGGACGCAAAACTTTAACGCTAGTGTGAATCTAGCCAAAGACTCTGCCTCTTCTAGCTCAGCCTTCGGTGGAAGAGATGCTTCATAAAAGTATTAGATGATGCCAAGGAATCTGCATTGCTTTAAGTGTATGTTCACACGGGCTATTATCAGCTGTTTTTCGGGCCGTAAACGCCCCGGAAAATGACTAAAAATGCAGAGACTGAACGCCTCCAAACATCTGCCCATTGATTTCAATGGTAAAAACGACGTTCCGTTCCCACGGGGCATTTTTTACGCGGTCGTTTTAAAAACGGCCACGTAAAAAAAACGCCTCGTAAAAAGAACTGAATCACATCTTGAGCCGTTTTTGGAGCCGTTTTTCATTGACTCGATAGAAAAACAGCTCCAAAAACGGCTGTAAAAAATGCAGCAAAAAATACTAGTTGCTTAAAAAACGGCTGAAGATGAAGGACTGTTTTCCGTTGAAAACAGCTCGGTAATTACAGCCGTTTTTTGTTAAGTGTGCAACCAGTGCCAGACTGGCAGTTCTGGCAAATGCTAGATGGGCCGGTGAACAGTGGGCCACCTGCTGGCCACCCAAACTATCAGTGTCTCAGGCGGCATGGTACAGCATTTCTAAGGGGGTGGCACAGCAGCAAAGAACTGCTGTTCGACTGTAATAGCAGCTGTGGCCTGTGCTGCTATTACTAAAACTCCCTGTGCTACTTTAAAATCTCCCCCTCCAGCCCCCCTTCCCTACTCTTCACACAACCCCCCCTCCTGCTACTTTTACCAGTCGGGAAGTGAGGGAGGGGAGACTGTCGGCGTCACTGTGTCGGGCTGTGAGCAGGAGAACTGCTGGAGTGAAGAATCTCACTCCATCAACCTGCTAAACTCCCTTCACAAATATCCTACATAAAAAGTAAGTGCATGTGTGTTTACCATGTGTACTTTATATGTGTATAATCTGTGCATATTTGTGTGTTTATGATGTGTACATGTGCATATATACTGTGTGTTTGTGTATATAGTGTGTGTATGTGTGTGTATATATATATATATATATATATATATATATATATAGTGTGTGTGTATATATACATATATATATATAGTGTGTGTGTATATATATATTCGTGTGCATGTATATATATATATATATATATATATATTTGTGTGTGTGTGTGTGTGTGTGTGTGTGTATATATATATATATTTATATACATACACACACACACAAATATATATATATACACACATATATATATATATATATATATACACACACACCCACACTATATATTGTGGTGCTGTATATATGTAATGAGCCTGGTTATGGTGCTGTATATATGCACTGAGCTTTGTTCTGGTGATGTATGTAGGTACTAAGCTTGGTTCTGATACTGTATTTATGTACTGAGCTTGGTTCTGGTGTTGTATATATGTACTGAGCTTGGTTCCGGTGTTGTATATATGTACTGAACTTGGTTCTGGTGTTGTGTGTGTGTGTGTGTGTATACGTGTATGAGCTTGGTTCTGGTGTGGTGTGTGTGTGTATACATGTATGAGCGTTGTTCTAGTGCTGTATATACTGTATATATGTATTGAGCTTGGTTCTGGTCCTGTAATTATATAGGACATGTTTCTAATTGCAGAGCAGAACAAAATTGCAGAGAAGATGGCATTGTTGCAATTCATTGTATGTTTAATTGGAACCTGCCTGGTAGTTTTAACCCATTGAACCGCCACCATGGGGTAATACATGACCTGACAATATTTCCAAGCATTCCCCTGTATGTTTGTTTCAGATACAGTAAAATCCATAAAATCAACTTTTAAAATAGTGCACGCTATATGCTAATTACTCTATTAAGGGTCATGGGTCGGCGCCGCTATCCTTAAGAGTCACACAGTTCTAACTGCAAACCCACCTTTCCATGCTTGGTTGACATCCCCCTGACTGTTATACATCACTACCAGTCTCCTCCAACTTTCTAAGATGCGCCATTGCCTTGTACTCCATGAGCACGCACCATTCAGCAAGGTGTACTCTGCCCGGCTTCATCTCTGCACCGCGCATGCCAAGGGAGTACAAGGCAATGCAGAGGGCTGGTAGTAATGTAGAACAGTCAGGGGGATGCCAATTAAGATCTGGGGGGGGGGGGGGGCGCCATTTCAATTTTCGCCTCAGGCAGCAGAAAAGCTAGAATTGGCCCTGGGCGGAGTCGCCACTGAAACCAGCCGCCGCCACCCCCTCCTGCACTAATTGTACCTTCCTTACAATGACTTGCCCCGACAATCAGCGCCTTTCAACGATGCTAGTGGCTTGATGATGTCATTTGGGGCACTATCTACAGGGGAGCTATATGTGGGGCACTATCTTCAGGGGGCTCTATGGGGCACTATCTACATGGGGCTCTATGGGGGCACTATCTATGAGGAGCAGTCTGTGTGTGTGGGACACAGTGTATGGTGCTATTATAATCAGGGACACAGTGTATGGTGCGGTTATAATCAGGGACACAATGTATGGTTCTATTATAATCAGGGACATGGTGTATGGTGCTATTATAGTCGGGGACACCGTGTATGGTGTTATTATAATTAGAGGTGCAGTGTATGGAGCGATTATATTTAGGGATAGAGTGTGCGTCACCATGAGAATTTTATCTTCGTTTATAGGTGCAGAAATGTTTGAATAGTGAGTAGCTGAAGACATCTGAGCAGCAAACTCTGCAGAAATGGGTCGTGGCCGGGAGAAGTCATCATAGAGGTCTGGACTGGATGGAGAAGAAAAGAGAAAAAGAACAACTAGAATCTGAGATCGCCAATGGTGAGTCACTTAATAGAAATGTTTATTCTGCCTGTATGATCTGCAGCGAGATGATGGGTAGTATGTTTTTTGTTTTTTTTGGGTGAAACTGCAACTCCCAACATATTTTTACCATTGTTCGGTCCTCGCTGGGAGCTGTTGTTTTACGCCATACAAACCTATACGGCATGGGTTGCACTAAATTGAGCTGTATTTGTGCTGGTGCTGTATTTATGTGCTGAGCTTGGTTCTGATGCTGTATTTATGTACTGAGCATTGTTCTGATGCTGTATTTATGTACTGAGCTTGTTTCTGGTGCTGTATATATGTACTGAGCTTTGTTCTGGTGTATATATGTACTGCGCATGAGTCATAAGTGTGTGTGCGTGCGTATGTGTCCTAGGTGTAAGTGGTGTGCATGCGCGCGCATGTGTCCTAGGTGTGAGTGGCACGAATGCAGAGTGCGTGTGTGTGTCTGACTGAATATGAAATTGAAATCATACTATTTAGTTACAGTATGGTGACATTTTAGCATTGTATACTGGTATAATTTGCAATCTTTATACGTCAGTATTAGGCCATGATTACGCAATCAGGATTTGATAAGGAGTAAGTCCCTGATTCCACACCCAAATCCCTTTCAAATCCACTAACATTCTGCATCCATTAATAATGAATGGGTTATTTTATACCCCATTCACATGCAGCAGAAATAAGTCTGCTTGAATTTTTTCCGGTTCAGCAAAAAAAAAAAAATCCTCTAGAATAATGAGCATGTTCATTATTCTCGTGGGAACACAGTGGATTCAGTGGAGTTGGAGCTATCAGTTACTAGTCCTCTTTTCATTTACACCTGTTTTAATAAATCTCCCCGTGTCTTGTATAGCTGAAAGGTGGTCCCAGCCCAACACTGGTGGCTGCGTATGGCCTGCGGGGGAGGCTGTGTGCTTAAAAATTATTTTAAGTCCCAGTCCGGCCCTGTCTGGAACCCACGCCTATCTCTAGAACGGGGCACCCTAAACCCCGTTCTTCCGATCTGTGATGTGGCTAATGCGTGTGCATTTCGACCATGAAGAAGGAGACAGTGTAGCTCGCTGAGCTACGCTGTTTCCGTAACTCCCATAGTAGTGAATGGCAGTTACGTAAGCAGCGTAGCATGCGAGCTATGCTGTTTCCGTAACTACCATTGAGTTATATGGGACTTACAGAAACAGCGTAGCTCAGCGAGATACTCTGTTTTTGTAACTAGACCATATAACCTTTTTTATGGTCGTAATTCACGTCATTCAGCTGCAACACAGAACGGTAGAACGGAGTCTAGGGGGCCCCATTCTAGAGATAGGTGCGGGTCCTAGATGTGGGACCTGCATCGATCTGACATTTATGACATATAATGTGGAGATGTCATAAATGTCCCTGCTGGGAAAACTCCTTTAACCATTTATCGTATCATCGATAACTTCAAGAAGAGAGATCCGATTGCTGTGAAGAAAGCTTCAGGGCGGCCAAGAAAGTCCAGCAAGTGCCGTAAGCTTAATTTTCTGCTTCAAAAATGGCTGAAAATCAGAGGCTGAAAACAGCTTCATAATTTTCAGCTGTTTTTGACTCCGCGTGTGAACATACCCTTAGGGTATGTTCACACGATGAGAGGCATTTACGTGTGAAAAGACAGACTGTTTACAGCTGCCTCGTTTCACACGTAAATGCTCCTCCTCGTAATTTACGAGGCGTCTGAGACGCTCTGAGACGCTCGTAAATCTTGAGCTGTGCTTCATTGAGTTCAATGAAGAACAGCTCAAATTACGTGGCAAAGAAGTGCCCTGCACTTCTTTGCCGAGGCACTCCATTTACGCGTCGTCGTTTGACAGCTGTCAAACGACGACGCGTAAATTACAGGTCGTCTGCACAGTACGTCGGCAAACCCATTCAAATGAATGGGCAGATGTTAGCCGACGTATTGGAGCCGTATTTTCAGGCGTAAAACGAGGCATAATACGCCTCGTTTACGCCTGAAAATAGGTCGTGTGAACCCAGCCTTACATTTAAAAACAAAGGATTGGATCCATTTTAACAAGGAAACTGTTGAGGCTTTGTTTTCTTTGTTTTTGCCTGAGAATCGGATAAATACGTTTTCTTCTTTCCTGAACTCATTTGTTCTAGATAGATAAACAGACACAGCTCACAACCAAAGCATGACATTTTTCTTACATATCATATTAGGAAAATACTGGCAAACAAGCCTCTCTGTTAACATTTACTTAGGTCGATGGCTTGTGGAGAAATGAGTATTCAAAATGTGAAAGTCTGGAAGGATCTCAAATATCTCTTTGCATGACGAAAGCCTGAAATTCTCCCAGCCTCTTGACTGATGTTATTGCTACAAGAAAGAGAACTTTCAAGGGGTTATGTGGAGACCAAAAAACTTTTAGCAGTGTAGTCCCTGCAGTATAGGAGTACAATCGCTAATATACATTCCGGTCCCCCGTCGCGCTGATTCTGAGATTTTCATTTTGATTTTGAGATTTTTGGTCCCCACGTAACCCCTTTAAATAATTACCATCTGAACTCCACCTCAGAGGGAGCAGACATTAGTGCCTCTGGAACTGGAGTCGAGTCCCGTTTTGGAAAAGGGGTTCTAATTTTAGGTCTTAGTTTTTTTATCGTCTTGGTCTTGGACAATTTTCCAATAGTTCATTGATAAACAGATTTTTAATTACGGTAGTCCAAAAATTTATAGCAGAAAGATTAATGTTTTAACATTTTATTTAAGGCCTTCTTGAAACCTATTTTGAAGACAGTCCAAAATATCTGCCATCTGTGGATCCGCAACATTTTTCTCTTTGCACCAAATAGAAAATATTCTCTAAATATTGCCATAAACTCTGTTAGGCCTGATTTACACGAGCGTGTGCGTTTTCCGCGCGCAAAAAACGCTGCGTTTTGCGCGCGCAAAAGGCACTTGACAGCTCCGTGTGTCATCCGTGTATGATGCGCGGCTGCGTGATTTTCGCGCAGCCGCTATCATAGAGATGAGGCTAGTCGACGCCAGTCACTGTCCAAGGTGCTGAAAGAGCTAACTGATTGGCAGTAACTCTTTCAGCACCCTCGACAGTGAATGCCGATCACAATATACACCAACCAGTGAATAAAAAAAGACGTTCAAACTTACCATGAACTGCCTGCTTCCTCCAGTCCGGTCTCCCGGCCGTTGCCTTGGTGACGCGTCCCTCCCTTGTCATCCGGCCCCACCTCCCAGGATGACGCGGCAGTCCATGTGACCGCTGCAGCCTGTGATTGGCTGCAGCCTGTGCTTGGCCTGTGATTGGCTGCAGCTGTCACTTGGACTGAAATGTCATCCCGGGAGGTCGGACTGGAGGAAGGAGCCGGGACTTATCGGTAAGTCCGAACTTCTGTTTTTTTTTACACGTATATGTATATTGTGATCGAAAGTCACTGTCCATGGTGCTGAAACAGTTTAAGTCTTTCAGCACCGTGGACAGTGACTGTCTCCTGACGTCGCGTACCCGAACATTTTTTGCCGGGTTCGGTCAAAACGAGTTTGGCCGAACGCGGTGATTCTCGGTGCGCTCATCTCTAATTTGACACTCCGTTTGGATGTTTGTAAACAGAAAAGCACGTGGTGCTTTTCTGTTTACATTCATCCTTTTGACAGCTCTTGCGCGAATCACGCAGTTCGCACGGAAGTGCTTCCGTGCGGCATGCGTGGTTTTCACGCACCCATTGACTTCAATGGGTGCGTGGATGCGCGAAAAACGCACGATTATAGAACATGTCGTGAGTTTTACGCAACGCACTCACGCTGCGCAAAATTCACGCATTGTCTAAACTGCCCCATAGAGTAATATAGGTGCGTACGACACGCGTGAAAAGCACGCGCGTATATTACGCTCGTGTAAATGAGGCCTTAGTGTAAGATTTTCTTGATGCAAACATAGTCTTCATAGCGCCGGCGGCCGTGGGTCTCGCACACCACAGCGCCCACCAGCTTGAGTATGCCCATGGACCCCGGCGCTCTCTGCTCTCTCCTCCGCTCGCAACCTATGCCCGTAGGGCTCTTCCCATCATCTCAAAGGGCAAGCACGCGCACAAAGAATATTGTTCCCCAGAACATCCTGGACCATTTAAGGAACTCTGCCCCCTTCCTTGGTGCCTGAGCAATGTTGTTGCCAACCTTGTGTTAACTCTGGAAAGGTTCCGTAGCCTGTTCCTGATATTAGTATTCGTGTCTGGTGTCCATGACAACTTCAGTATCCATGTCAGTGTCAAGTCCAGTGTCCGTGACAAGCCCAATATCTGCGTCCAGTGTCCGAGACCAGTTCTGATCCCGATAATCCAGCACAAGTCAGCTTCCAGCTATCCAGCACCAGCCTGCCATATCCAGGAATTTACATTTTGCGACTGAGAAAGTCTGCCTGTATGTTCATCTCTCTTTTGATATAATTGTTTTGAAGTCTTGCAGATTTGCTGAAGGGCTGAACACATTTGATGGATACGCATGAGCAGCCAAGGATTATGACCTGTCAGGCTAAAGCATAGACCCTCGCCAACATAACCAGTGTACAGCGGCATGAGGTGGACTCACACGAGCAGCAGAGCCGATATCTGCAGCCAGATAATTGCAGAGCACCCAACATGCAGATAATCTGCTACAGTGACAATCCAGATTATAACAAAGAGCCATGACCTGATTACTAGGGACACCCTCTAACATTCATACATATTTATCAATTTGGGACACCCCCGGGAGACGTCATAATTAACTTTGGTGGGCTTTTAAGGAATGAAGAAGAAACCTACGTGGAAGGAGCAGGACAATAAAAAACAGGCAAGTTGATGTTTCTGGAGTAGCTATTTATGGGGCTGTGGTGAGGAGTTTATTCTGTGTTAATGAACCATTTTCTGTTAAATTCCTAGCTAGATGGGCTTATCCTGGGTGTGAAAAAGGAGACCAGATCCCAAAGGTGCTGCTGTAGGACAAAGAGGTAATAGCAGATTACTTCATGCTTGATATAATGCTTCCTTCCCAGGTTACACCAGTTGCACAATCATCAGATCCAGTTTCAATATGGAAGCCACATGAGAATCTGGAGAATAGGAAGCTGGGGCTGTGTGCAGGTTTGTCATTTCCATTTCACTGTATTTCAATCAATGGGCATAATGTAATGCTTTAATTTTCCAGTGGCGGCGCTGCAGGGGAGCTGAGCACTTGCTGCCCGGTTCTTCTACAGATTACAGTAGAGGGGTCCTAGCAGAGGGACATCCTGTGGTCTCCATATGATTAGCGAACCCTTCTAACAAAAAGGGAATGTCCAAAACGGACAACTGCTTGAAGCATTAAATTCTAACATCATTTTATTTTTCACATCTATGTATAATGGTGGTTACTTTATAAATACCTTGCTTTTGTTTTCTTGTAGTGCTTGTTACGTCATGTCATACTCCAGTAACATCCAGAGCTGTATTTATAATTCAGCTGATTTTTCTTACTGACCTCCCTGCAGCCCCTGCTGATTCAGTGTCTGTACGAGGCATACTCTTGTGAGACATTTGTTCTTAAAGGGGTTGTCCAGACACAGGGGGGTTTTTCAGACTGATGACCAATTCACCGATCAGCTGTTCCCACTGCCTCTGGGTACCGGAAGTTATGCAGCGGTCGGCACAGGAAGCAGAGGGCTCCGTACACCGTATAGCGGCTATGCTGGATTACGGCGCTTGAATAGGAGCAGAGCAGCAGTATTTTAGCACGGCCTCTATACGGCTATAGAGGCAGCTGGAAAAGAGCTGATCGGTGCAGGGTCCAGGTGTCGGACCTCCACCGATCATATACTGATGACCTATCCTGTGGATCACATCATGCAATGTAAACACCACATCACCCACAATGCAGTACAGAAGCTCTTCCCTTTCACTTGACTCTATGAAGTAATTAACAACAATAGCTGAAATATTTTTATTTTTTTTAATTCTCTTTCGACAATTATTAAGTATAACAATGTACTATATGTCAAGTTTAAATAGGCTTAAACAAATTCAGCATAGTAATAAATTACAACTATACATCATTATTGTCGTTCAATACAAAATATATATTTTAAGTGCAAAAGGCGTACAGGGCGTACAGGTGTGTATTTCATTACCTGCAATAAGCAGCACATTGAGTTCATGAAGAATAGGCTTTGTTCATTTATAGTTCATATATTACTCTAAATATATAAAAGTATCATATAAAAATCTAAAAACACAGTTTATAAAGAAAAACATCTATACCAATCCAATACAGTTATGTGCAAAGTGCTGCAACGTCATAAGATATCTGATTATTTTTAACATTACATTCACAGAAGTAAATTATATTATGTTGAACACAACATTAAGCAGTGTCGTTCAGTGATGTCAGATCACTTTTGTTCTTCATTGGCTGGCACAATTTCTGGCCTTCGAATTTTATACTGTAAAGAGAAATAATATGTTACTTTTTAGCATCATAAAGGGTATGTGTATCTAAAATTTTAAAAAAATTAAGCAACTTTACTAATAATCTTGATTTAAAAATCAACCATTTTGTGTATTCAGTACCTATGTAGACCTATGTGTGCCCATGGTTACAGACTACAAAAACACAAACCTATGTGTAGTCAGCTCTGGCAGTCATGTGTTACTGCACTACCTCTACCCTCTCTTTTAATATCCAACCATTTGGTGTACACAGCTCCTATGCAGATTTAGGTGCCTATATTGTTGCAGACGACAAACAAACCCTGAGCTTATTCTGATCCTGCAGTCATTAATTAAGGCCCTACTACACCGGCCATTTTTGGCCGGTGTTGCGAGCGTCGATCAACGAGTATGAATGCTCGTCTGCCCGATAATTGCCCAGTGTAAAACCCCTTTTACTCTCCTCCATCTGCCTCCATTTCTACTATTTGTCGATTATTAAGAGAAAAGGGTAGAGGGAGTATCTGATTACTGCAAGGTCTGATTACACACAACATTTGTTTGTAGTCTGTAACCAGGGAGACACATAAGTCTGCATAAGAGCTGTATACGCGAACGGGTAAGATATTTTAAACTAATACTATTTGTACTGTTGCTTATTTTTCATTTTAGATGCATTGAAGCAATTAAACAAATTGTTGCAGATGAAGCTAGTCTTGGGTTCAGCTGATCGCCTTTGGTCTGACTTCTGGCAAACAACTGACATTGTCTGGGGAAGTTGCGGTTGGTTGTGCAAATCTAATGAATGGCTGACTACGTAATACCTGGATGGGTCATGTCTGCCAGAGAGAGAGATAGACACTATTTAGCGGCTCTTTTCTCTGGCTAATAGAGGGGCATCCTGAGTGGGGGTCCCCCACTGTGACATCCATGTACCCTAATAGGACATATTGTGTTAATGTGGGATAGCCCCTTTAACTTTAGTTATTGGTGTAGACCAGGGGTCTCAAGCACGCGGCCCCTGGGGCTGTCATCTGCGGCCTGCGGGACACAGAGCCGCTAGTATCGGCTCTGCTCAGAGACTCTGGAATTCCCTGACATCGCTGTCCACATATGAACAGCGATGTCTGGGGCTTCCCCAGAGCCGGAGTCCCGGGCAGAGCGCTAGTACAGGCTCTGCTCCGGGACTCTGTGGAATTCCCTGACATCGCTGCCCATATATGGACAGTGTGTCAGGGTCTTGCCCAGAGCGGAGCAGA
Organism: Rhinoderma darwinii; assembly: GCF_050947455.1. Classification (NCBI taxonomy): domain Eukaryota; kingdom Metazoa; phylum Chordata; class Amphibia; order Anura; family Rhinodermatidae; genus Rhinoderma; species Rhinoderma darwinii. The sequence continues at coordinate 23,546,994 of NC_134696.1, forward strand.
GTGCTGGTGTCGGCTCTGCTCCTGGACTCTGTGGAATTCCCTGACATCGCTGTCCACATATGAACAGCGATGTCTGGGGCTTCCCCAGAGCCGGAGTCCCGAGCAGAGCGCTGGTGTCGGCTCTGCTCCGGGACTCGGTGGAATTCCCTGACATCGCTGCCCATATATGGACAGTGTGTCAGGGTCTTGCCCAGAGCGGAGCAGAGCGCTGGTGTCGGCTCTGCTCCTGGACTCTGTGGAATTCCCTGACATCGCTGTCCACATATGAACAGCGATGTCTGGGGCTTCCCCAGAGCCGGAGTCCCGAGCAGAGCGCTGGTGTCGGCTCTGCTCCGGGACTCTGTGGAATTCCCTGACATCGCTGCCCATATATGGACAGTGTGTCAGGGTCTTCCCCAGAGCGGAGTCCCGGGCAGAGCGCTACTATAGGCTCTGCTCCGGGACTCTGGAGAAGCCTCTGACATCGCTGTCCATACATCGACAATGATGTCAGGGGCTTCCCCAGAGCAGGAGTCCCAGTGATGTCAGGAGCACAGCTGGAGTCCCAGGAAGAGCCTACTAGCGCTCTGCCTGGGACTCCAGCTCTGGGCAAGCCCCTGACATCACTGGGGCAGCCTCTACAGAGGGCACTGGGGCAGCCTCTACAGAGGGCACTGGGGCAGCCTCTACAGAGGGCACTGGGGCAGCCTCTACAGAGGGCACTGGGGCAGCCTCTACAGAGGGCACTTTGGCAGCCTCTACAGAGGGCACTTTGGCAGCCTCTACAGAGGGCACTGGGGCAGCCTCTACAGAGGCCACTTTGGCAGCCTCTACAGAGGGCACTTTGGCAGCCTCTACAGAGGGCACTGTGGCAGCCTCTACAGAGGGCACTGTGGTAGCCTCTACAGAGGGCACTGTGGCAGCCTCTACAGAGGGCACTGTGGCAGCCTCTACAGAGGGCACTGTGGCAGCCTCTACAGAGGGCACTGTGGCAGCCTCTACAGAGGGCACTGTGGCAGCCTCTACAGAGGGCACTGTGGCATTATCTACAAGTGGGTGTGTGACAGTATCTGAAGAGGACACTGGCATTATCTAGGGGTGTGTTGCATTATCTACAGAGGGCACTGTGGCCTTATCTACAGAGGGCACTGTGGCCTTATCTACAGAGGGCACTGTGGCCTTATCTACAGAGGGCACTGTGGCCTTATCTAGGGGTGTGTTGCATTATCCACAGAGGGCACTGCGGCAGCATCCACAGAGGGCACTGCGGCAGCATCCACAGAGGGCACTGCGGCACTATCTAAAAAGTGGCTGCCCAATCTTGACATGTGTGCTAACTGAGCCGCCGGACTGCATTTAGCGACACTTAAACTGGAAAGCTGGATTGTTGAAATAAGCACGTGGAGAAATATCTCAAATTTTAAACCTAGCGCTATTATTATAGTAATGTAGTGTTATAGTAGTTCAAATAACTAATTGATTAACAATAATTTTGTATTGTATCAAATTTGAAAGTAATGCGGCCCGTCAACTTCCCATTTTTTCTATAAGCGGCCCACTTACCCGGCCGAGTTTGAGACCCCTGGTGTAGACAGATAAGACTCTGTTCACACTTGTGTTATGGTTCCCAATACCACCAGCGCTCAAAGGAGACCATTGACTTACAATGGGGTCCCTCGGGTCGGGATTCGTTGTGGTTTCCGTTGCTGGAAAGAATAGAATGGCATGCAGCGCTATTCTTGACGGAGGCTCTGGACCGCATTATGTACAAATAATCAAATACATTTACTTTACCGTTTGTGAAGTATCAACTCTGTCCAGTCTGGGCCGGTACGTTCCTGCTGAGAGATCGCTGTCTGTAGAATTTAATGAATTTGCTTCTAATTCATATTTTCCAGATTTAGGTGATAAGTTTGCCAAATGCGCTCTGGCAACAGCGTCCATATCTGAAACCGCAGAAAGAAAATAATATATTAATAATGACCAGTCTGTGGTTCTCTACTCCTCCTATATAAAGGAAAGGTATGAACTTGGAGGATTTCCCAGTGTATGGCCAGGGATTAATCATTCTCATTGATCTCTATATATTCTGCCTGTTCACGGCTCATCCAGAGGTGTAACTGTAATCTCCTGCGCCCAAATGCAAAATCTGTACCAGGGCCCCCAGCTACCATGTGCTATTTATAATACTGGTGTCATCTTATGTGGCAAATGGGACTTTGGGCCCCCTCAGGCTTGAGGGCCCGGTTCCGACTGTTACCTCTGCATTCATTAAGTCAGCTGCACACAAAGATCAATGTACGTGGCTTGTCCATAAAGACAAAACACACACTGCCCATAAACTGTCTGAGATTAGAAAAAGGGTCTGATTTTTCATCCAAAAACAGCGCCACTCTTGTCCATTGACTAGTATTGCAGCTTAGACCTATTCACTTGAATCAGTCTGAGCTGCAATACCAGACACAGCCAATGGCAAAGAGTGGCACTGTTTCTGGAAAATAATTAGATTCTTTTGAAGTTAATGGAGTTGTCCAGCTAACGATCTCCAAGGGTCTGGAACTCCCAGCGATCAGCTGTTATTGCTGGGAGTAGGTGCAGGGCCGTCAAAGGATCTACTGATGGACCCCAAATGCAACAGAGTCCAAACGGAAACAAACCCACTTGAAGCTTACATTGAGGTGGATCCCTTGATGGGGACATTTATCACTAGGGCCTATTAGATATTGTCCTGTGTTCACATGTGTGATGATAACAGTAACATGAACCGTACTGTGTAGGGTGGGCCCTAAGAATAATTTCCTCCGGTGGACCCAAGGTACCTTAGTCTGACACTGGTACACAAGAAAAAGTGAATGATTTCTAGATTACCATTTTTAAAGTGACAATGCACCCAAAACTGATCTTATTGACATTTACTATGCTCAGGACTGCAGTCTGTTGTTCTCTGTTATCAACCTTTTCAGACAAGGCAGAGACTGACTGTAGTGTTCCTCCGTAGGATGATAGAAAATCAATTGACCCCCAAGCTCCCTACTTTATCTCACATAGTTCCGGTTGTGAATACTTCCTGAAGCATTGACATACTATATGTATGTATTAGGGCCTGTTCACACCTGCATCCTTGTTTCCGTTGCTTTTCTCTGCCAGAGAAGCAGAAAAACGAAGATACCGGAAGTGCCGGTTCCATTGTATGACTGACACCATCGGCACCAGACGGAACCATTGACATTAATGTTTAACGTCAGGTTCCCGTCATGGTGTCTGTAATTTTACTGGAACCACTACTGCAGCACGCTAGGCTATGGTTTTCGGTATTACCAGACAGATTTGGGACGGAGGCCCATAATGGAGCCTCCGACACAGATATGGACAGGCCTTCCGGCTTTGTTTGCATCTGTTGTGGTTTTTATTTATAATGGAAACGAAGATGTTGAGTTTTGAATCTTTAATATAGCGGGTATCACCGGTGCCTGACAGACCACATTGACTTATAATGGGGTCCATCAGGTTCCGTCATGGTGTCCATCCTATTATGGGAAAAACAGCGCTATTCTTCCCACCAAATCGGAGTGAATACGTGACAGGGGCTCCGAATGAAGCCACCGACGCAGATGTGAACAGAGCCTTATATAATATGATTATTATATTTGTATAAAAGTTGGATCTTTCAGATAAAAATATTCTTACAGGGCCTAAAATCATTATTTTCTACGTACCTGTATGCTGGAAGTTAGATCTCTCCTCATCATATGTAAACCACAGTTTTGACTCGCGTCTCTCGCTGAATAAACTAAAGTATGTGGAAAAATATTTTTAGGCCTCCTTCACACACACTTAAAATAAGTCACAAGTAAAAAAAACAAAAACCTTGCGTTTTGATAGCGTTTTTTACGTGCGTTTTTGGTGCCATTTTTTATTTAGTGTCATTTTGTAAAGGTGTTTTTCCTGGCATTTTTTAAGTCCTATAGAGAAGCCTATGGAAAAAAACACACCCATACATAAAGCATGATAAGATAAAAATACCACTGGCCTCAAAAACGCTACAAAAACACCACAAACCAAAACATATATACATGTATTCGTAGACATTTTAATATTTTACTATAGAACTGAATGTAACATCTGGCAAAAAGAACGTGGAAAAAGGCACAGCCATTAACCTGACGAAACACTGTGTGTGAATCCAGGGGTAACTAAACTTTTAAAAAACTTTTGACATTTCATAGGGACATGTCAGAAGTTTTGATCGGTGTGGGTACAAGCACTGAGATCCCCACTGATCGCTAAAACGAAGCAGCAGAACCCCTCACCACATTAAAAAAACAAACTTTATACTTTCCCCCTCCCTCTTCTCTGCGCATAGTCTGGGGATGAAGTTGCAGCTCATGTGACGGCTGCAGGCTGTGATTGGCTGCAGCGGTCACATGGGGTGAAACGTCACCCCGTGAGGCCGGACTGGAGAAGAAGCAGGGAACTCTGGGTAAGAATAACTTTTTTTTTTTCTTACTTGCGATTTTTGCGGTGGAATCGCTGTCATTCCGCTGCAAATCTCGCAGCACACACTACTTTGTTGTGGGTTTTAGCAGCCCATTGAATTAAATGGGGAAAACCCACAACTGTAGAGCTGCGATTACGCAGCATTAATTGATACGCTGCGGTTGAGGAAACTGCACCGCAGGTCAAATTATGTGTGTTTTTTCGGCTGCTTTTTTTCGCTCTGTGGGGATGAGATTTGTTGAAATCTCACCTACACTGCTGCTACTGTAATACGCTGCGGATTTTCCACAATTAATCCTTTGCTGAAAATCTGCAGTGTTTACTCTGTGTGTGTTCGTACCCTTCGGCTGGATTTACACGAGCGTGTTCGGTCCGTAAAGGACGGAACGTATTTTGGCTGCAAGTCCCGGAGTTATGTACGATGCTAGGAGTCCCTGCCTCGCTGCGGGACAACTGTCCCGTACTGTAATCATGTTTTCATGTTGCTGTACTACTGCTCCTGCTTGTACGTAGAGTACAGCGGGACCGGTCACATGACGAAGAGTCGTATCGTCATCAAAGAAGGCTACATCTTCCGCAGCGCTATAAAAATTTCAGAATCAGTGCGCCGGGGGACCGGAATGTATATTAGCAGTGTACTCACATACTGCAGGGACTACACTGCTAATACTTTTCGGTCCCCACATAACCCCTTTATTGCTAAATATTTATGTAAGGTATGCCAACTATGAGGAGGTGTAGGAGAGAGAAAAGTGTCTAGCAAGGTGCGCTAAATCTATCACGCAAGGTTGAGATAGATTTGGGGCAATTTCCTCCTGTCTAGTCTAGTTTTATACTAAATTTAGGACAGGAATAATATCTGCTCCAGTATCTCTTCTCACTGTTCCACAAGTAAAGTCCAGCACATACTGTTCTGCTAATTCATTTATTCAGCCGTTAACGCTGCTGTCCATATGTGCTTGTTTTTTTGTTTTTTTTTATGGGCAGGAATGGATGAGACCTTAAAATTTTGTCCTACAGGCTTGAACACGACATTAGCTCTTACTATTTTTCATGGCAGTTTTCCCACAGGAGGGCAGTGTTTCACTGAAATGTATGGATACATGTTGTAACTTTAGTGAAGTCATACAATGAATAAAATGCGTGTGTTTCCACCGGCTGCTCCGGTTTCCTTTCACACCTCAACATGTACCTCCGACAAAAGGCTCAAACGTAATGTGAACAGAGACTAATTTACGACTACAATGTCCTGCTGTTGTATTATTATAGTTATGTTCCTATTTGCCAAGGTCTCTCTTACCATGACTGTAGATAAATCTCTGAATGTGCAGTAAAAATAATTCCTCCGGAATATAATAAACCTACAATAAGCACCTGCAAAAACAGTATTTTGACCCCATAATATCATTTAACGTACCTGACCATCCTTTTCTTCTTTAGGATGAACACCCCAAAAATCAAAACGCTGATCAGCAGGAGAGCTCCAATAATCAGGCCAAATAATAACCCGTAAAATCCAGAAGTTCGCCCATAAAGCTCACACTGTTCTCCACTGAACTGGTAGAGATCATACTTGTAGCACCTAGAGCAAATAATAGGATAATTTCAGTACAATTTCCACAATGATCTGCTGACATTACTTATATTACGCATATTGTATGTCTTCATAATTAGGTACGTGCCTATCGGCGAGGGTGAGTTGAGCTAAAGTGACATCACTTGTGAAGATAAAGGTCTGATCCTAAAATCCCTTATAGAAGGACCAAAAAATTCAATGCAAAGGGCAAACAGTATGGTTTTGTAGGGCTTATCCTATTAATGGTTGTATCCTCATAGTATTGTGTGTTGAGTCATTCTGGATGTTACTACATATACCACCAATGCCCTGGGACCAACCAGACATGGAAAGTGCTACAACTGTGACCTAGACAATGAAAAAATGGGCAGGATATGCTGTAGTCTAAAGACCCTTTTACACGGGTCAATTATCAGGCAAATGAGGGCAACGATCAGCCAATGATCGGCTGATTGTATCGTTTATGCAGCAGAAAATATTATAGTTGTCGTCAACACACCTCCCTGTGTAAACAGGGAGACGTCCTGCCGACATGATAGAAATGTATGGGGACGAGCGATCGGAGTAAAGAGCGTTCGTCCCCATCCATAGCTCCTTGTGAAAGGAGCAAACGAGCGCTGATCAACGAGTTCTCTTGTTGATCGCCGCTCGTTTACACAGCCCATGTCGGAGGACCCTAAGTAAGGTATATTTTATTTCTGTTATTCCAATTAATTAGTACATAGGGCGGGATATTTATGAATTGTATTCCAGGCTAACTAAACAGAAAATAAATCATGTGGACCCTAAGAAATTAGCTTTGACTATGATCCATGGGAAAGGTGAGGGAGGCAGCTGCTCAGGTTATAGCGACATCTCCTCCATAGGAAGAGACACATTTGATTGAATGACAGGAATATTCTTACAGCCCCTTGAATATCATAGAGCAGAGGGATAACTTGAAGCTCCTGTGGTATCTGGCACCAAGATGTTAGCAGCAGATCCTTTAACCTGTAAGTTGCAAGGTGCGGCCTTCATGGATCAGATGCGCGATCAGATGCTCGATCAAATGGCTGCAGGTGTTATTTCTACAGCACATCCCACAGATACTCCATTGGATTGAGATCTGGGGTATTTGGAGGACAAGTCAACATCTTGAACTCTTTGTTATGTTCCTCAAACCATTCCTCAAGAATTTTTGCAGTGTGGCGGGGCGCATTGTCCTGCTAAAAGAGGGCACTGCAAAAATGAAGAGGTGTTTAGGTAGGTGTTACGTGTCAAAGTCACATCCACATGAATGCTAGGGACCAAGGTTACACAGCAGAGCATCACACTGCCTCCGCCGGCTTGTCTTCTTTCCATAGTGCATCCTGGTACCATCTCTTCCCCAGGTAAACAATGAACGTGCACCACACTGTTCACACGATGTAAAAAATATTAAAATAAATGTTATTCGTCAGACCAGACCACCGTCTTCCATTCCTCCATGGTTCAGTTCTGCCCATTGTAGGCACTTTCGGGGGTGGACAGTGGTCAGCATGGGCATTCTGACCGGTCTGCTGCTAAACAGCCCTATATGCTGCAAGCTGCGATGCTCTGCGTGTTCTTACACCTTTCTATCATAGCCAGCAGTAACTTTTCCATCAATTTGTGCTACAGTAGGTCTTCTGTGGGATCGGACCAGACGGGCTGGCCTTCGCTTTCCACAAGCATCAATGAACCTTGGGTGCCCATGACCCTGTCGCCGCTTCACCAGTTGTCCTTTCTTGGATCACTTTTGGTAGCTACTAACCACTGCATACCGGAACACCCCACAAGACCTGCCATTTTGGAGATGCTATGGCCCAGTCGTCTAGCCATCACAATTTGGCCTTTGTCACAGTCGCTCAGATCCTTACACTTCCCATTTTTCCTGCTTCCAACACCTCAACTTCAAGAAATGACTGTTCACTTGCTGCCTAATATATTGCACCCCTTGACAGGCGCCATTGTAACAAGATCATCAATGTTTTTTCTTTTGTTTGTCAGTAGTTTTAATGTTTTAGCTGGTTGGTGTACAATATGTTTGTATATTATTTAGTTTTATCATATACAGCTTTCATTACATATTGAAACAAGTTGTTTTGTTTGGACACCTAAATAGGTATTTCAATAAAAGACATAAAAGGCTCCAGTGTCCCCCATTCTCATCACAATCCGGGGTGAGAATATTTTTGCTTCTCCCATAAACTGTAATCAAAAGCGACATGTGTACGTTGACCCTCTTTTGTCGGGTTGCAAAGAACAACAGTTGATGTAGGACCCCTGGTGATCCTGGGAGAGCCGTCAGACCATCACAACCAGACATTTATGGCGTATCCTAGAGATGTCTATCATCGGAATACCCCTTAAAAGTTTACCATCGCTAATATTAAGTGGGGATTAATTACAAAAACTACTGCAAAGAAAGTTTAGTGGTGTTGCCCATTGCAACCAATCATATTCCAGCTGAAACGGTTTTAGTACAAGTTTAAAAAAAAAAATTAAAAAGTGATCTGATTGGTTTCCTCTGGCATTACCTGTGTTTTCATTGAATAAAATGGCTGCCCATATGATATACAAAAATGTAACGTAAACATATACTTACTGACAGATGGAGCCATTTATGGCATTGAAGCATTCTCCATTACGATGGCAGTAGTCTGGGTTATTGAAGCATGGCCCAGTGCAGTAACAGTGCATTTCATCACATGTTGGGATGTAGCCAGCGTAACTTAGAGAACAGGTCAGGAACTGTTTCATGTCTTCTACCTCTGTAAAATGTAAGAGATACAGATTAATGTACCCAATAATGAAAGCATATATGAGAAATACGAAAATGTCAACGTTTGGCCAGTGCCCACAAGCTCTAACTCCACCCAAAGCTTTAGAGTCTGTTCACATCTGCGTTAGAGGCTCGGTCTACGGTAAAAGTCACAGACACCCCGATGGAACCCGTTAAAGTCAATGGGTTCTGTTGGGCACTGCTGGTGTCCGTCGTACCACAGAACCGAAGCTTCTGGAATTTTCGTTACTCTGCTACTCTGATGGAGCAGAACAAGGAAAAGACCAACGCAAGTGTGAACTTGACCTTCATTTACTCAGAGATTACCTACTGTCTTCTACTAGGTCACAGGCGAAGCCTATGCTGGCTATGACAGCCGAGTCTGTCCAATTGTCATGGTCAGCATAGGCTTCAGCTGCGACCTAGTAGAGGACAGTGGGGGATCTGCAGAATGACAACAAGCAAGTACATTTTGGGACACTTACTAAATTTTTTGTTTCTGTAAGTCAGGATCATGATATAGTATAAACTATTACATGTTTAATATAAGAGCTCAATTTATTGTCCGACTATCATGACACTGCCCGTTTCTTTCTACTGTAATGGTGATTTTTACGTCTACTTAAATAAGGTCCATTTACACACAGCAAGAATCATTACTTAGCGATTATTGCCTAGTCTAAATGCACAAAAAGAGCAAAATTAACATACATAATAATCATTGCTATCATAAGTTGTAATTTAAATATCTCCCACCTGACATTTCTATTTAAAATAGATATGCCGTTATGATTGAACTTGCGTTCGAAAATGGAGGCATATCTACGATGAATGTACGGATGGAAATGTCTACCAGTATCGATTATCAAACCACCGATCGTTTGACTGTAGTCTGAAACATTGCTATGTGTAAACGAAGGGATTTTCTAGCCATCAATGTTTGATCATTGGGGGTCTGACCCCCGGGGACCCCTGTATTTCAGCAGAATGAAGGTTCTACTCAATATATCCTTTTCATCGTTTACACAAACACAACTGCTCGTCCATATGGGCGGCTGGGCCGGGTACTACAGCTTAGTCCCATTTAAGTGATTGTGTCGCTGCCCCTTCATTCCGCTGATCGGCCAGCTGCCAAGGGTCAGATCCCCTATGATCCACCTTTAAAGGCCAGTTCTAATGATGTCATCAATATTTACATCTCGGAAAAACCCCTTTAAACCAAATCCTGAATATTGAGGATTGATCTGATTCTCTCAATTCCATTTGTGTGGTACTCACAGGGGACTAGAAAGCTGAGATCTATGGTACTCTTTGGATGGTAATGGTATTAGTGATACGGATAATAGTAATAGTAAATTTTATTGTCACGCTGGAGGGATGATTTATGACCTCTATTAATATGACATATGGGGCATCCCTTATTAGACATTAGTATTCATCTGCTTTTGGACTTTTATACAGATCCGAGTGCATCTGCAGAACTAATAGAGAGACTAAGGGGCTTTTTCCCAATAATTGTAGTTACTTTGCGGTATAATTTTTACCGAAACACAGTAGCTACCGAGTAGCTACAGTGTTAATGATGTGCAGATATAAAACTTACTAGTTATGGTAGGAGATTCCGGCTGCACGCTTTTCCTGACAGTAACACCCATCTTTTGTTCGAGTTCTGGTAGTGACTGGTCCAGAGAATTGTTCAACTCCGACTCCAATTGCTCGTTTATGAAGTCAATGCCCGTCTGGTTGTTAGGATATGTATAGACAGCAGTGCTGTTTACAATAATACTCCCATTCCTATAAACAGAGATATTGTTTTAATAAAGTCGTGACGTCCTACCATGTCAGTGCTATAGACGTAAAGTGCTTGGTGTGAGATACCATTAGAATTAAATTTGTTTTCCGATCTGGTTCTACCTATTCTGTGTGAAAACTTTAAAAAACACAAAAAACAAATCAGAGGAAATGGGCTTAATAGCAAAAAATGAGCACCCTCTACATACTAGACCCAAACTTCTAACCTGGGGCCAGGATCTGGACTGCATTTCCACTTTATGAAGGTCAGTGTGATCCTTGGACCGGTTTCCCCATCCTTAACATTGTAGTGCCTGTAGAGAGGGGAGCCCTGCCCAAATTTTAGGTTTTGTGAACACCCCAATGAGAGGTGCTATGAGCCAATAGCATATGGGTGTTTTATTATGGCTTATATTGTACCTCCATGTTCCTCTGACTTTATCCGGGGCATACAGACATTTATTTTTCAAATGAATTTGTGAGAAGAAAAAAATTGTGGCATGCAGTATTGCATACCGTATTAAAAGGTTATTCTCCCAGGGGCACCATACGGCAGCACATAGAGGGGCAGATTTATTAATAAGGGCTTTTTAAGGACAGATAGTCAAAAGGCCCTTTTACACGGGCCAATTATCGGGCAAACACTGTTGCCAATAATTGCCCTGTGTAAACAGGGAGCCGCGCTGCCGACATGATAATAATGTATGGGGACGAGCGATCGGAGTAACGAGCGCGCATCCCCATACATAGCTCCATAACTCGTCCTGGACCAGTTTGCATGGTCCAGGACGAGCCCTGTAAGACCACCTTGAATCTAGATGTGCTAGGCTGAAGATGCGCCAAATCTTTCACTTGTTTGATAGATTTGGTGCATGTTAGACTCCGTTCTCTTCTTTACACTACCTATTGGTTGGTATAATTTATACTAGTATTTTGTGCTACAAAACTGGCGCATGCCAGTGATAAATACGGCGCATTTCACGACTTTAAAAATTCATGACCATATTTTAATTATGCGACTGAACGTAAATCAAGGATCTCTTTCTGGCGCATGCATTAATAAATTTGGCAAATGATATATGCGCCAAGAAATTAGGCGCATGAACGCCAGAACAGAGGCGCAAAAGGCAATAATAAATCTGCATGGAACCATAAAGACTCGATGTGCCGCCATTTCTAGGGGATAGAACATTCCAGATAAAAGTGCCTCGCTGACGGGTTTCCTGGCGTCTTTTTTTCCCCCGCAGTTATTTTGCCTTTGCTCAACTTGTACCTATGTGTCCCTTGATTTTACACCCCAACTTTGTAATTATGAAAGTACCTGAAGCCGTGGATGATAACTTTAAAAAAATATTCAGGCGCTGCTCTTTTGAAAGCAACTTCCAGCTGTAAAGAGAACACAAAAAAAGTCAGAATATGAAAATAATAGAACATTGTCGTAGATTCTGCCCTAACCAGTAATACATTCCCGATACTTCATTATATCACTTCAGTGTGACTGTAAGATACAACGCAATACTCAGTAAAGAGGATTTCCACCCAAGACTTAAAATTTGTCCCAATATATCTAAATCCTCCCTACGTATACTTCTAAAATACACCGCAAACCTAGTGTTACAATAGAGGGAATACTCCTTCAATAAGGACGAAAAAAGCCAAAACTTAATGTTATATTATTAATATAAATAATATACATAACTGGCCATATATCAGTACAATGCTGTATGTTGGCAGTTTTATACTTACGACATTTAGTACTTGCGTATACAGGTTTATGTACTCTGAGGACGATGGGTTGTTTAAAGACATTTCGAAAGTCTTATCTATGGTGATCTCAACAAAGAAGTTACGTTTTGGGCCTTTTTCTTTATCTGTAAAACAAAATGATTCGCTTCAATTTCACTTTTAAGTATTCTTAAAAACATAGAAATGTTTTCATTGAGGCTTTCAGAAATGATTTCCTTTTTTAGTAATGGAAGAAACTGGAACTAATGCTAGGAAATATACAGAAATATATTTATACAGTTGAAACATATTAAAATGTATGTAAACTTTTGCAGCCACTTTTTTGCTTTGCTCCAATGTATCTAAAATTAAAAAAAACTGAAGTAACTATACAAATGGTCTTCATTAAGAATACCCTTCTGTCTTGTGTATATAGCTCCTATGCAGATCTAGGTGTCACCATGGTTACAGACTATAAACAAATGTAGTGTAGTCTGATCCTGAAGTCATGTATAAAGGCCCTTTTACACTGGCAAGTTATCGGGCAAACGGGTTGTCAGTAAATGACCACCACAATGTCTGAAAGCTAAGAATATGCATTTCTATATAAAGATATTTGCCAAACAAATGTAAATAGGTTCCCCCGAATAAGATAAACCCCTAAAGTACATAATATAAATACATTTATATAAAAACTTAAATGTAACTTACTTAACACAGCAGCTGTCTCATTTTTTCCATATGCGCAATCCCTTCCGATGAGATCTTTATTGCAAACACAAGTGCAGCTACCATTTTTAGATGAGCACTGTTGGTTTTCAGTGCTCGTACACAGTTGTGTAGTAGTATTTAAAGATGTAATTGATGGAGTGGATATTGTTCCGCTGGAAGTCACAATGGTAGTGGTATTTAGGCTACTGTATAATGAAGAGGTGGATGTTTTTACCGTGGTAGAATTATTTAGTGGGGCTTTAGTTGTGATGTTGGAATAATCATTGGAAGAGGAGGTGGAATTACTACTTTGTGTTAGAGGTCTAGGTGGACTGCTCGAGCTTACTGAAGCTGGAGAAGTTGGCGTAGTAATATTTGGTTGTACTGGTAAAGATGTTACAATAGGAGTGCTAAGTACATTGTCAGACACATTAGTAACAGTTGATGTTACTGTGGCATGTGGTGTAGACGTCTCTGACATAAAAGTTGAAGTGTCATCTGTAACTGTGGTAGGGATGTTTTCTGAAGTTGGACCTGTTGTACTTGATGCAGAGGATGTTGATGCTGTTTCTAAAGGAATGCTGGTTTCCTCGCTTGGAAAAGATACGGTTGAAATTGTGGAAAATGTTGAGGTGGGAAAACTTTCAGTTGTAAGACTAGTCACAGTTGTGGAAATTGTCTCGATCGTTGGAGTCGATGACAAAGTGTTATTCACTACAGGTAAGATTGTTGGTCCCGACGTTGGTGTCTCTGTTACTGTTGTAGCTGTTAACTCAGAAGTTGTAGCAGGACGTGGACTAGTTTGTGTGGCTGTTAATATAATTTCTGAAGTTGTTGTTTTCTCTGGTAAGAAGGTGGATGAACCAGTTGACAAGAAGGTGGAAGGTTCTGTAGAAAATGTGCTAGTTTCCTCAGTTCTGGTAGAAGTAATTGCTTTGGTGGATAGTTCAGAAGTGAAGACAGAGCTAGATCCTGTTGATGCAGAAGACGATGTTTGTTCTACTGTAGATAGGTTAGTCTTTTCAGTGGTACTGGATTCTTGAGATGGTAAAGTCTCTGATCTTACTGTAGTTTTTTGTGTAGATGTCTGTGACATAAATGTTGAAGCGTGATCTGTGACTGTGTTTTCTGAAGTTGGACCTGTTGTACTTGAGGCAGATGATGTTGATGCTGTTTCTAAAGGAATGCTGGTTTCCTCGCTTGGAGAAGATACTGTTGAAATTGTGGAAAATGTTGAGGTGGGAAAACTTTCCGATGCAAGACTAGTTACAGTTGTGGAAATTGTCTCGATCGTTGGATTCGATGACAAAGTGTTATTCACTACAGGTAAGATTGTTGGTCCCGACGTTGGTATCTCTGTTACTGTTGTAGCTGTTAGCTCAGAAGTTGTAGCAGGACGTGGACTAGTTTGTGTGGCTGTTAATAAAATTTCTGAAGTTGTTGTTTTCTCTGGTAAGAAGGTGGATGAACCAGTTGACAAGAACGTGGAAGGTTTTGTAGAAAATGTGCTAGTTTCCTCAGTTCTGGTAGAAGTAATTGCTTTGGTGGACAGTTCAGAAGTGAAGACAGAGCTAGATCCTGTTGATGCAGAAGACGATGTTTGTTCTACTGTTGATAGGTTAGTTTTTTCAGTGGTACTGGAATCTTGAGATGGTAAAGTCTCTGATCTTACTGTAGTTTTTTGTGTAGATGTCTGTGACATAATTGTTGAAGCGTGATCTGTGACTGTGGTAGAGATGTTTTCTGAAGGCTGACCTGTTGTACTTAAAGCAGATGATGTTGATGCTGTTTCTAAAGTAATGCTGGTTTTCTCGCTTGGAGAAGATACAGTTGAAATTGTGGAAAATGTTGAGGTTGGAAAACTTTCAGTTGTAACACTAGTCACAGTTGTGGAAATTGTCTCGATCGCTGGAGTTGATGACAAAGTGTTATTCACTACAGGTGAGATTATTGGTTCCGACCTTTGTGTCTCTGTTACTGTTGTAGCTGTTAACTCAGAAGTTGTAGCAGGACGTGGACTAGTTTGTGTGGCTGTTAATATAATTTCTGAAGTTGTTGTTTTCTCTGGTAAGAAGGTGGATGAAAGTGTTGACAAGAAGGTGGAAGGTTTTGTAGAAAATGTGCTAGTTTCCTCAGTTCTGGTAGAAGTAATTGCTTTGGTGGACAGTTCAGAAGTGAAGCCCGTGCTAGATCCTGTTGATGCAGAAGACGATGTTTGTTCTACTGTTGATAGGTTAGTCTTTTCAGTGGTACTGGATTCTTGAGATGGTAAAGTCTCTGATCTTACTGTAGTTTGTTGTGTAGATGTCTGTGACATAAATGTTGAAGTGTGATCTGTGACTGTGTTTTCTGAAGTTGGACCTGTTGTACTTGAGGCAGATGATATTGATGCTGTTTCTAAAGGAATGCTGGTTTCCTCGCTTAAAGAAGATACGGTTGAAATTGTGGAAAATGTTGAGGTTGGAAAACTTTCAGTTGTAAGACTAGTCACAGTTGAGGAAATTGTCTCGATCATTGGAGTCGATGACAAAGTGTTATTTACTACAGGCAAGATTGTTGGTTCCGACCTTGCTGTCTCTGCTACTGTTGTAGCTGTTAACTCAGAAGTTGTAGCAGGACGTGGACTAGTTTGTGTGGCTGTCAATATAATTTCTGAAGTTGTTGTTTTCTCTGGTAAGAAGGTGGATGAAAGAGTTGACATGAAAGTGGAAGGTTCTGTAGAAAATGTGCTCGTTTCCTCAGTTCTAGTAGAAGTAATTGCTTTGGTGGACAGTTCAGAAGTGAAGACAGAACTGGATCCTGTTGATGCAGAAGACGATGTTGGTTCTACTGTTGATTGGTTAGTCTTTTCAGTGGTGCTGGATTCTTGAGATGGTAAAGTCTCTGATCTTACTGTAGTTTGTGGTGTAGATGTCTGTGACACAGAAGCTGAAGCGTTATCTGTGACTGTGGTAGAGATATTTTCTGAAGTTGGACCTGTTGTACTTGAGGCAGAGGATGTTGATGCTGTTTCTAAAGGAGTGCTGGTTTCCTCGCTTGGAGAAGATACGGTTGAAATTGTGGAAAATGTTGAGGTTGGAAAACTTTCAGTTGTAAAACTAGTCACAGTTGTGGAAATTGTCTCGATCGTTGGATTCGATGACAAAGTGTTATTTACTACAGATGAGATTGTTGGTTCCGACCTTGCTGTCTCTGCTACTGTTGTAGCTGTTAACTCAGAAGTTGTAGCAGGACGTGGACTAGTTTGTGTGGCTGTTAATAAAATTTCTGAAGTTGTTGTTTTCTCTGGTAAGAAGGTGGATGAACCAGTTGACAAGAAGGTGGAAGGTTTTGTAGAAAATGTGCTAGTTTCCTCAGTTCTGGTAGAAGTAATTGCTTTGGTGGATAGTTCAGAAGTGAAGACAGAGCTAGATCCTGTTGATGCAGAAGACGATAATTGTTCTACTGTTGATAGGTTTGTTTTTTCAGTGGTACTGGAATCTTGAGATGGTAAAGTCTCTGATCTTACTGTAGTTTTTTGTGTAGATGTCTGTGACATAATTGTTGAAGCGTGATCTGTGACTTTGGTAGAGATGTTTTCTGAAGGCTGACCTGTTGTACTTAAAGCAAATGATGTTGATGCTGTTTCTAAAGTAATGCTGGTTTTCTCGCTTGGAGAAGATACGGTTGAAATTGTGGAAAATGTTGAGGTTGGAAAACTTTCAGTTGTAACACTAGTCACAGTTGTGGAAATTGTCTCGATCGCTGGAGTTGATGACAAAGTGTTATTCACTACAGGTGAGATTGTTGGTTCCGACCTTGCTGTCTCTGCTACTGTTGTAGCTGTTAACTCAGAAGTTGTAGCAGGACGTGGACTAGTTTGTGTGGCTGTTAATATAATTTCTGAAGTTGTTGTTTTCTCTGGTAAGAAGGTGGATGAAACAGTTGACAAGAAAGTGGAAGGTTCTGTAGGAAATGTGCTAGTTTCCTCAGTTCTGGTAGAAGTAATTGCTTTGGTGGACAGTTCAGAAGTGAAGACAGAGCTAGATCCTGTTGATGCAGAAGACGATGTTTGTTCTACTGTTGATAGGTTAGTCTTTTCAGTGGTACTGGATTCTTGAGAAGGTAAAGTCTCTGATCTTACTGTAGTTTGTGGTGTAGATGTCCGTGACATAGAAGCTGAAGCGTTATCTGTGACTGTGGTAGAGATATTTTCTGAAGTTGGACCTGTTGTACTTGAGGCAGAGGATGTTGATGCTGTTTCTAAAGGAATGCTGGTTTCCTTGCTTGGAGAAGATACGGGTGAAACTGTGGAAAATGTTGAGGTGGGAAAACTTTTCGATGTAAGACTAGTCACAGTTGTGGAAAATGTCTCGATCGTTAAAGTTGTTGACAAAGTGTTATTCACTACTGGTAAGATTGTTGGTCCAGACTTTGGTGTCTCTGTTACTGTTGTAGCTGTTAACTCAGAAGTTGTAGCAGGACGTGGACTAGTTTGTGTGTCTGTTAATACAATTTCTGAAGTTGTTGTTTTCTCTGGTAAGAAGGTGGATGAAAGTGTTGACAAGAAGGTGGAAGGTTCTGTAGAAAATGTGCTAGTTTCCTCAGTTCTGGTAGAAGTAATTGCTTTGGTGGACGGTTCAGAAGTGAAATCAGAGCTAGATCCTGTTGATGCAGAAGACGATGTTTGTTCTACTGTTGATTGGTTAGTCTTTTCAGTGGTGCTGGATTCTTGAGATGGTAAAGTCTCTGATCTTACTGTAGTTTGTGGTGTAGATGTCTGTGACACAGAAGCTGAAGCGTTATCTGTGACTGTGGTAGAGATATTTTCTGAAGTTGAAGCTGTTGTACTTGAGGCAGAGGATGTTGATGCTGTTTCTAAAGGAGTGCTGGTTTCCTCGCTTGGAGAAGATACGGTTGAAATTGTGGAAAATGTTGAGGTTGGAAAACTTTCAGTTGTAAAACTAGTCACAGTTGTGGAAATTGTCTCGATCGTTGGATTCGATGACAAAGTGTTATTTACTACAGGTGAGATTGTTGGTTCCGACCTTGCTGTCTCTGCTACTGTTGTAGCTGTTAACTCAGAAGTTGTAGCAGGACGTGGACTAGTTTGTGTGGCTGTTAATATAATTTCAGAAGTTGTTGTTTTCTCTGGTAAGAAGGTGGATGAAACAGTTGACAAGAAAGTGGAAGGTTCTGTAGAAAATGTGCTAGTTTCCTCAGTTCTGGTAGAAGTAATTGCTTTGGTGGACAGTTCAGAAGTGAAGACAGAGCTAGATCCTGTTGATGCAGAAGACGATGTTTGTTCTACTGTTGATAGGTTAGTCTTTTCAGTGGTACTGGATTCTTGAGATGGTAAAGTCTCTGATCTTACTGTAGTTTGTTGTGTAGATGTCTGTGACATAAATGTTGAAGTGTGATCTGTGACTGTGTTTTCTGAAGTTGGACCTGTTGTACTTGAGGCAGAGGATGTTGATGCTGTTTCTAAAGGAATGCTGGTTTCCTCGCTTGGAGAAGATACGGTTGAAATTGTGGTAAATGTTGAGGTTGGAAAACTTTTAGTTGTAAAACTAGTCACAGTTGTGGAAATTGTCTCGATCGTTGGAGTCGATGACAAAGTGTTATTTACTACAGGTAAGATTGTTGGTTCAGACCTTGGTGTCTCTGTTACTGTTGTAGCTGTTAACTCAGAAGTTGTAGCAGGACGTGGACTAGTTTGTGTGGCTGTTAATATAATTTCTGAAGTTGTTGTTTTCTCTGGTAAGAAGGTGGATGAAACAGTTGACAAGAAAGTGGAAGGTACTGTAGAAAATGTGCTAGTTTCCTCAGTTCTGGTAGAAGTAATTGCTTTGGTGGACAGTTCAGAAGTGAAATCAGAGCTAGATCTTGTTGATGCAGAAGACGATGTTTGTTCTACTGTTGAAAGGTTAGTCTTTTCAGTGGTACTGGATTCTTGAGATGGTAAAGTCTCTGATCTTGCTGTAGTTTGTTGTGTAGATGTCTGTGACATAAATGTTGAAGTGTGATCTGTGACTGTATTTTCTGAAGTTGGACCTGTTGTACTTGAGGCAGATGATGTTGATGCTGTTTCTAAAGGAGTGCTGGTTTCCTCGCTTAAAGAAGATACGGTTGAAATTGTGGAAAATGTTGAGGTGGGAAAACTTTCAGATGTAAAACTAGTCACAGTTGTGGAAATTGTCTCGATCGTTGGAGTCGATGACAAAGTGTTATTTACTACAGGTAAGATTGTTGGTTCCGACCTTGGTGTCTCTGTTACTGTTGTAGCTGTTAACTCAGAAGTAGTAGCAGGACGTGGACTAGTTTGTGTGGCTGTTAATATAATTTCTGAAGTTGTTGTTTTCTCTGGTAAGAAGGTGGATGAAAGAGTTGACAAGAAAGTGGAAGGTTCTGTGGGAAATGTGCTCGTTTCCTCAGTTCTGGTAGAAGTAATTGCTTTGGTGGACAGTTCAGAAGTGAAGACAGAGCTAGATCCTGTTGATGCAGAAGACGATGTTGGTTCTACTGTTGATTGGTTAGTCTTTTCAGTGGTGCTGGATTCTTGAGATGGTAAAGTCTCTGATCTTACTGTAGTTTGGGGTGTAGATGTCTGTGACACAGAAGCTGAAGCGTTATCTGTGACTGTGGTAGAGATATTTTCTGAAGTTGGACCTGTTGTACGTGAGGCAGAGGATGTTGATGCTGTTTCTAAAGGAATGCTGGTTTCCTCGCTTGGAGAAGATACGGTTGAAATTGTGGAAAATGTTGAGGTTGGAAAACTTTCAGTTGTAAAACTAGTCACAGTTGTGGAAATTGTCTTGATCGTTGGATTCGATGACAAAGTGTTATTTACTACAGGTGAGATTGTTGGTTCCAACCTTGCTGTCTCTGCTACTGTTGTAGCTGTTAACTCAGAAGTTGTAGCAGGACGTGGACTAGTTTGTGTGGCTGTTAATATAATTTCAGAAGTTGTTGTTTTCTCTGGTAAGAAGGTGGATGAAACAGTTGACAAGAAAGTGGAAGGTACTGTAGAAAATGTGCTAGTTTCCTCAGTTCTGGTAGAAGTAATTGCTTTGGTGGACAGTTCAGAAGTGAAATCAGAGCTAGATCCTGTTGATGCAGAAGACGATGTTTGTTCTACTGTTGAAAGGTTAGTCTTTTCAGTGGTACTGGATTCTTGAGATGGTAAAGTCTCTGATCTTACTGTAGTTTGTTGTGTAGATGTCTGTGACATAAATGTTGAAGTGTGATCTGTGACTGTGTTTTCTGAATTTGGACCTGTTGTACTTGAGGCAGATGATGTTGATGCTGTTTCTAAAGGAGTGCTGGTTTCCTCGCTTAAAGAAGATACGGTTGAAATTGTGGTAAATGTTGAGGTTGGAAAACTTTCAGTTGTAAGACTAGTCACAGTTGTGGAAATTGTCTCGATCGTTGGAGTCGATGACAAAGTGTTATTTACTACAGGTAAGATTGTTGGTTCCGACCTTGCTGTCTCTGCTACTGTTGTAGCTGTTAACTCAGAAGTTGTAGCAGGACGTGGACTAGTTTGTGTGGCTGTTAATATGATTTCTGAAGTTGTTGTTTTCTCTGGTAAGAAGGTGGATGAAAGAGTTGACAAGAAAGTGGAAGGTTCTGTGGAAAATGTGCTAGTTTCCTCAGTTCTGGTAGAAGTAATTGCTTTGGTGGACATTTCAGAAGTGAAGACAGAGCTAGATCCTGTTGATGCAGAAGACGATGTTTGTTCTACTGTTGATAGGTTAGTCTTTTCAGTGGTACTGGATTCTTGAGATGGTAAAGTCTCTGATCTTACTGTAGTTTGTGGTGTAGATGTCTGTGACACAGAGGCTGAAGCGTGATCTGTGACTGTGGTAGAGATATTTTCTGAAGTTGGACCTGTTGTACTTGAGGCAGATGATGTTGATGCTGTTTCTAAAGGAATGCTGGTTTCCTCGCTTAAAGAAGATACGGTTAAAATTGTGGAAAATGTTGAGGTGGGAAAACTTTCAGATGTAAAACTAGTCACAGTTGTGGAAATTGTCTCGATCGTTGGAGTCGATGACAAAGTGTTATTTACTACAGGTAAGATTGTTGGTTCCGACCTTGGTGTCTCTGTTACTGTTGTAGCTGTTAACTCAGAAGTTGTAGCAGGACGTGGACTAGTTTGTTTGGCTGTTAATATAATTTCTGAAGTTGTTGTTTTCTCTGGTAAGAAGGTGGATGAAAGAGTTGACAAGAAAGTGGAAGGTTCTGTAGAAAATGTGCTCGTTTCCTCAGTTCTGGTAGAAGTAATTGCTTTGGTGGACAGTTCCGAAGTGAAGACAGAGCTAGATCCTGTTGATGCAGAAGACGATGTTTGTTCTACTGTTGATAGGTTTGTTTTTTCAGTGGTACTGGATTCTTGAGATGGTAAAGTCTCTGATCTTACTGTAGTTTGTTGTGTAGATGTCTGTGACATAAATGTTGAAGTGTGATCTGTGACTGTGTTTTCTGAAGTTGGACCTGTTGTACTTGAGGCAGATGATGTTGATGCTGTTTCTAAAGGAATGCTGGTTTCCTCGCTTGGAGAAGATACGGTTGAAATTGTGGAAAATGTTGAGGTGGGAAAACTTTCAGATGTAAAACTAGTCACAGTTGTGGAAATTGTCTCGATCGTTGGATTCGATGACAAAGTGTTATTTACTACAGGTGAGATTGTTGGTTCCGACCTTGCTGTCTCTGCTACTGTTGTAGCTGTTAACTCAGAAGTTGTAGCAGGATGTGGACTAGTTTGTGTGGCTGTTAATATAATTTCAGAAGTTGTTGTTTTCTCTGGTAAGATGGTGGATGAAACAGTTGACAAGAAAGTGGAAGGTACTGTAGAAAATGTGCTAGTTTCTTCAGTTCTGGTAGAAGTAATTGCTTTGGTGGACAGTTCAGAAGTGAAATCAGAGCTAGATCCTGTTGATGCAGAAGACGATGTTTGTTCTACTGTTGAAAGGTTAGTCTTTTCAGTGGTACTGGATTCTTGAGATGGTAAAGTCTCTGATCTTACTGTAGTTTGTTGTGTAGATGTCTGTGACATAAATGTTGAAGTATGATCTGTGACTGTGTTTTCTGAAGTTGGACCTGTTGTACTTGAGGCAGATGATGTTGATGCTGTTTCTAAAGGAGTGCTGGTTTCCTCGCTTAAAGAAGATACGGTTGAAATTGTGGTAAATGTTGAGGTTGGAAAACTTTCAGTTGTAAAACTAGTCACAGTTGTGGAAATTGTCTCGATCGTTGGAGTCGATGACAAAGTGTTATTTACTACAGGTAAGATAGTTGGTTCCGACCTTGGTGTCTCTGCTACTGTTGTAGCTGTTAACTCAGAAGTTGTAGCAGGACGTGGACTAGTTTGTGTGGCTGTTAATATAATTTCTGAAGTTGTTGTTTTCTCTGGTAAGAAGGTGGATGAAAGAGTTGACAAGAAAGTGGAAGGTTCTGTGGAAAATGTGCTCGTTTCCTCAGTTCTGGTAGAAGTAATTGCTTTGGTGGACAGTTCAGAAGTGAAGACAGAGCTAGATCCTGTTGATGCAGAAGACGATGTTGGTTCTACTGTTGATTGATTAGTCTTTTCAGTGGTGCTGGATTCTTGAGATGGTAAAGTCTCTGATCTTACTGTAGTTTGTGGTGTAGATGTCTGTGACACAGAAGCTGAAGCGTTATCTGTGACTGTGGTAGAGATATTTTCTGAAGTTGGACCTGTTGTACTTGAGGCAGAGGATGTTGATGCTGTTTCTAAAGGAATGCTGGTTTCCTCGCTTGGAGAAGATACGGTTGAAATTGTGGAAAATGTTGAGGTGGGAAAACTTTCAGATGTAAAACTAGTCACAGTTGTGGAAATTGTCTCGATCGTTGGATTCGATGACAAAGTGTTATTTACTACAGGTGAGATTGTTGGTTCCGACCTTGCTGTCTCTGCTACTGTTGTAGCTGTTATCTCAGAAGTTGTAGCAGGACGTGGACTAGTTTGTGTGGCTGTTAATATAATTTCATAAGTTGTTGTTTTCTCTGGTAAGATGGTGGATGAAACAGTTGACAAGAAAGTGGAAGGTACTGTAGAAAATGTGCTAGTTTCTTCAGTTCTGGTAGAAGTAATTGCTTTGGTGGACAGTTCAGAAGTGAAGACAGAGCTAGATCCTGTTGATGCAGAAGACGATGTTTGTTCTACTGTTGATAGGTTAGTCTTTTCAGTGGTACTGGATTCTTGAGATGGTAAAGTCTCTGATCTTACTGTAGTTTGTGGTGTAGATGTCTGTGACACAGAGGCTGAAGCGTGATCTGTGACTGTGGTAGAGATATTTTCTGAAGTTGGACCTGTTGTACTTGAGGCAGATGATGTTGATGCTGTTTCTAAAGGAATGCTGGTTTCATCGCTTAAAGAAGATACGGTTAAAATTGTGGAAAATGTTGAGGTGGGAAAACTTTCAGATGTAAAACTAGTCACAGTTGTGGAAATTGTCTCGATCGTTGGAGTCGATGACAAAGTGTTATTTACTACAGGTAAGATTGTTGGTTCCGACCTTGGTGTCTCTGTTACTGTTGTAGCTGTTAACTCAGAAGTTGTAGCAGGACGTGGACTAGTTTGTGTGGCTGTTAATATAATTTCTGAAGTTGTTGTTTTCTCTGGTAAGAAGGTGGATGAAAGAGTTGACAAGAAAGTGGAAGGTTCTGTAGAAAATGTGCTCGTTTCCTCAGTTCTGGTAGAAGTAATTGCTTTGGTGGACAGTTCCGAAGTGAAGACAGAGCTAGATCCTGTTGATGCAGAAGACGATGTTTGTTCTACTGTTGATAGGTTAGTCTTTTCAGTGGTACTGGATTCTTGAGATGGTAAAGTCTCTGATCTTACTGTAGTTTGTTGTGTAGATGTCTGTGACATAAATGTTGAAGTGTGATCTGTGACTGTGTTTTCTGAAGTTGGACCTGTTGTACTTGAGGCAGATGATGTTGATGCTGTTTCTAAAGGAATGCTGGTTTCCTCGCTTGGAGAAGATACGGTTGAAATTGTGGAAAATGTTGAGGTGGGAAAACTTTCAGATGTAAAACTAGTCACAGTTGTGGAAATTGTCTCGATCGTTGGATTCGATGACAAAGTGTTATTTACTACAGGTGAGATTGTTGGTTCCGACCTTGCTGTCTCTGCTACTGTTGTAGCTGTTAACTCAGAAGTTGTAGCAGGACGTGGACTAGTTTGTGTGGCTGTTAATATAATTTCAGAAGTTGTTGTTTTCTCTGGTAAGATGGTGGATGAAACAGTTGACAAGAAAGTGGAAGGTACTGTAGAAAATGTGCTAGTTTCTTCAGTTCTGGTAGAAGTAATTGCTTTGGTGGACAGTTCAGAAGTGAAATCAGAGCTAGATCCTGTTGATGCAGAAGACGATGTTTGTTCTACTGTTGAAAGGTTAGTCTTTTCAGTGGTACTGGATTCTTGAGATGGTAAAGTCTCTGATCTTACTGTAGTTTGTGGTGTAGAAGTCTGTGACACAGAAGCTGAAATGTTATCTGTGACTGTGGTAGAGATATTTTCTGAAGTTGGACCTGTTGTACTTGAGGCAGATGATGTTGATGCTGTTTCTAAAGGAGTGCTGGTTTCCTCGCTTAAAGAAGATACGGTTGAAATTGTGGTAAATGTTGAGGTTGGAAAACTTTCAGTTGTAAAACTAGTCACAGTTGTGGAAATTGTCTCGATCGTTGGAGTCGATGACAAAGTGTTATTTACTACAGGTAAGATAGTTGGTTCCGACCTTGGTGTCTCTGCTACTGTTGTAGCTGTTAATTCAGAAGTTGTAGCAGGACGTGGACTAGTTTGTGTGGCTGTTAATATAATTTCTGAAGTTGTTGTTTTCTCTGGTAAGAAGGTGGATGAAAGAGTTGACAAGAAAGTGGAAGGTTCTGTGGAAAATGTGCTCGTTTCCTCAGTTCTGGTAGAAGTAATTGCTTTGGTGGACAGTTCAGAAGTGAAGACAGAGCTAGATCCTGTTGATGCAGAAGACGATGTTTGTTCTACTGTTGAAAGGTTAGTCTTTTCAGTGGTACTGGATTCTTGAGATGGTAAAGTCTCTGATCTTACTGTAGTTTGTTGTGTAGATGTCTGTGACATAAATGTTGAAGTGTGATCTGTGACTGTATTTTCTGAAGTTGGACCTGTTGTACTTGAGGCAGAGGATGTTGATGCTGTTTCTAAGGGAATGCTGGTTTCCTCGCTTGGAGAAGATACGGTTGAAATTGTGGAAAATGTTGAGGTGGGAAAACTTTCAGATGTAAAACTAGTCACAGTTGTGGAAATTGTCTCGATCGTTGGATTCGATGACAAAGTGTTATTTACTACAGGTGAGATTGTTGGTTCCGACCTTGCTGTCTCTGCTACTGTTGTAGCTGTTATCTCAGAAGTTGTAGCAGGACGTGGACTAGTTTGTGTGGCTGTTAATATAATTTCATAAGTTGTTGTTTTCTCTGGTAAGATGGTGGATGAAACAGTTGACAAGAAAGTGGAAGGTACTGTAGAAAATGTGCTAGTTTCTTCAGTTCTGGTAGAAGTAATTGCTTTGGTGGACAGTTCAGAAGTGAAATCAGAGCTAGATCCTGTTGATGCAGAAGACGATGTTTGTTCTACTGTTGAAAGGTTAGTCTTTTCAGTGGTACTGGATTCTTGAGATGGTAAAGTCTCTGATCTTACTGTAGTTTGTGGTGTAGAAGTCTGTGACACAGAAGCTGAAATGTTATCTGTGACTGTGGTAGAGATATTTTCTGAAGTTGGACCTGTTGTACTTGAGGCAGAGGATGTTGATGCTGTTTCTAAAGGAATGCTGGTTTCCTCGCTTGGAGAAGATACGGTTGAAATTGTGGAAAATGTTGAGGTTGGAAAACTTTCAGTTGTAAAACTAGTCACAGTTGTGGAAATTGTCTCGATCGTTGGATTCGATGAAAAAGTGTTATTCACTACAGGTGAGATTGTTGGTTCCGACCTTGCTGTCTCTGCTACTGTTGTAGCTGTTAACTCAGAAGTTGTAGCAGGACGTGGACTAGTTTGTGTGGCTGTTAATATAATTTCAGAAGTTGTTGTTTTCTCTGGTAAGAAGGTGGATGAAACAGTTGACAAGAAAGTGGAAGGTTCTGTAGAAAATGTGCTAGTTTCCTCAGTTCTGGTAGAAGTAATTGCTTTGGTGGACGGTTCAGAAGTGAAATCAGAGCTAGATCCTGTTGATGCAGAAGACGATGTTTGTTCTACTGTTGATAGGTTAGTCTTTTCAGTGGTACTGGATTCTTGAGATGGTAAAGTCTCTGATCTTACTGTAGTTTGTTGTGTAGATGTCTGTGACATAAATGTTGAAGTGTGATCTGTGAGTGTGTTTTCTGAAGTTGGACCTGTTGTACTTGAGGCAGAGGATGTTGATGCTGTTTCTAAAGGAATGCTGGTTTCCTCGCTTGGAGAAGATACAGTTGAAATTGTGGTAAATGTTGAGGTTGGAAAACTTTCAGTTGTAAGACTAGTCACAGTTGAGGAAATTGTCTCGATCGTTGGAGTCGATGACAAAGTGTTATTTACTACAGGTGAGATTGTTGGTTCCGACCTTGGTGTCTCTGCTTCTGTTGTAGCTGATAACTCAGAAGTTGTAGCAGGACGTGGACTAGTTTGTGTGGCTGTTAATATGATTTCTGAAGTTGTTGTTTTCTCTGGTAAGAAGGTGGATGAAAGAGTTGACAAGAAAGTGGAAGGTTCTGTGGAAAATGTGCTCGTTTCCTCAGTTCTGGTAGAAGTAATTGCTTTGGTGGACATTTCAGAAGTGAAGACAGAGCTAGATCCTGTTGATGCAGAAGACGATGTTTGTTCTACTGTTGATAGGTTAGTCTTTTCAGAGGTACTGGATTCTTGAGATGGTAAAGTCTCTGATCTTACTGTAGTTTGTGGTGTAGATGTCTGTGACACAGAGGCTGAAACGTGATCTGTGACTGTGGTAGAGATATTTTCTGAAGTTGGACCTGTTGTACTTGAGGCAGATGATGTTGATGCTGTTTCTAAAGGAATGCTGGTTTCCTCGCTTAAAGAAGATACGGTTAAAATTGTGGAAAATGTTGAGGTGGGAAAACTTTCAGATGTAAAACTAGTCACAGTTGTGGAAATTGTCTCGATCGTTGGAGTCGATGACAAAGTGTTATTTACTACAGGTAAGATTGTTGGTTCCGACCTTGGTGTCTCTGTTACTGTTGTAGCTGTTAACTCAGAAGTTGTAGCAGGACGTGGACTAGTTTGTGTGGCTGTTAATATAATTTCTGAAGTTGTTGTTTTCTCTGGTAAGAAGGTGGATGAAAGAGTTGACAAGAAAGTGGAAGGTTCTGTAGAAAATGTGCTCGTTTCCTCAGTTCTGGTAGAAGTAATTGCTTTGGTGGACAGTTCCGAAGTGAAGACAGAGCTAGATCCTGTTGATGCAGAAGACGATGTTTGTTCTACTGTTGATAGGTTTGTTTTTTCAGTGGTACTGGATTCTTGAGATGGTAAAGTCTCTGATCTTACTGTAGTTTGTTGTGTAGATGTCTGTGACATAAATGTTGAAGTGTGATCTGTGACTGTGTTTTCTGAAGTTGGACCTGTTGTACTTGAGGCAGATGATGTTGATGCTGTTTCTAAAGGAATGCTGGTTTCCTCGCTTGGAGAAGATACGGTTGAAATTGTGGAAAATGTTGAGGTGGGAAAACTTTCAGATGTAAAACTAGTCACAGTTGTGGAAATTGTCTCGATCGTTGGATTCGATGACAAAGTGTTATTTACTACAGGTGAGATTGTTGGTTCCGACCTTGCTGTCTCTGCTACTGTTGTAGCTGTTAACTCAGAAGTTGTAGCAGGACGTGGACTAGTTTGTGTGGCTGTTAATATAATTTCAGAAGTTGTTGTTTTCTCTGGTAAGATGGTGGATGAAACAGTTGACAAGAAAGTGGAAGGTACTGTAGAAAATGTGCTAGTTTCTTCAGTTCTGGTAGAAGTAATTGCTTTGGTGGACAGTTCAGAAGTGAAATCAGAGCTAGATCCTGTTGATGCAGAAGACGATGTTTGTTCTACTGTTGAAAGGTTAGTCTTTTCAGTGGTACTGGATTCTTGAGATGGTAAAGTCTCTGATCTTACTGTAGTTTGTTGTGTAGATGTCTGTGACATAAATGTTGAAGTATGATCTGTGACTGTGTTTTCTGAAGTTGGACCTGTTGTACTTGAGGCAGATGATGTTGATGCTGTTTCTAAAGGAGTGCTGGTTTCCTCGCTTAAAGAAGATACGGTTGAAATTGTGGTAAATGTTGAGGTTGGAAAACTTTCAGTTGTAAAACTAGTCACAGTTGTGGAAATTGTCTCGATCGTTGGAGTCGATGACAAAGTGTTATTTACTACAGGTAAGATAGTTGGTTCCGACCTTGGTGTCTCTGCTACTGTTGTAGCTGTTAACTCAGAAGTTGTAGCAGGACGTGGACTAGTTTGTGTGGCTGTTAATATAATTTCTGAAGTTGTTGTTTTCTCTGGTAAGAAGGTGGATGAAAGAGTTGACAAGAAAGTGGAAGGTTCTGTGGAAAATGTGCTCGTTTCCTCAGTTCTGGTAGAAGTAATTGCTTTGGTGGACAGTTCAGAAGTGAAGACAGAGCTAGATCCTGTTGATGCAGAAGACGATGTTGGTTCTACTGTTGATTGATTAGTCTTTTCAGTGGTGCTGGATTCTTGAGATGGTAAAGTCTCTGATCTTACTGTAGTTTGTGGTGTAGATGTCTGTGACACAGAAGCTGAAGCGTTATCTGTGACTGTGGTAGAGATATTTTCTGAAGTTGGACCTGTTGTACTTGAGGCAGAGGATGTTGATGCTGTTTCTAAAGGAATGCTGGTTTCCTCGCTTGGAGAAGATACGGTTGAAATTGTGGAAAATGTTGAGGTGGGAAAACTTTCAGATGTAAAACTAGTCACAGTTGTGGAAATTGTCTCGATCGTTGGATTCGATGACAAAGTGTTATTTACTACAGGTGAGATTGTTGGTTCCGACCTTGCTGTCTCTGCTACTGTTGTAGCTGTTATCTCAGAAGTTGTAGCAGGACGTGGACTAGTTTGTGTGGCTGTTAATATAATTTCATAAGTTGTTGTTTTCTCTGGTAAGATGGTGGATGAAACAGTTGACAAGAAAGTGGAAGGTACTGTAGAAAATGTGCTAGTTTCTTCAGTTCTGGTAGAAGTAATTGCTTTGGTGGACAGTTCAGAAGTGAAGACAGAGCTAGATCCTGTTGATGCAGAAGACGATGTTTGTTCTACTGTTGATAGGTTAGTCTTTTCAGTGGTACTGGATTCTTGAGATGGTAAAGTCTCTGATCTTACTGTAGTTTGTGGTGTAGATGTCTGTGACACAGAGGCTGAAGCGTGATCTGTGACTGTGGTAGAGATATTTTCTGAAGTTGGACCTGTTGTACTTGAGGCAGATGATGTTGATGCTGTTTCTAAAGGAGTGCTGGTTTCATCGCTTAAAGAAGATACGGTTAAAATTGTGGAAAATGTTGAGGTGGGAAAACTTTCAGATGTAAAACTAGTCACAGTTGTGGAAATTGTCTCGATCGTTGGAGTCGATGACAAAGTGTTATTTACTACAGGTAAGATTGTTGGTTCCGACCTTGGTGTCTCTGTTACTGTTGTAGCTGTTAACTCAGAAGTTGTAGCAGGACGTGGACTAGTTTGTGTGGCTGTTAATATAATTTCTGAAGTTGTTGTTTTCTCTGGTAAGAAGGTGGATGAAAGAGTTGACAAGAAAGTGGAAGGTTCTGTAGAAAATGTGCTCGTTTCCTCAGTTCTGGTAGAAGTAATTGCTTTGGTGGACAGTTCCGAAGTGAAGACAGAGCTAGATCCTGTTGATGCAGAAGACGATGTTTGTTCTACTGTTGATAGGTTAGTCTTTTCAGTGGTACTGGATTCTTGAGATGGTAAAGTCTCTGATCTTACTGTAGTTTGTTGTGTAGATGTCTGTGACACAGAAGCTGAAATGTTATCTGTGACTGTGGTAGAGATATTTTCTGAAGTTGGACCTGTTGTACTTGAGGCAGATGATGTTGATGCTGTTTCTAAAGGAGTGCTGGTTTCCTCGCTTAAAGAAGATACGGTTGAAATTGTGGTAAATGTTGAGGTTGGAAAACTTTCAGTTGTAAAACTAGTCACAGTTGTGGAAATTGTCTCGATCGTTGGAGTCGATGACAAAGTGTTATTTACTACAGGTAAGATAGTTGGTTCCGACCTTGGTGTCTCTGCTACTGTTGTAGCTGTTAATTCAGAAGTTGTAGCAGGACGTGGACTAGTTTGTGTGGCTGTTAATATAATTTCTGAAGTTGTTGTTTTCTCTGGTAAGAAGGTGGATGAAAGAGTTGACAATAAAGTGGAAGGTTCTGTGGAAAATGTGCTCGTTTCCTCAGTTCTGGTAGAAGTAATTGCTTTGGTGGACAGTTCAGAAGTGAAGACAGAGCTAGATCCTGTTGATGCAGAAGACGATGTTGGTTCTACTGTTGATTGATTAGTCTTTTCAGTGGTGCTGGATTCTTGAGATGGTAAAGTCTCTGATCTTACTGTAGTTTGTGGTGTAGATGTCTGTGACACAGAAGCTGAAGCGTTATCTGTGACTGTGGTAGAGATATTTTCTGAAGTTGGACCTGTTGTACTTGAGGCAGATGATGTTGATGCTGTTTCTAAAGGAATGCTGGTTTCCTCGCTAAAAGAAGATACGGTTGAAATTGTGGTAAATGTTGAGGTTGGAAAACTTTCAGTTGTAAAACTAGTCACAGTTGTGGAAATTGCCTCGATCGTTGGATTCGATGACAAAGTGTTATTTACTACAGGTGAGATTGTTGGTTCCGACCTTGCTGTCTCTGCTACTGTTGTAGCTGTTAACTCAGAAGTTGTAGCAGGACGTGGACTAGTTTGTGTGGCTGTTAATATAATTTTAGAAGTTGTTGTTTTCTCTGGTAAGAAGGTGGATGAAAGAGTTGACAAGAAAGTGGAAGGTTCTGTAGAAAATGTGCTAGTTTCCTCAGTTCTGGTAGAAGTAATTGCTTTGGTGGACATTTCAGAAGTGAAGACAGAGCTAGATCTTGTTGATGCAGAAGACGATGTTTGTTCTACTGTTGATAGGTTAGTCTTTTCAGTGGCACTGGATTCTTGAGATGGTAAAGTCTCTGATCTTACTGTAGTTTGTGGTGTAGATGTCTGTGACACAGAAGCTGAAGCGTTATCTGTGACTGTGGTAGAGATATTTTCTGAAGTTGGACCTGTTGTACTTGAGGCAGAGGATGTTGATGCTGTTTCTAAAGGAATGCTGGTTTCCTCGCTTGGAGAAGATACGGTTGAAATTGTGGAAAATGTTGAGGTGGGAAAACTTTCAGATGTAAAACTAGTCACAGTTGTGGAAATTGTCTCGATCGTTGGATTCGATGACAAAGTGTTATTTACTACAGGTGAGATTGTTGGTTCCGACCTTGCTGTCTCTGCTACTGTTGTAGCTGTTATCTCAGAAGTTGTAGCAGGACGTGGACTAGTTTGTGTGGCTGTTAATATAATTTCATAAGTTGTTGTTTTCTCTGGTAAGATGGTGGATGAAACAGTTGACAAGAAAGTGGAAGGTACTGTAGAAAATGTGCTAGTTTCTTCAGTTCTGGTAGAAGTAATTGCTTTGGTGGACAGTTCAGAAGTGAAATCAGAGCTAGATCCTGTTGATGCAGAAGACGATGTTTGTTCTACTGTTGAAAGGTTAGTCTTTTCAGTGGTACTGGATTCTTGAGATGGTAAAGTCTCTGATCTTACTGTAGTTTGTTGTGTAGATGTCTGTGACATAAATGTTGAAGTGTGATCTGTGACTGTATTTTCTGAAGTTGGACCTGTTGTACTTGAGGCAGAGGATGTTGATGCTGTTTCTAAGGGAATGCTGGTTTCCTCGCTTGGAGAAGATACGGTTGAAATTGTGGAAAATCTTGAGGTTGGAAAACTTTCAGTTGTAAAACTAGTCACAGTTGTGGAAATTGTCTCGATCGTTGGATTCGATGACAAAGTGTTATTTACTACAGGTGAGATTGTTGGTTCCGACCTTGCTGTCTCTGCTACTGTTGTAGCTGTTAACTCAGAAGTTGTAGCAGGACGTGGACTAGTTTGTGTGGCTGTTAATATAATTTTAGAAGTTGTTGTTTTCTCTGGTAAGAAGGTGGATGAAAGAGTTGACAAGAAAGTGGAAGGTTCTGTGGAAAATGTGCTAGTTTCCTCAGTTCTGGTAGAAGTAATTGCTTTGGTGGACATTTCAGAAGTGAAGACAGAGCTAGATCTTGTTGATGCAGAAGACGATGTTTGTTCTACTGTTGATAGGTTAGTCTTTTCAGTGGCACTGGATTCTTGAGATGGTAAAGTCTCTGATCTTACTGTAGTTTGTGGTGTAGATGTCTGTGACACAGAAGCTGAAGCGTTATCTGTGACTGTGGTAGAGATATTTTCTGAAGTTGGACCTGTTGTACTTGAGGCAGAGGATGTTGATGCTGTTTCTAAAGGAATGCTGGTTTCCTCGCTTGGAGAAGATACGGTTGAAATTGTGGAAAATGTTGAGGTGGGAAAACTTTCAGATGTAAAACTAGTCACAGTTGTGGAAATTGTCTCGATCGTTGGATTCGATGACAAAGTGTTATTTACTACAGGTGAGATTGTTGGTTCCGACCTTGCTGTCTCTGCTACTGTTGTAGCTGTTATCTCAGAAGTTGTAGCAGGACGTGGACTAGTTTGTGTGGCTGTTAATATAATTTCATAAGTTGTTGTTTTCTCTGGTAAGATGGTGGATGAAACAGTTGACAAGAAAGTGGAAGGTACTGTAGAAAATGTGCTAGTTTCTTCAGTTCTGGTAGAAGTAATTGCTTTGGTGGACAGTTCAGAAGTGAAATCAGAGCTAGATCCTGTTGATGCAGAAGACGATGTTTGTTCTACTGTTGAAAGGTTAGTCTTTTCAGTGGTACTGGATTCTTGAGATGGTAAAGTCTCTGATCTTACTGTAGTTTGTTGTGTAGATGTCTGTGACATAAATGTTGAAGTGTGATCTGTGACTGTATTTTCTGAAGTTGGACCTGTTGTACTTGAGGCAGATGATGTTGATGCTGTTTCTAAAGGAATGCTGGTTTCCTCGCTAAAAGAAGATACGGTTGAAATTGTGGTAAATGTTGAGGTTGGAAAACTTTCAGTTGTAAAACTAGTCACAGTTGTGGAAATTTTCTCGATCGTTGGATTCGATGACAAAGTGTTATTTACTACAGGTGAGATTGTTGGTTCCGACCTTGCTGTCTCTGCTACTGTTGTAGCTGTTAATTCAGAAGTTGTAGCAGGACGTGGACTAGTTTGTGTGGCTGTTAATATAATTTCTGAAGTTGTTGTTTTCTCTGGTAAGAAGGTGGATGAAACAGTTGACAAGAAAGTGGAAGGTTCTGTGGAAAATGTGCTCGTTTCCTCAGTTCTGGTAGAAGTAATTGCTTTGGTGGACAGTTCAGAAGTGAAGACAGAGCTAGATCCTGTTGATGCAGAAGACGATGTTGGTTCTACTGTTGATTGATTAGTCTTTTCAGTGGTGCTGGATTCTTGAGATGGTAAAGTCTCTGATCTTACTGTAGTTTGGGGTGTAGATGTCTGTGACACAGAAGCTGAAGCGTTATCTGTGACTGTGGTAGAGATATTTTCTGAAGTTGGACCTGTTGTACTTGAGGCAGAGGATGTTGATGCTGTTTCTAAGGGAATGCTGGTTTCCTCGCTTGGAGAAGATACGGTTGAAATTGTGGAAAATCTTGAGGTTGGAAAACTTTCAGTTGTAAAACTAGTCACAGTTGTGGAAATTGTCTCGATCGTTGGATTCGATGACAAAGTGTTATTTACTACAGGTGAGATTGTTGGTTCCGAGCTTGCTGTCTCTGCTACTGTTGTAGCTGTTAATTCAGAAGTTGTAGCAGGACGTGGACTACTTTGTGTGGCTGTTAATATAATTTCAGAAGTTGTTGTTTTCTCTGGTAAGAAGGTGGATGAAACAGTTGACAAGAAAGTGGAAGGTTCTGTGGAAAATGTGCTCGTTTCCTCAGTTCTGGTAGAAGTAATTGCTTTGGTGGACATTTCAGAAGTGAAGACAGAGCTAGATCCTGTTGATGCAGAAGACGATGTTGGTTCTACTGTTGATTGGTTAGTCTTTTCAGTGGTACTGGATTCTTGAGATGGTAAAGTCTCTGATCTTACTGCAGTTTGTGGTGTAGATGTCTGTGACATAAATGTTGAAGTGTGATCTGTGACTGTGTTTTCTGAAGTTGGACCTGTTGTACTTGAGGCAGATGATGTTGATGCTGTTTCTAAAGGAATGCTGGTTTCCTCGCTAAAAGAAGATACGGTTGAAATTGTGGTAAATGTTGAGGTTGGAAAACTTTCAGTTGTAAAACTAGTCACAGTTGTGGAAATTGTCTCGATCGTTGGATTCGATGACAAAGTGTTATTTACTACAGGTGAGATTGTTGGTTCCGACCTTGCTGTCTCTGCTACTGTTGTAGCTGTTAACTCAGAAGTTGTAGCAGGACGTGGACTAGTTTGTGTGGCTGTTAATATAATTTTAGAAGTTGTTGTTTTCTCTGGTAAGAAGGTGGATGAAAGAGTTGACAAAAAAGTGGAAGGTTCTGTAGAAAATGTGCTAGTTTCCTCAGTTCTGGTAGAAGTAATTGCTTTGGTGGACATTTCAGAAGTGAAGACAGAGCTAGATCTTGTTGATGCAGAAGACGATGTTTGTTCTACTGTTGATAGGTTAGTCTTTTCAGTGGCACTGGATTCTTGAGATGGTAAAGTCTCTGATCTTACTGTAGTTTGTGGTGTAGATGTCTGTGACACAGAAGCTGAAGCGTTATCTGTGACTGTGGTAGAGATATTTTCTGAAGTTGGACCTGTTGTACTTGAGGCAGAGGATGTTGATGCTGTTTCTAAAGGAATGCTGGTTTCCTCGCTTGGAGAAGATACGGTTGAAATTGTGGAAAATGTTGAGGTGGGAAAACTTTCAGATGTAAAACTAGTCACAGTTGTGGAAATTGTCTCGATCGTTGGATTCGATGACAAAGTGTTATTTACTACAGGTGAGATTGTTGGTTCCGACCTTGCTGTCTCTGCTACTGTTGTAGCTGTTATCTCAGAAGTTGTAGCAGGACGTGGACTAGTTTGTGTGGCTGTTAATATAATTTCATAAGTTGTTGTTTTCTCTGGTAAGATGGTGGATGAAACAGTTGACAAGAAAGTGGAAGGTACTGTAGAAAATGTGCTAGCTTCTTCAGTTCTGGTAGAAGTAATTGCTTTGGTGGACAGTTCAGAAGTGAAATCAGAGCTAGATCCTGTTGATGCAGAAGACGATGTTTGTTCTACTGTTGAAAGGTTAGTCTTTTCAGTGGTACTGGATTCTTGAGATGGTAAAGTCTCTGATCTTACTGTAGTTTGTTGTGTAGATGTCTGTGACATAAATGTTGAAGTGTGATCTGTGACTGTATTTTCTGAAGTTGGACCTGTTGTACTTGAGGCAGATGATGTTGATGCTGTTTCTAAAGGAATGCTGGTTTCCTCGCTAAAAGAAGATACGGTTGAAATTGTGGTAAATGTTGAGGTTGGAAAACTTTCAGTTGTAAAACTAGTCACAGTTGTGGAAATTGTCTCGATTGTTGGATTCGATGACAAAGTGTTATTTACTACAGGTGAGATTGTTGGTTCCGACCTTGCTGTCTCTGCTACTGTTGTAGCTGTTAATTCAGAAGTTGTAGCAGGACGTGGACTAGTTTGTGTGGCTGTTAATATAATTTCTGAAGTTGTTGTTTTCTCTGGTAAGAAGGTGGATGAAACAGTTGACAAGAAAGTGGAAGGTTCTGTGGAAAATGTGCTCGTTTCCTCAGTTCTGGTAGAAGTAATTGCTTTGGTGGACAGTTCAGAAGTGAAGACAGAGCTAGATCCTGTTGATGCAGAAGACGATGTTGGTTCTACTGTTGATTGATTAGTCTTTTCAGTGGTGCTGGATTCTTGAGATGGTAAAGTCTCTGATCTTACTGTAGTTTGGGGTGTAGATGTCTGTGACACAGAAGCTGAAGCGTTATCTGTGACTGTGGTAGAGATATTTTCTGAAGTTGGACCTGTTGTACTTGAGGCAGAGGATGTTGATGCTGTTTCTAAGGGAATGCTGGTTTCCTCGCTTGGAGAAGATACGGTTGAAATTGTGGAAAATCTTGAGGTTGGAAAACTTTCAGTTGTAAAACTAGTCACAGTTGTGGAAATTGTCTCGATCGTTGGATTCGATGACAAAGTGTTATTTACTACAGGTGAGATTGTTGGTTCCGAGCTTGCTGTCTCTGCTACTGTTGTAGCTGTTAATTCAGAAGTTGTAGCAGGACGTGGACTAGTTTGTGTGGCTGTTAATATAATTTCTGAAGTTGTTGTTTTCTCTGGTAAGAAGGTGGATGAAACAGTTGACAAGAAAGTGGAAGGTTCTGTGGAAAATGTGCTCGTTTCCTCAGTTCTGGTAGAAGTAATTGCTTTGGTGGACATTTCAGAAGTGAAGACAGAGCTAGATCCTGTTGATGCAGAAGACGATGTTGGTTCTACTGTTGATTGGTTAGTCTTTTCAGTGGTGCTGGATTCTTGAGATGGTAAAGTCTCTGATCTTACTGTAGTTTGTTGTGTAGATGTCTGTGACATAAATGTTGAAGTGTGATCTGTGACTGTGTTTTCTGAAGTTGGACCTGTTGTAATTGAGGCAGATGATGTTGATGCTGTTTCTAAAGGAATGCTGGTTTCCTCGCTAAAAGAAGATACGGTTGAAATTGTGGTAAATGTTGAGGTTGGAAAACTTTCAGTTGTAAAACTAGTCACAGTTGTGGAAATTGTCTCGATCGTTGGAGTCGATGACAAAGTGTTATTTACTACAGGTAAGATTGTTGGTTCTGACCTTGGTGTCTCTGTTACTGTTGTAGCTGTTAACTCAGAAGTTGTAGCAGGACGTGGACTAGTTTGTGTGGCTGTTAATATAATTTCAGAAGTTGTTGTTTTCTCTGGTAAGAAGGTGGATGAAAGAGTTGACAAGAAAGTGGAAGGTACTGTAGAAAATGTGCTAGTTTCCTCAGTTCTGGTAGAAGTAATTGCTTCGGTGGACAGTTCAGAAGTGAAATCAGTGCTAGGTCCTGTTAATGTACCAGTTTCCTCTGTTCTGGTGGAAGTAATTGCTTCGGTGGACAGTTCAGAAGTGAGGACATTGCTAGATCCTGTTAATGTGCTAGTTTCCTCAGATCTGGTGGGAGTAATTCCTTTGGTGGAAAATTGCAAAGTAAAAATAGTCTTTGATTCTGGTGGTGCAGATGTTGTCATTGAAGTAATAGAAGATATTGTAGTAATTTCATTTTCACAAGTTGTTCCTGTATATGAATCGTTGCAGCTGTAGAAAAAAATTGACATTTTTATAAAAGTTTGTGTAATATATTACAGCATATTACTTTGACACCCACCTAGACTCTAAATACCAGCAGATCGAGATGTTTGACAGGTATTTATTAGATCTCTGATGCATTCATTTAATAATGTGGGCTTTTCAGTCTATAATTTTTGGAGTTACTTAGCAGTGATTGCTATTACAATAGTCCACAGAAATCCTGTGTTTTGGTTTTTACTATTCTGACTGACACATTCTTCCCTCCTCAACTGTGGCGATACCAAATGTTTATAATTTGTTTTATTTTGTTTTATTTTGTTTTATTTTTTACTACTTTTAAAACGAAAAAACTGATTGTTAAAAATAAAATTTGTTTTGTGTCACCGTATTCTGAAATCCATAACTTTTTAAAATTTCTGTTGATTAAGATGTATGGGGGCTTATTTTTTCGAGGCGCGCTGTCGTTTTTATTGGTATAATTTCTGGGTACAATAAGATGTTTCATCACTTTATATAAAAAAAAATTGTACTAGAGGAGGTGACCAAAAAAAGAGTTATTCTGGCATTTTTCTTCTATTTTTTTACTGCGTTCACCATTCGGGTTAAATAATGTTATATTGTAATAGTTTGGACTTTACGGATGCAGCGATACCAGTTATGTTAATTATTTTTTTCTTACCTTGCTTTTGGGGTAAAATAAGAAAAGGGGGTGGTTTGAACTTTTACATTATATATATATATAACCTTTATTTACTGTATTTAACTTTTTTTTATCAGTTACCCTAAAGGACTTGAACCAGTGGTCGTTGGATCGATATTATTTTATACTGCAATACTAATGTTAATAGCCCCCAATGATATTATCATTATGAGCGTCATACTATTGGGAATCTACCCCTTTTCCTAGCGCCAGACAACAAAGCAGTCCTACTCCAGTCCTACTCTATTTTTCCATGGCAAAAGCGTTTGAAAAAGGCCAATTTCAGGTCAAAACATTATATTATTATTTTGCCTAAACTCTGAATAAAGAAAACTCCAATTAACTACAACAGAGTGCTCTAGTTTATCCTTTGATTTTAATGGCCCCCAGGCTGTGGTTGTGTAAGATTAGAAAAATAGATCTGTATTATAAAAAGCACTGGCAATTTATGGCTGAGATGGTACATGTAGCATTGAGGGACCCTTGCGGTTTAGGGTAGTAAAGGGACTTACTATTACACCCCTGGTGGTTTAGAAGGACTTAAGGTGTTAATTTAATTTCTTTGCATAGAAAATATTAACGGGGTTTTACAAAAATCAATATTTATCACCTATCCACAAGATAAATATCTGATCCGTGGGGTCCAACCTTTTCAACCCCACCAATCATGAGAACGAGCTTAGGCCCCAAATGCACACGGCCATGCCCGTAATCACGGACAGTGATTGCGGGCACGGCCGGCCGCGGACAGTCAACCGCATTTTCGGCCCGTGCTCCCATACAAAGTATGGGAGCATGGTCAATAAAAAAGCAAAAAAAGTACATGTCCTATCCTTTGCAGCGGCTTTCTATGGCTCGAACACCTTCCCGTAAATATACGGGAAGGTGTCCGTGGTCAATAGAAATTAATGAGTCCGTAATTGCGGACTAATTTTACGATCGTGTGCATGGGTCCTTACCTTGCCCTACCTGTGAGCCCCATATGAGTGGAGCAGTACTGCCCATGCTCGGACCGTTCTTGTGATCGTTGGGTATCCCAACGGTCGGAGCTCCATTGATCACATATATATTACCTATCCTGTGGATAGGTGATAAATATTGATTATGGCAAAACCTCTTTAAGCTCCAAAGTGCGTGAATGAATGAAATAATAAACAGGGTCTAATATGCAGTTAGGTGCCAGACAGATGATTTCTAGAGCGATATAGTATATTTATTAATGCAAATTTATTTATCAGATGAAAAAGGGACAGTCAAGGAGAAAAGAGGGACTGAGCGATTCGGGTAAAAATCAGGAACTGTCCCTCCAAAAGAGTTGCACTTGGGAGGTATAGGCATCTGTATGAGGGAGCTCTGTTTTTTGACTTGATAAATGATAAAATTTCGGTTACATGCAGCCACCACTAGGGATTTATATAACTGGTATTGCTACTCAATGGAAGATGTATAGATTTGTATGCAGTGAGCATCCAATAGTTGATTTCTTGGCCAATCCCACCACCGACCGCCATGGACGTCATGTGGTAGGTGCGCCACTAGCGTTGGGGAGATGTGCCAAAAATGGCTGCCCTGATTGTTCTAGCGCTATACCGGTCAGTAAGGTAGTTGTGTTTGCCAAAACCGTGCAGGCTGGTACATCGCATTTCATCATAATGAAGAACTTACATGCACACTTTTCCAGCTTCTTGATTGTAGCAGGTACCATTATTTAAACAATAACCAGGATTCTGTTCACATGGTCCAATGCACTCACAGGACTCGTTGTTACAGGTCACATTGTAGCCGGTAAAGTTCAAGCTGCATGTTATATAAGGTTGTAGCTGTGATACACCTAAAATACGGAAAATAAAGAGTAAACTTATAGTCGCAAAGTAATGATAACACAATTTAAGAATAATTCAATTCCTTGGCCAATTTCTTCCATACTCCAATGTAAATGCTTGTAATTTAGTAGTGATATCGCTAAGGGTCCCTACACCCATAAAGAGAGATTTATCAAGACTGGCGTTCCATACGTTAATCTAAATACTCAGATTACTGGAGTAAGATGCGCCTAATTTAGGCCTCTTGTTGGCGTAGATTTGCAATATAATTTACGCCAGTTCCTGGCGTAAGTTATAGTTCGTTTTTCGGACCATGGGTGGCTGTGCCCCTTCTGCTAAGCTCCAACCACTTTTTAAGAAAAGTGTCATGAGCAGCTGTATTGGCAAAAAAAATAAAAAATTCTACGCCAATTACTCCATACTCTCTCCACAGCAGCAATAAAAAACTTAATTGTGGCAAGAAAACCGCAGCACAGTATTTATGGCCATATTACTACCAGTACGGGTGACTGTATCCTAAGGCTGTGTTCACACTGGTGTCATGGCTTTCACTTATACAGGATATGATGTATTCATTACGATCTACCGTTATTATTTTTTTAAATGGATCCTAACTTTGTGAAAATTGACTTCACCGATGTTTAGCAGATCGGAGAATTTCCTATTGCGGACCCCTGTAGATAATGGAAACTGAACTATTGATCTGTATTTCGCCATTTCAGCCTCCATTGTCTTATAGGCGTGAAATACGGCTCTGTAATAGAAAAATTGCCCAGTAGAAAAACTCATTTTTAACGTTTTGCTTATCTCTGTGTAATCCCTCGACTTGTAGTGAATACATTAGTCTTCCTTATTTTTACTGGATAGAATAGAGCCGCATGCTACACGTACAATGTGTAAAGGGGGGGGGGGTTCTAGCTATCATGGGGGTTACAGAGGTCGGATCCCTACTGATTGTACATTGATAGCATATCCTTGTACTATACCAATAATGCCTATGCTGGGTCAACTCAAGAATAGTTCAGAATTGATGGTAAATATTTTATACGTAAAAGCTTACTTGATATTGGAGACGACTCGGATGATACAACCAGATTTTTGGTTTCGTTATTGTTGGAGAATGCATCGCGGACTTCATTAGTTAAGTTATTATTCATAAAGTCGATGCCGGTCTGGTTATTTGGGTAACCATAGATTCCAGAAGTATTAACAACAACGCTTCCTTCACTGTGCGACAAAGTGGAGAAAAAAAGGAAAGGAATTAACCACATGGGATGTCACATTTCACTTGCTGTTGTATCCAGTACCTTATAGTAATATGATCTTTTTAAAGTGAACCAATTGTTTCATATTTGCTTTTTTTAAAATTTATTTATTCTAATTTTTTTAATGAAGCACTCCAGCAAAAAAAATAAATTGCCTATATAGTGCAGCATGGGCTGTTATTAAAGAATAATTTAGAGGCTCTTGTGTATGCCTCTGCATTATGTTATCGTTGATGTGCTATTTATGGGTTGTCTGACATCTTGGTTCCTTCTTACCCTCAGATATGGTTTCCCTAATGCAGACTACATTTCCCATGATACTTCTGGCTTTGCAGAGGGGGCGGAGTCTAATCACACTTGTTCTGCGTTCTATCTAAGTGCAGCAATTGATTGATGAGTAACAGAACTTCTGTCCTCACATTGCAGAGTCTCTGTGTATCCTATGTATCTTTACCCTGTCTCCTCTGCCTTCTGTTTGTGTTAGGTTTCTCCATGTCAGTCCTTACAAGCAGGAGGCAGTGAGAAGCTGCATCTCATAGAAATACACTGGACTCTGCACATAGCACACACAGATACTATACAGTGCAGGTCAAAGGAGATCTATTACTCTGCAGCTAATCATTGTATGGACTCACTATTAGCACTGCAACCCTGCTCCCTTAGATAGGGAAGAAATAATCTCTTCAGCGGTACTATGGGGGACATATAGAGGAACAAGGTGGGTGGAGCTGGGTGGGGAGGGGTGGGGTTTCAGAGCTGCCAGGAGGGATTTGATTGGTGATGATATAATCCTGTAGTTCACAGGAAGTTATCTACACTGGGGAGACTGACTTTCTGTCTACACATGAGAGCATGGTCTATACTGGTCGTCAGACTGAGATCACATGACACAGCTTCCCATAATGGTAGGATTCAAAATACATGGATGCAACTGAGCTGGGAAGAAATAAATGACATTGCTAGAATATTGCCGCGAGATTACGCTGTAAATGACAGGTTACAACGAGATTACGCTTCCTCTGCTATAACTACCACAGAAACAGTAACGAAGTTCAGGGATTGTGAATAGACATCCCGTGGAATGTCTATTCACTGTCTAAACACTTCAGTATTGTTAATGTGTTAGTATAAGACAGCACATAGTGATCTAAAAGGATCCCTATGCGCTGAGTAAATGAATGGAGATTAGAGCATGACGCTGATTGGTCAGAATCATACACTCATCTGTACAACGCCCACTTGGTCAATAGTAAAACACGCCCAGTTGTCCATTGAGCAACTCATTAGCATAAAGCTAAAATCGTTAATAAAGTGGTGAAAATCGTTTGTTTTTTTTACAATAAAAAGCACTGCTGTCACCTACATTATAGCGCCGATCTCCTTATGTAGGAGATAGGGCACTTATAATGTGGGGACAGAGCCTCTTTAAGCTCTCCCTAGCAGAGAATTTTATAAGGTAATTCTATGGCTGTATGAAGGAAAGTTTGGAATTTGAAGTTATATAACAAAAAAAAAAATTAAACTCTGACCCCTATAAAGATGTATTATAAAATTCATCTGCATATAACATTAAGTACACTTTAAAAAATTAATCCAGATTTAAAACTATTTTGCTAAAATATTAGGGAATTGCACAAATAGCCATGACTCAAGTTTTCTGTAATTTAAAGAAACTGTCCAGGATTATAAGAAAC
Organism: Rhinoderma darwinii; assembly: GCF_050947455.1. Classification (NCBI taxonomy): domain Eukaryota; kingdom Metazoa; phylum Chordata; class Amphibia; order Anura; family Rhinodermatidae; genus Rhinoderma; species Rhinoderma darwinii. The sequence goes on from NC_134696.1 coordinate 23,589,971, forward strand.
AGGGCTACCCCCCCCCCCCCCAAAAAAAAAAACAGCACCGCTCTTGTCCATGCATTTTGTCTGGTATTGCAGCTCAACCCCATTCAAGTGAAGAATCATCTCATCAGAAACAAAAATTTGGGGTTGAAAATGTGGCATTGTTGGTGTTTTTTAATTGTAAATACCCAGTTAATTTCTTTACATATATATATACACAGCGTATCTATATATATTTGTGTGTTCTTTTTTCCGTGAGCCTATATAAATTTAATATGTAAAGTCCTGACTGCTTGTGAATGCACTGTGCGTAATATACCTGAATCCATGAAGTATCATTTTCAGAAAGTATTTTGGCGCACACTTCTTGTATATTTCAGAAAAAGTCTAAAATAAAACATAAATAAAACATTTTAATGACAAGCATTATTATTCTGTACATACACATTCTAACAATAGATATAGTTTACAATAATACATTTCTTAATTTTCTTATATCGTCCAAATATTATGTGAACAGTATTCCTCTAAGATGGTGTCAAGCAGGATACCACGACCAATTATTACTTTCTTACTTTAACCCCTTCCCGCCGCAGCCATTTTTCGGATTTTCACTTTAGTTTTTCCCTCCCCATCTTCCAAAAGCCATAACTATGGAAACAGAGTAGCACGTCAAGCAATGCAGTTTCTGTAGCTCCCGAGTTCCAGAAACAGCGTAGCTCGCCCTGCTACGCTGTTTCAGTAACTCCCATTAACTTCTATAGGAGTTACGGAAACAGTGTAGCTCAACTGTTTCCATAACTCCCGAACACCTAACCTGGAAGTGGTCGGGAGGCCGTGGGAGCCGAGCAAGGTAGAACGGGGTTTAGGGGGCGCCGTTCTAGAAATTGGGGCGGGTCCCAGAAGTGGCACCCGCATCTATCTCACATATTCTGTGGATATGTCATGAATGTCCAAGATGGAAAAACCCCTTTAAACTTTATTTATGTAACACTGGAAAAAGTTTTTTAAGTTACTAAACTTTCATGGTCTTGTTCCACTTACTGTATATACATCTTATTACCTGTTCAATCTCATAAGCTAGGACCTTGTATTCTGATGTAGAACTATTCGCAAGTTGTACGGTATATGTTCTGTTCAATGAGGCACGGACGTCAATACTCTTAATTGTAGCCTTGCTTGTATCTTAGGGGAAAAAGATTGTCAGAGAAACATATTTTTTTTATTATTTTAATGAACTTTCCATAAACTAAAGTACAAAGCCAGTGGATACCTGAACATCACGTCCATATTCTTGCTAAACATCTCTTTTCAAAGCCATTATCATTGCTTTTTAGTTGGTTCCCCTTTACTGCTACAAAAGACTCTACTCTTGTGTTTACTTGATTTTACATCCAGCTAAAATTTTAGGTTTAGCTTCAAGTTCACGTTTCAGTTCACTCCATGAATATAGTTAAAGCGGTTTTCCAAGAGTATACAATGTTGGCCGATCACTCATATGGTTGTGAGATGCAGTACCAAGAGTGGACGAGCCGTTGTGTCTGGATAAACAATGTGGGGTTTCTGGGTTAGATCCTCACTGATCACACATTGATCTGACCTTATAGATGCGCCATCAATGTTTTTTTCTGGGAAAAAAACTTTAAAGGGGTTGTCTCATGAAGTTATCCCCTTTTCAAAAAGAAGCCAGCGCAGTGATAAGTTAATCAGTGCAGGTCCGGTTTTTCTCACTGAGTCCTGGCAATCATCCAAACATTTCCCCTGCAGCGCCCACTGCAGGGGAAACTTAGCATTACATGATGTTCAAATGACCTAAAAGGGTATGTGGACAGTGGTTGTTCTGATGGGACAACCCCACTAAGTTTAGAGAATAGTTCCTAGTCTCTGGAAGTAGAGTTTCAGACTACTTCTCCCCACTATGCCCCATGCAGATAAGTATCAGTTTAATAGCACCATGACTACTGCTATAATTTGCTGTTTGCCACTACGTCAACAAAATTCAGCATTAGGGCAATGAAGAAAGCTACCCCTGACATTTTATGAAAAGTGAACCTCCTACTGGATGGTCGCTTTAGGTTCTTCCACCTCATCATCCTATTATTTTCATAGATATATAAGTCATTGTCATGCTGAAAGAACAAATATTTTTCCCAAAACTGTTGGCACAAAATGCAACCCACTATGATGTCATTATATGAGGCATCAATAGACAGTACAGAGATCTGTCTAGGCCTGTAACCATGACAAGGGGGCATTCGCTATGTCTAAATGAAAAGAAGTTTTCGCCATTGTCACAGACGGGGATTCTTTACTGTAAGAGCAATGAGACTATGGAACTCTGTGCCATAGGACGTTGTGAAGTTTGATTGGTTGAAGTAATTAAGATGTGCCTAAATTCCTTTCTGAAAATATATAATATCGCTATTTACATTTATTAGATTCTAGAGATGGGTCGTTGATGGAGGGATTTACTCTGATTGCCATATTTGAAGTTGGGAAGAAATTTTCAACACCAATATGAGGTAATTGACAACTGTCTCATAAAGGTTTTTGCCTTACTCTGGATCAACACTGTAAGATTATAGGTTGGACTCGATTGACCTGGGTCTTTTTTCAATCTTACCAACTTTTTGGAATTTCCCTGCACTGGAATAGATTGGCCCAACCAGGAGAAATCCTGGAGAGACAATATTCCAAAGCACCAATTTATATAAATGTGTGATCATACAATATAAGGTCATGCTAAGTCTACCAGCACAAGAGATGTTCTTTGTAGTTCTCAGTGTGAAATAAATAAAGTTAACATTATATTATATATTATATTATACATTATATATCAATATATATTGCAATTTTTTAAAACATACATTTATAGAAAGTCATTCTAGCCATGTCTATTGTAGAGTTTCACAACGCTTATAGTATGAGTGTATAAACTTGGTCTCACCTATTATTATATCTATAGAACCATGTCCATTTTCGCAATTTTTCCCAAATTTGTTCTGAGGACATGGCTGTGTGGAAGGGTATTTTGAAGACGGTGTCACTTCTGTAAGGCTTATTTTAGTAGCTGTTTCTGCAGAAAGAGCAGCAGTTGATGTCACATGTGAAACCATAGATGTTGGTGACTCACGTACTACTGAAGAACTTAGTGCACCAACAACTGTTGTAGATTCTTTGGATTTAGTTGTGAGTAATGTTTGTGTTACAGTTGATGCTTCTGTAGTTTTCTGCGCACTAGATGAAGATGAAGATGTATCAAAAGAACTTGATGTTTCTGATAATGGAGACGATCCAAATGATATTGTAGAATGTGAAAATTCTGATGATGTCACTGTGCCGTCAGGAACATCGGTTGTTTTAGCAGTTGAGTCTTCTGCAGTTGGTGTTGCCTCTGATACTTGGGAAGTACCTGATGTTTCTGTAGGTGATGAGGTTAATAAAGGTGGAGAATTAGATGTTGCTTGTGTGCCTGTTGATGGTTCTTTGGTAGTACTAAAGTGTGACGACTCTGGTGCAGTTGATGCCTCAGTCGCTTTGGAAGCACTTGAGGTAGCATCCATGGCTGAAGTAGATGGTAAAGTTTTTGTTACAGTTGATGCTTCTGTAGTAATCTGCGTACTAGATGAAGAGGAAGATGTATCAAAAGAGCTTGATGTTTCTAAAAATGGAGAAGATCCAAATGATTCTGTAGAATGTGAAACTTCTGATGATGTCACTGTGCCTTCAGGAACATCGGTTGGTTTAGCAGTTGAGACTTCTGCAGTTGATGTCACATCTGATGTTTGGGAAGTACCTGATGTTTCTATAGGTGATGAGGTCAATAAAGGTGGAGAAGTAGAGGTTTCTTGTGTGCCTGTTGATGGTTCTTTCGTAGTACTAAAATGTGATGACTCTAGTGCAGTTGATGCCACAGTCGCTTTGGAAGCACTTGAGGTAGCTTCCACAGTTGAAGCAGATGGGGAAGTTTTTGTTACAGTTGATGCTTCTGTAGTAATCTGCGTACTAGATGAAGAGGAAGATGTATCAAAAGAACTTGATGTTTCTGATAATGGAGAAGATCCAAATGATTCTGTAGAATGTGAAACTTCTGATGATGTCACTGTGCCTTCAGGAACATCGGTTGGTTTAGCAGTTGAGACCTCTGCAGTTGATGTCGCATGTGATGTTTCGGAAGTACCTGATGTTTCTGTAGATGATGAGGTTAATAAAGAGGGAGTAGTAGATGTTTTTTGTGTGCCTGTTGATTGTTCTATGGTAGTACTAATATGTGACGACTCTAGTGCAGTTGATGCCTCAGTCGCTTTTGAAGCACTTGAGGTAGCTTCCATGGCTGAAGTAGATGTTAAAGTTTTTGTTACAGTTGATGCTTCTGTAGTAATCTGCGTACTAGATGAAGAGGAAGATGTATCAAAAGGACTTGATGTTTCTGATAATGGAGAAGGATCAAATGATTCTGTAGAATGTGAAACACCTGATGATGTCACTGTGCCTTCGGGAACATCGGTTGGTTTAGCAGTTGAGACTTCTGCAGTTGATGTCGCATGTAATGTTTCGGAAGTACCTGATGTTTCTGTAGATGATGAGGTTAATAAAGAGGGAGTAGTAGATGTTTTTTGTGTGCCTGTTGATTGTTCTATGGTAGTACTAAAATGTGACGACTCTAGTGCAGTTGATGCCTCAGTCGCTTTGGAAGCACTTGAGGTAGCTTCCATGGCTGAAGTAGATGGTAAAGTTTTTGTTGCAGTTGATGCTTCTGTAGTAATCTGCGCACTAGATGAGGAGGAAGATGTATCAAAAGAACTTGATGTTTCTAAAAATGGAGAAGATCCAAATGATTCTGTAGAATGTGAAACTTCTGATGATGTCACTGTGCCTTCAGGAACATCGGTTGGTTTAGCAGTTGAGACTTCTGCAGTTGATGTCACATCTGATGTTTGGGAAGTACCTGATGTTTCTATAGGTGATGAGGTCAATAAAGGTGGAGAAGTAGAGGTTTCTTGTGTGCCTGTTGATGGTTCTTTGGTAGTACTAAAATGTGATGACTCTAGTGCAGTTGATGCCTCAGTCGCTTTGGAAGCACTTGAGGTAGCTTCCATGGCTGAAGTAGATGGTAAAGTTTTTGTTACAGTTGATGCTTCTGTAGTAATCTGCGTACTAGATGAAGAGGAAGATGTGTCAAAAGAACTTGATGTTTCTGATAATGGAGAAGATCCAAATGATTCTGTAGAATGTGAAACTTCTGATGATGTCACTGTGCCTTCAGGAACATCGGTTGGTTTAGCAGTTGAGACTTCTGCAGTTGATGTCACATCCGATGTTTGGGAAGTACCTGATATTTCTATAGGTGATGAGGTCAATAAAGGTGGAGAAGTAGATGTTTCTTGTGTGCCTGTTGACGGTTCTTTGGTAGTACTAAATTTTGACGACTCTGGTGCAGTTGATGCCTCAGTCGCTTTGGAATCACTTGAGGTAGCTTCCATGGTTGAAGCAGATGGTGAAGTTTTTGTTACAGTTGATGCTTCTGTAGTAATCTGCGTACTAGATGAAGAGGAAGATGTATCAAAAGGACTTGATGTTTCTGATAATGGAGAAGATCCAAATGATTCTGTAGAATGTGAAACACCTGATGATGTCACTGTGCCTTCAGGAACATCGGTTGGTTTAGCAGTTGAGACTTCTGCAGTTGATGTCACATCTGATGTTTGGGAAGAACCTGATGTTTCTGTAGATGATGAGGTTAATAAAGGGGGAGAAGTAGATGTTTCTTGTTTGCCTGTTGATGGTTCTATGGTAGTACTAAAATGTGACGACTCTAGTGCAGTTGATGCCTCAGTCGCTTTGGAAGCACTTGAGGTAGCTTCCATGGCTGAAGTAGATGGTAAAGTTTTTGTTACAGTTGATGTTTCTGTAGTAATCTGCGCACTAGATGGAGAGGAAGATGTATCAAAAGGACTTGATGTTTCTGATAATGGAGAAGAACCAAATGATTCTGTAGAATGTGAAACACCTGATGATGTCACTGTGCTTTCAGGAACATCGGTTGGTTTAGCAGTTGAGACTTTTGCAGTTGATGTCGCATGTGATGTTTCGGAAGTACCTGATGTTTCTGTAGATGATGAGGTTAATAAAGAGGGAGTAGTAGATGTTTTTTGTGTGCCTGTTGATTGTTCTATGGTAGTACTAATATGTGACGACTCTAGTGCAGTTGATGCCTCAGTCGCTTTTGAAGCACTTGAGGTAGCTTCCATGGCTGAAGTAGATGTTAAAGTTTTTGTTACAGTTGATGCTTCTGTAGTAATCTGCGTACTAGATGAAGAGGAAGATGTATCAAAAGGACTTGATGTTTCTGATAATGGAGAAGAACCAAATGATTCTGTAGAATGTGAAACACCTGATGATGTCACTGTGCCTTCGGGAACATCGGTTGGTTTAGCAGTTGAGACTTCTGCAGTTGATGTCGCATGTAATGTTTCGGAAGTACCTGATGTTTCTGTAGATGATGAGGTTAATAAAGAGGGAGTAGTAGATGTTTTTTGTGTGCCTGTTGATTGTTCTATGGTAGTACTAAAATGTGACGACTCTAGTGCAGTTGATGCCTCAGTCGCTTTGGAAGCACTTGAGGTAGCTTCCATGGCTGAAGTAGATGGTAAAGTTTTTGTTGCAGTTGATGCTTCTGTAGTAATCTGCGCACTAGATGAAGAGGAAGATGTATCAAAAGAACTTGATGTTTCTAAAAATGGAGAAGATCCAAATGATTCTGTAGAATGTGAAACTTCTGATGATGTCACTGTGCCTTCAGGAACATCGGTTGGTTTAGCAGTTGAGACTTCTGCAGTTGATGTCACATCCGATGTTTGGGAAGTACCTGATATTTCTATAGGTGATGAGGTCAATAAAGGTGGAGAAGTAGATGTTTCTTGTGTGCCTGTTGATGGTTCTTTGGTAGTACTAAATTGTGACGACTCTGGTGCAGTTGATGCCTCAGTCGCTTTGGAATCACTTGAGGTAGCTTCCATGGTTGAAGCAGATGGTGAAGTTTTTGTTACAGTTGATGCTTCTGTAGTAATCTGCGTACTAGATGAAGAGGAAGATGTATCAAAAGGACTTGATGTTTCTGATAATGGAGAAGATCCAAATGATTCTGTAGAATGTGAAACACCTGATGATGTCACTGTGCCTTCAGGAACATCGGTTGGTTTAGCAGTTGAGACTTCTGCAGTTGATGTCACATCTGATGTTTGGGAAGTACCTGATGTTTCTGTAGATGATGAGGTTAATAAAGGGGGAGAAGTAGATGTTTCTTGTTTGCCTGTTGATGGTTCTAGGCCAGTACTAATATGTGACGACTCTAGTGCAGTTGATGCCTCAGTCGCTTTGGAAGCACTTGAGGTAGCTTCCATGGCTGAAGTAGATGGTGAAGTTTTTGTTACAGTTGATGCTTCTGTAGTAATCTGCGTACTAGATGAAGAGGAAGATGTATCAAAAGAACTTGATGTTTCTAAAAATGGAGAAGATCCAAATGATTCTGTAGAATGTGAAACTTCTGATGATGTCACTGTGCCTTCAGGAACATCGGTTGGTTTAGCAGTTGAGACTTCTGCAGTTGATGTCACATCTGATGTTTGGGAAGTACCTGATGTTTCTATAGGTGATGAGGTCAATAAAGGTGGAGAAGTAGAGGTTTCTTGTTTGCCTGTTGATGGTTCTTTGGTAGTACTAAAATGTGACGACTCTAGTGCAGTTGATGCCTCAGTCGCTTTGGAAGCACTTGAGGTAGCTTCCACAGTTGAAGCAGATGGGGAAGTTATTGTTACAGTTGATGCTTCTGTAGTTTTCTGAGCACTGGATGAAGAGGAAGATGTGTCAAAAGAACTTGATGTTTCTGATAATGGAGAAGATCCAAATGATTCTGTAGAATGTGAAACTTCTGATGATGTCACTGTGCTTTCAGGAACATCGGTTGGTTTAGCAGTTGAGCCCTCTGCAGTTGATGTCGCATGTGATGTTTCGAAAGTACCTGATGTTTCTGTAGATGATGAGGTTAATAAAGAGGGAGTAGTAGATGTTTTTTGTGTGCCTGTTGATTGTTCTATGGTAGTACTAAAATGTGACGACTCTAGTGCAGTTAATGCCTCAGTCGCTTTGGAAGCACTTGAGGTAGCTTCCATGGCTGAAGTAGATGGTAAAGTTTTTGTTACAGTTGATGCTTCTGTAGTAATCTGCGCACTAGATGAAGAGGAAGATGTATCAAAAGGACTTGATGTTTCTGATAATGGAGAAGATCCAAATGATTCTGTAGAATGTGAAACACCTGATGATGTCACTGTGCTTTCAGGAACATCGGTTGGTTTAGCAGTTGAGACTTCTGCAGTTGATGTCACATCTGATGTTTGGGAAGTACCTGATGTTTCTGTAGATGATGAGGTTAATAAAGGGGGAGAAGTAGATGTTTCTTGTTTGCCTGTTGATGGTTCTATGCCAGTACTAATATGTGACGACTCTAGTGCAGTTGATGCCTCAGTCGCTTTGGAAGCACTTGAGGTAGCTTCCATGGCTGAAGTAGATGGTGAAGTTTTTGTTACAGTTGATGCTTCTGTAGTAATCTGCGTACTAGATGAAGAGGAAGATGTATCAAAAGGACTTGATGTTTCTGATAATGGAGAAGATCCAAATGATTCTGTAGAATGTGAAACACCTGATGATGTCACTGTGCCTTCAGGAACATCGGTTGGTTTAGCAGTTGAGACTTCTGCAGTTGATGTCACATCTGATGTTTGGGAAGTACCTGATGTTTCTATAGGTGATGAGGTCAATAAAGGTGGAGAAGTAGAGGTTTCTTGTGTGCCTGTTGATGGTTCTTTGGTAGTACTAAAATGTGATGACTCTAGTGCAGTTGATGCCACAGTCGCTTTGGAAGCACTTGAGGTAGCTTCCACAGTTGAAGCAGATGGGGAAGTTTTTGTTACAGTTGATGCTTCTGTAGTAATCTGCGTACTAGATGAAGAGGAAGATGTATCAAAAGAACTTGATGTTTCTGATAATGGAGAAGATCCAAATGATTCTGTAGAATGTGAAACTTCTGATGATGTCACTGTGCCTTCGGGAACATCGGTTGGTTTAGCAGTTGAGACCTCTGCAGTTGATGTCGAATGTGATGTTTCGGAAGTACCTGATGTTTCTGTAGATGATGAGGTTAATAAAGAGGGAGTAGTAGATGTTTTTTGTGTGCCTGTTGATTGTTCTATGGTAGTACTAAAATGTGACGACTCTAGTGCAGTTGATGCCTCAGTCGCTTTGGAAGCACTTGAGGTAGCTTGCATGGCTGAAGTAGATGGTAAAGTTTTTGTTGCAGTTGATGCTTCTGTAGTAATCTGCGCACTAGATGAAGAGGAAGATGTATCAAAAGGACTTGATGTTTCTGATAATGGAGAAGATCCAAATGATTCTGTAGAATGTGAAACACCTGACGATGTCACTGTGCTTTCAGGAACATCGGTTGGTTTAGCAGTTGAGACTTCTGCAGTTGATGTCACATCTGATGTTTGGGAAGTACCTGATGTTTCTGTAGATGATGAGGTTAATAAAGGTGGAGAAGTAGATGTTTCTTGTTTGCCTGTTGATGGTTCTTTGGTAGTACTAAATTGTGACGACTCTGGTGCAGTTGATGCCTCAGTCGCTTTGGAATCACTTGAGGTAGCTTCCATGGTTGAAGCAGATGGTGAAGTTTTTGTTTCAGTTGATGCTTCTGTAGTAATCTGCGTACTAGATGAAGAGGAAGATGTATCAAAAGGACTTGATGTTTCTGATAATGGAGAAGATCCAAATGATTCTGTAGAATGTGAAACACCTGATGATGTCACTGTGCCTTCAGGAACATCGGTTGGTTTAGCAGTTGAGACTTCTGCAGTTGATGTCACATCTGATATTTGGGAAGTACCTGATGTTTCTGTAGATGATGAGGTTAATAAAGGGGGAGAAGTAGATGTTTCTTGTTTGCCTGTTGATGGTTCTATGCCAGTACTAATATGTGACGACTCTAGTGCAGTTGATGCCTCAGTCGCTTTGGAAGCACTTGAGGTAGCTTCCATGGCTGAAGTAGATGGTGAAGTTTTTGTTACAGTTGATGCTTCTGTAGTAATCTGCGTACTAGATGAAGAGGAAGATGTATCAAAAGAACTTGATGTTTCTAAAAATGGAGAAGATCCAAATGATTCTGTAGAATGTGAAACTTCTGATGATGTCACTGTGCCTTCAGGAACATCGGTTGGTTTAGCAGTTGAGACTTCTGCAGTTGATGTCACATCTGATGTTTGGGAAGTACCTGATGTTTCTGTAGATGATGAGGTTAATAAAGGTGGAGAAGTAGATGTTTCTTGTTTGCCTGTTGATGGTTCTATGGCAGTACTAATATGTGACGACTCTAGTGCAGTTGATGCCTCAGTCGCTTTGGAAGCACTTGAGGTAGCTTCCATGGCTGAAGTAGATGGTAAAGTTTTTGTTACAGTTGATGCTTCTGTAGTAATCTGCGTACTAGATGAAGAGGAAGATGTGTCAAAAGAACTTGATGTTTCTGATAATGGAGAAGATCCAAATGATTCTGTAGAATGTGAAACTTCTGATGATGTCACTGTGCCTTCAGGAACATCGGTTGGTTTAGCAGTTGAGACTTCTGCAGTTGATGTCACATCCGATGTTTGGGAAGTACCTGATATTTCTATAGGTGATGAGGTCAATAAAGGTGGAGAAGTAGATGTTTCTTGTGTGCCTGTTGACGGTTCTTTGGTAGTACTAATTTGTGACGACTCTAGAGCAGTTGATGCCTCAGTTGCTTTGGAAGCACTTGAGGTAGCTTCCATGGCTGAAGTAGATGGTAAAGTTTTTGTTACAGTTGATGTTTCTGTAGTAATCTGCGCACTAGATGGAGAGGAAGATGTATCAAAAGGACTTGATGTTTCTGATAATGGAGAAGAACCAAATGATTCTGTAAAATGTGAAACACCAGATGATGACAATGTGTTTTCAGGAACATCGGTTGGTTTAGCAGTTGAGACTTCTGCAGTTGATGTCACATCTGATGTTTGGGAAGTACCTGATGTTTCTGTAGATGATGAGGTTAATAAAGGGGGAGAAGTAGATGTTTCTTGTTTGCCTGTTGATGGTTCTATGCCAGTACTAATATGTGACGACTCTAGTGCAGTTGATGCCTCAGTCGCTTTGGAAGCACTTGAGGTAGCTTCCACAGTTGAAGCAGATGGGGAAGTTATTGTTACAGTTGATGCTTCTGTAGTTTTCTGAGCACTGGATGAAGAGGAAGATGTGTCAAAAGAACTTGATGTTTCTGATAATGGAGAAGATCCAAATGATTCTGTAGAATGTGAAACTTCTGATGATGTCACTGTGCCTTCAGGAACATCGGTTGGTTTAGCAGTTGAGACTTCTGCAGTTGATGACACATCCGATGTTTGGGAAGTACCTGATATTTCTATAGGTGATGAGGTCAATAAAGGTGGAGAAGTAGATGTTTCTTGTGTGCCTGTTGACGGTTCTTTGGTAGTACTAAATTTTGACGACTCTGGTGCAGTTGATGCCTCAGTCGCTTTGGAATCACTTGAGGTAGCTTCCATGGTTGAAGCAGATGGCGAAGTTTTTGTTACAGTTGATGCTTCTGTAGTAATCTGCGTACTAGATGAAGAGGAAGATGTATCAAAAGGACTTGATGTTTCTGATAATGGAGAAGATCCAAATGATTCTGTAGAATGTGAAACACCTGATGATGTCACTGTGCCTTCGGGAACATCGGTTGGTTTAGCAGTTGAGACCTCTGCAGTTGATGTCGCATGTGACGTTTCGGAAGTACCTGATGTTTCTGTAGATGATGAGGTTAATAAAGAGGGAGTAGTAGATGTTTTTTGTGTGCCTGTTGATTGTTCTATGGTAGTACTAAAATGTGACGACTCTAGTGCAGTTGATGCCTCAGTCGCTTTGGAAGCACTTGAGGTAGCTTCCACAGTTGAAGCAGATTGGGAAGTTATTGTTACAGTTGATGCTTCTGTAGTTTTCTGAGCACTAGATGAAGAGGAAGATGTATCAAAAGAACTTGATGTTTCTGATAATGGAGAAGATCCAAATGATTCTGTAGAATGTGAAACTTCTGATGATGTCACTGTGCCTTCGGGAACATCGGTTGGTTTAGCAGTTGAGACCTCTGCAGTTGATGTCGCATGTGATGTTTCGGAAGTACCTGATGTTTCTGTAGATGATGAGGTTAATAAAGAGGGAGTAGTAGATGTTTTTTGTGTGCCTGTTGATTGTTCTATGGTAGTACTAAAATGTGACGACTCTAGTGCAGTTGATGCCTCAGTCGCTTTGGAAGCACTTGAGGTAGCTTGCATGGCTGAAGTAGATGGTAAAGTTTTTGTTGCAGTTGATGCTTCTGTAGTAATCTGCGCACTAGATGAAGAGGAAGATGTATCAAAAGGACTTGATGTTTCTGATAATGGAGAAGATCCAAATGATTCTGTAGAATGTGAAACACCTGATGATGTCACTGTGCTTTCAGGAACATCGGTTGGTTTAGCAGTTGAGACTTCTGCAGTTGATGTCACATCTGATGTTTGGGAAGTACCTGATGTTTCTATAGGTGATGAGGTCAATAAAGGTGGAGAAGTAGAGGTTTCTTGTTTGCCTGTTGATGGTTCTTTGGTAGTACTAAAATGTGACGACTCTAGTGCAGTTGATGCCTCAGTCGCTTTGGAAGCACTTGAGGTAGCTTCCACAGTTGAAGCAGATGGGGAAGTTATTGTTACAGTTGATGCTTCTGTAGTTTTCTGAGCACTGGATGAAGAGGAAGATGTGTCAAAAGAACTTGATGTTTCTGATAATGGAGAAGATCCAAATGATTCTGTAGAATGTGAAACTTCTGATGATGTCACTGTGCTTTCAGGAACATCGGTTGGTTTAGCAGTTGAGCCCTCTGCAGTTGATGTCGCATGTGATGTTTCGAAAGTACCTGATGTTTCTGTAGATGATGAGGTTAATAAAGAGGGAGTAGTAGATGTTTTTTGTGTGCCTGTTGATTGTTCTATGGTAGTACTAAAATGTGACGACTCTAGTGCAGTTAATGCCTCAGTCGCTTTGGAAGCACTTGAGGTAGCTTCCATGGCTGAAGTAGATGGTAAAGTTTTTGTTACAGTTGATGCTTCTGTAGTAATCTGCGCACTAGATGAAGAGGAAGATGTATCAAAAGGACTTGATGTTTCTGATAATGGAGAAGATCCAAATGATTCTGTAGAATGTGAAACACCTGATGATGTCACTGTGCTTTCAGGAACATCGGTTGGTTTAGCAGTTGAGACTTCTGCAGTTGATGTCACATCTGATGTTTGGGAAGTACCTGATGTTTCTGTAGATGATGAGGTTAATAAAGGGGGAGAAGTAGATGTTTCTTGTTTGCCTGTTGATGGTTCTATGCCAGTACTAATATGTGACGACTCTAGTGCAGTTGATGCCTCAGTCGCTTTGGAAGCACTTGAGGTAGCTTCCATGGCTGAAGTAGATGGTGAAGTTTTTGTTACAGTTGATGCTTCTGTAGTAATCTGCGTACTAGATGAAGAGGAAGATGTATCAAAAGGACTTGATGTTTCTGATAATGGAGAAGATCCAAATGATTCTGTAGAATGTGAAACACCTGATGATGTCACTGTGCCTTCAGGAACATCGGTTGGTTTAGCAGTTGAGACTTCTGCAGTTGATGTCACATCTGATGTTTGGGAAGTACCTGATGTTTCTATAGGTGATGAGGTCAATAAAGGTGGAGAAGTAGAGGTTTCTTGTGTGCCTGTTGATGGTTCTTTGGTAGTACTAAAATGTGATGACTCTAGTGCAGTTGATGCCACAGTCGCTTTGGAAGCACTTGAGGTAGCTTCCACAGTTGAAGCAGATGGGGAAGTTTTTGTTACAGTTGATGCTTCTGTAGTAATCTGCGTACTAGATGAAGAGGAAGATGTATCAAAAGAACTTGATGTTTCTGATAATGGAGAAGATCCAAATGATTCTGTAGAATGTGAAACTTCTGATGATGTCACTGTGCCTTCGGGAACATCGGTTGGTTTAGCAGTTGAGACCTCTGCAGTTGATGTCGAATGTGATGTTTCGGAAGTACCTGATGTTTCTGTAGATGATGAGGTTAATAAAGAGGGAGTAGTAGATGTTTTTTGTGTGCCTGTTGATTGTTCTATGGTAGTACTAAAATGTGACGACTCTAGTGCAGTTGATGCCTCAGTCGCTTTGGAAGCACTTGAGGTAGCTTGCATGGCTGAAGTAGATGGTAAAGTTTTTGTTGCAGTTGATGCTTCTGTAGTAATCTGCGCACTAGATGAAGAGGAAGATGTATCAAAAGGACTTGATGTTTCTGATAATGGAGAAGATCCAAATGATTCTGTAGAATGTGAAACACCTGACGATGTCACTGTGCTTTCAGGAACATCGGTTGGTTTAGCAGTTGAGACTTCTGCAGTTGATGTCACATCTGATGTTTGGGAAGTACCTGATGTTTCTGTAGATGATGAGGTTAATAAAGGTGGAGAAGTAGATGTTTCTTGTTTGCCTGTTGATGGTTCTTTGGTAGTACTAAATTGTGACGACTCTGGTGCAGTTGATGCCTCAGTCGCTTTGGAATCACTTGAGGTAGCTTCCATGGTTGAAGCAGATGGTGAAGTTTTTGTTTCAGTTGATGCTTCTGTAGTAATCTGCGTACTAGATGAAGAGGAAGATGTATCAAAAGGACTTGATGTTTCTGATAATGGAGAAGATCCAAATGATTCTGTAGAATGTGAAACACCTGATGATGTCACTGTGCCTTCAGGAACATCGGTTGGTTTAGCAGTTGAGACTTCTGCAGTTGATGTCACATCTGATATTTGGGAAGTACCTGATGTTTCTGTAGATGATGAGGTTAATAAAGGGGGAGAAGTAGATGTTTCTTGTTTGCCTGTTGATGGTTCTATGCCAGTACTAATATGTGACGACTCTAGTGCAGTTGATGCCTCAGTCGCTTTGGAAGCACTTGAGGTAGCTTCCATGGCTGAAGTAGATGGTGAAGTTTTTGTTACAGTTGATGCTTCTGTAGTAATCTGCGTACTAGATGAAGAGGAAGATGTATCAAAAGAACTTGATGTTTCTAAAAATGGAGAAGATCCAAATGATTCTGTAGAATGTGAAAATTCTGATGATGTCACTGTGCCTTCAGGAACATCGGTTGGTTTAGCAGTTGAGACTTCTGCAGTTGATGTCACATCTGATGTTTGGGAAGTACCTGATGTTTCTGTAGATGATGAGGTTAATAAAGGTGGAGAAGTAGATGTTTCTTGTTTGCCTGTTGATGGTTCTATGGCAGTACTAATATGTGACGACTCTAGTGCAGTTGATGCCTCAGTCGCTTTGGAAGCACTTGAGGTAGCTTCCATGGCTGAAGTAGATGGTAAAGTTTTTGTTACAGTTGATGCTTCTGTAGTAATCTGCGTACTAGATGAAGAGGAAGATGTGTCAAAAGAACTTGATGTTTCTGATAATGGAGAAGATCCAAATGATTCTGTAGAATGTGAAACTTCTGATGATGTCACTGTGCCTTCAGGAACATCGGTTGGTTTAGCAGTTGAGACTTCTGCAGTTGATGTCACATCCGATGTTTGGGAAGTACCTGATATTTCTATAGGTGATGAGGTCAATAAAGGTGGAGAAGTAGATGTTTCTTGTGTGCCTGTTGACGGTTCTTTGGTAGTACTAATTTGTGACGACTCTAGAGCAGTTGATGCCTCAGTTGCTTTGGAAGCACTTGAGGTAGCTTCCATGGCTGAAGTAGATGGTAAAGTTTTTGTTACAGTTGATGTTTCTGTAGTAATCTGCGCACTAGATGGAGAGGAAGATGTATCAAAAGGACTTGATGTTTCTGATAATGGAGAAGAACCAAATGATTCTGTAAAATGTGAAACACCAGATGATGACAATGTGTTTTCAGGAACATCGGTTGGTTTAGCAGTTGAGACTTCTGCAGTTGATGTCACATCTGATGTTTGGGAAGTACCTGATGTTTCTGTAGATGATGAGGTTAATAAAGGGGGAGAAGTAGATGTTTCTTGTTTGCCTGTTGATGGTTCTATGCCAGTACTAATATGTGACGACTCTAGTGCAGTTGATGCCTCAGTCGCTTTGGAAGCACTTGAGGTAGCTTCCACAGTTGAAGCAGATGGGGAAGTTATTGTTACAGTTGATGCTTCTGTAGTTTTCTGAGCACTGGATGAAGAGGAAGATGTGTCAAAAGAACTTGATGTTTCTGATAATGGAGAAGATCCAAATGATTCTGTAGAATGTGAAACTTCTGATGATGTCACTGTGCCTTCAGGAACATCGGTTGGTTTAGCAGTTGAGACTTCTGCAGTTGATGACACATCCGATGTTTGGGAAGTACCTGATATTTCTATAGGTGATGAGGTCAATAAAGGTGGAGAAGTAGATGTTTCTTGTGTGCCTGTTGACGGTTCTTTGGTAGTACTAAATTTTGACGACTCTGGTGCAGTTGATGCCTCAGTCGCTTTGGAATCACTTGAGGTAGCTTCCATGGTTGAAGCAGATGGTGAAGTTTTTGTTACAGTTGATGCTTCTGTAGTAATCTGCGTACTAGATGAAGAGGAAGATGTATCAAAAGGACTTGATGTTTCTGATAATGGAGAAGAACCAAATGATTCTGTAGAATGTGAAACACCTGATGATGTCACTGTGCTTTCAGGAACATCGGTTGGTTTAGCAGTTGAGACTTCTGCAGTTGATGTCACATCTGATGTTTGGGAAGTACCTGATGTTTCTGTAGATGATGAGGTTAATAAAGGGGGAGAAGTAGATGTTTCTTGTTTGCCTGTTGATGTTTCTATGGTAGTACTAATATGTGACGACTCTAGTGCAGTTGATGCCTCAGTCGCTTTGGAAGCACTTGAGGTAGCTTCCATGGCTGAAGTAGATGGTGAAGTTTTTGTTACAGTTGATGCTTCTGTAGTAATCTGCGTACTAGATGAAGAGGAAGATGTATCAAAAGAACTTGATGTTTCTAAAAATGGAGAAGATCCAAATGATTCTGTAGAATGTGAAACTTCTGGTGATGTCACTGTGCCTTCAGGAACATCGGTTGGTTTAGCAGTTGAGACTTCTGCAGTTGATGTCACATCTGATGTTTGGGAAGTACCTGATGTTTCTATAGGTGATGAGGTCAATAAAGGTGGAGAAGTAGAGGTTTCTTGTGTGCCTGTTGATGGTTCTTTGGTAGTACTAAAATGTGACGACTCTAGTGCAGTTAATCCCTCAGTCGCTTTGGAAGCACTTGAGGTAGCTTCCACAGTTGAAGCAGATGGGGAAGTTATTGTTACAGTTGATGCTTCTGTAGTTTTCTGAGCACTGGATGAAGAGGAAGATGTGACAAAAGAACTTGATGTTTCTGATAATGGAGAAGATCCAAATGATTCTGTAGAATGTGAAACTTCTGATGATGTCACTGTGCCTTTGGGAACATCGGTTTGTTTAGCAGTTGAGACCTCTGCAGTTGATGTCGCATGTGATGTTTCGGAAGTACCTGATGTTTCTGTAGATGATGAGGTTAATAAAGAGGGAGAAGTAGATGTTTTTTGTGTGCCTGTTGATTGTTCTATGGTAGTACTAAAATGTGACGACTCTAGTGCAGTTGATGCCTCAGTTGCTTTGGAAGCACTTGAGGTAGCTTCCATGGCTGAAGTAAATGGTAAAGTTTTTGTTACAGTCGATGCTTCTGTAGTAATCTGCGCACTAGATGAAGAGGAAGATGTATCAAAAGGACTTGATGTTTCCGATAATGGAGAAGATCCAAAGGATTCTGTAGAATGTGAAACACCTGATGATGTCACTGTGCTTTCAGGAACATCGGTTGGTTTAGCAGTTGAGACTTCTGCAGTTGATGTCACATCTGATGTTTTGGAAGTACCTGATGTTTCTGTAGATGATGAGGTTAATAAAGGGGGAGAAGTAGATGTTTTTTGTGTGCCTGTTGATTGTTCTATGGTAGTACTAAAATGTGACGACTCTAGTGCAGTTGATGCCTCAGTCGATTTGGAAGCACTTGAGGTAGCTTCCGTGGCTGAAGTAGATGGTAAAGTTTTTGTTACAGTTGATGCTTCTGTAGTAATCTGCGTACTAGATGAAGAGGAAGATGTATCAAAAGGACTTGATGTTTCTGATAATGGAGAAGAACCAAATGATTCTGTAGAATGTGAAACACCTGATGATGTCACTGTGCTTTCAGGAACATCGGTTGGTTTAGCAGTTGAGACTTCTGCAGTTGATGTCACATCTGATGTTTGGGAAGTACCTGATGTTTCTGTAGATGATGAGGTTAATAAAGGGGGAGAAGTAGATGTTTCTTGTTTACCTGTTGATGGTTTTATGCCAGTACTAATATGTGACGACTCTAGTGCAGTTGATGTCTCAGTCGCTTTGGAAGCACTTGAGGTAGCTTCCATGGCTAAAGTAGATGGTGAAGTTTTTGCTACAGTTGATGCTTCTGTAGTAATCTGCGTACTAGATGAAGAGGGAGATGTATCAAAAGAACTTGATGTTTCTAAAAATGGAGAAGATCCAAATGATTCTGTAGAATGTGAAACTTCTGATGATGTCACTGTGCCTTCAGGAACATCGGTTGGTTTAGCAGTTGAGACTTCTGCAGTTGATGTCACATCTGATGTTTGGGAAGTACCTGATGTTTCTATAGGTGATGAGGTCAATAAAGGTGGAGAAGTAGAGGTTTCTTGTGTGCCTGTTGATGGTTCTTTGGTAGTACTAAAATGTGACGTCTCTAGTGCAGTTGATGCCTCAGTCGCTTTGGAAGCACTTGAGGTAGCTTCCACAGTTGAAGCAGATGGGGAAGTTATTGTTACAGTTGATGCTTCTGTAATTTTCTGAGCACTGGATGAAGAGGAAGATGTGTCAAAAGAACTTGATGTTTCTGATAATGGAGAAGATCCAAATGATTCTGTAGAATGTGAAACTTCTGATGATGTCACTGTGCCTTCAGGAACATCGGTTGGTTTAGCAGTTGAGACCTCTGCAGTTGATGTCACATCTGATGTTTGGGAAGTACCTGATGTTTCTGTAGATGATGAGGTTAATAAAGGGGGAGAAGTAGATGTTTCTTGTTTGCCTGTTGATGGTTCTATGGTAGTACTAAAATGTGACGACTCTAGTGCCGTTGATGCCTCAGTCGCTTTGGAAGCACTTGAGGTAGCTTCCATGGCTGAAGTAGATGGTAAAGTTTTTGTTACAGTTGATGCTTCTGTAGTAATCTGCGTACTAGATGAAGAGGAAGATGTATCAAAAGAACTTGATGTTTCTAAAAATGGAGAAGATCCAAATGATTCTGTAGAATGTGAAACTTCTGATGATGTCACTGTGCCTTCAGGAACATCGGTTGGTTTAGCAGTTGAGACTTCTGCAGTTGATGTCACATCCGATGTTTGGGAAATACCTGATATTTCTATAGGTGATGAGGTCAATAAAGGTGGAGAAGTAGAGGTTTCTTGTGTGCCTGTTGATGGTTCTTTGGTAGTACTAAATTTTGACGACTCTGGTGCAGTTGATGCCTCAGTCGCTTTGGAATCACTTGAGGTAGCTTCCATGGTTGAAGCAGATGGTGAAGTTTTTGTTACAGTTGATGCTTCTGTAATTTTCTGAGCACTGGATGAAGAGGAAGATGTGTCAAAAGAACTTGATGTTTCTGATAATGGAGAAGATCCAAATGATTCTGTAGAATGTGAATCTTCTGATGATGTCACTGTGCCTTCAGGAACATCGGTTGGTTTAGCAGTTGAGACCTCTGCAGTTGATGTCACATCTGATGTTTGGGAAGTACCTGATGTTTCTGTAGATGATGAGGTTAATAAAGGGGGAGAAGTAGATGTTTCTTGTTTGCCTGTTGATGGTTCTATGGTAGTACTAAAATGTGACGACTCTAGTGCCGTTGATGCCTCAGTCGCTTTGGAAGCACTTGAGGTAGCTTCCATGGCTGAAGTAGATGGTAAAGTTTTTGTTACAGTTGATGCTTCTGTAGTAATCTGCGTACTAGATGAAGAGGAAGCTGTATCAAAAGGACTTGATGTTTCTGATAATGGAGAAGATCCAAATGATTCTGTAGAATGTGAAACACCTGATGATGTCACTGTGCCTTCAGGAACATCGGTTGGTTTAGCAGTTGCGACTTCTGCAGTTGATGTCACATCTGATGTTTGGGAAGTACCTGATGTTTCTGTAGATGATGAGGTTAATAAAGGGGGAGAAGTAGATGTTTTTTGTGTGCCTGTTGATTGTTCTATGGTAGTACTAAAATGTGACGACTCTAGTGCAGTTGATGCCTCAGTCGCTTTGGAAGCACTTGAGGTAGCTTCCATGGCTGAAGTAGATGGTAAAGTTTTTGTTACAGTTGATGCTTCTGTAGTAATCTGCGTACTAGATGAAGAGGAAGATGTATCAAAAGAACTTGATGTTTCTAAAAATGGAGAAGATCCAAATGATTCTGTAGAATGTGAAACTTCTGATGATGTCACTGTGCTTTCAGGAACATCGGTTGGTTTAGCAGTTGAGACTTCTGCAGTTGATGTCACATCTGATGTTTGGGAAGTACCTGATGTTTCTGTAGATGATGAGGTTAATAAAGCGGGAGAAGTAGATGTTTCTTGTTTGCCTGTTGATGGTTCTATGGTAGTACTAAAATGTGACGACTCTAGTGCCGTTGATGCCTCAGTCGCTTTGGAAGCACTTGAGGTAGCTTCCATGGCTGAAGTAGATGGTAAAGTTTTTGTTACAGTTGATGCTTCTGTAGTAATCTGCGTACTAGATGAAGAGGAAGATGTATCAAAAGAACTTGATGTTTCTAAAAATGGAGAAGATCCAAATGATTCTGTAGAATGTGAAACTTCTGATGATGTCACTGTGCTTTCAGGAACATCGGTTGGTTTAGCAGTTGCGACTTCTGCAGTTGATGTCACATCTGATGTTTGGGAAGTACCTGATGTTTCTGTAGATGATGAGGTTAATAAAGGGGGAGAAGTAGATGTTTCTTGTGTGCCTGTTGATAGTTCTATGGTAGTACTAAAATGTGACGACTCTAGTGCAATTGATGCCTCAGTCGCTTTGGAAGCACTTGAGGTAGCTTCCATGGCTGAAGTAGATGGTGAAGTTTTTGTTACAGTTAATGCTTCTGTAGTTTTCTGAGCATTGGATGAAGAGGAAGATGTATCAAAAGAACTTGATGTTTCTGATAATGGAGAAGATCCAAATGATTCTGTAGAATGTGAAACTTCTGATGATGTCATTGTGCCTTCCGAAACAGTGGTTATTTTAGTAACTGATGAAGATTGTGACGGTCCAGAATCAGCTGATACTTCTACAGTTGTTGAGGGATTTGTAATTGTACTACGCTGGGATAACGGTAGTATAGTTGATGTTTCCTGTTTGTTGGTTGTAGTAGAAAGCATTTCTGTACTTGGTGATGGCTCTGACTGGAATATTGATGTTTCAGAGATATGTAATGAGGTAGTTTGAGTCTGATCGCTGTTTGTTATTATGGTTACTGCAGGTGTTATTAGCGACGATTTGCTGTCACTTGTGCGTGTTGTTGAAGATGATACATAAGTTGGGTCACTTTGTGCAGAATTCTCAGAACTGGCTGACAAAGGAAACACTGTTTCCGTTTTTGGACTATCACTTATTTTTGTCGTGAAAGATCCTTCTGTTGTTATTGTAATGGATGATGTGGTAAAGTTTGTGGTAACAGAAGGATTTTTGGAAATTGTGGAGGTAGTTACCGATGAATTTAAAGATGTTAAGCTCTTGTCAGTGGCTGATGTGTCATTGGATGTGCTTTCTTGTGCAGTCGTTGACATATTTTCTGTTGTAGGACCTGTTGTGTTCCCTGTAGGTAGAAATTAAAGTATTTGGTTATTACGTTATAAGTTTTGGGATAAAATTTAATTTCAATATATTTATTTATTTTTTGAAAGTTGAATAACTATCAGAAACTAATTGCATTGTGATTTATTGCACACAAAGCAGGTAAATAGAAAAAAAAAAGATTATGGATCTAAAGGTAGATCTAAGAGATCCCAATTCACTAGTACCTTATAATATGTAGTGTGTCATAGCAATATGCAGAGGTGTAACTAAGCGCCTGGGCCCTAGTGCAAAATCTATAAAAGGGCCCCCCACCTACCATGTGCCATTTATGATACTGGTGTCATCTTATGCGGCTGAGGGGCTTTTGGGCCGCCTCAGGCTTCAGGGCCCATGTGCGACTGCTACCTTCGCACCCCCTATAGCTACACCCTGGCAATATGTATCACAAGAGATTTAACTTGGATAGAGTCGGACTATGCTAAAGCTACAGCCCCCCACCCTCGCTACACAAGTCTACATTTTCTCTTTTTCTTGCTCTTGTTGTTCCTTTGGAATATGTAAAAAAAAGCCTCCTAAATAGAGAATTTACCACAAAAAAAAGACAAGGCACTGGGGAAACACAGGATACCAAAGGTCAGGTCACCCATAGGAAACCACCTTACATCCTCCCTCACACCCTCCCTGGAAAGCTTATGATTACATGTCCTACATGGGACCACCAAGACTTAGAACATGCATCACTAGTCACCAGGGATGGTACATTGCCCAATCTACCATCAAGGATAACAGTTTATGTCCACTGGACTACCAGGTATGATAAGCCACAAATCTAGTGAGCTAGGAAGCCATTGTTCTAAAAGGTCTTAGGGTAAAGACGACCAGGGACTATTTGCTGAAAATCTTCTAGAATGCCAACCATACCAAGCTAAGCATTATTACAGAATTTCAGACACCTTCAAGTGGACTACAGCAAATGATGTGTGGGTTTTCCCGAGCTCAGTAAATTGGGGTAACATATACCATCTTTTAATGATTGGAAGGGGTCCGAATGTTGGCACCCTGATCAATCCCTAGAACAAAAGTGTGATACCTATACTGTGTAGCTGTGAAGAGAAAAAATCTAAAGGGATTGTGATCTTCTGGCGATCATTCTAGTGATCAGTCCAAGGAATAGGTACTTCACAGACATACTGTAGTTGGGGCATCACAAGTATCACCAGACTTCAATCAGAGGACAATAAAATGTTTTGTAAGGAAAGAAGCCCCACTCAAAATTATGACAATAACCCACTCATAAACTGTGTACTATCATAATGAAAAAAGGAAACATTAACCATTTAATTTCCTCCGACTACTTTTCAGATACTTTTCTCTGTGAAAGTCAGGGGGCATCTGGGTATGTGGATTGAGTGGTATCGGTCATTTACACTAACAACAAGGAAAACATTTGCCACCCTACAGCTAAACAAGTAGTGCATGTCTAGTTATTATTATGTTATCATTGTACACATATATACCATCACTAAGAACTAATACAATATATGTAAAATCATACCTCCCAACCGTCCCGGATTCAGCGGGACAGTCCTGGATTCTGGGAGGTGTCCCGTTGTCAACTGTATCTGCGTCCTCAGATACAGTTAAACCCAATGCTGAAGCAGGGAACCGTCAGCCTCCTGCTTCAGCATTAGTTCAGAGCGGAGGAGCAGAGAGAGATCCTCCTCTCGCCAAGGACTCCCGGGCTTAGCTCTATGCCCAGGGAAGCCCTTGATGTCACTGTCCATATATGGACAGTGATGTCAGTGGCTTCTCCAGGAGCGGAAACCCCTGCCAGAGCATTGACAGGTGATTCCCTCTTCTCACCGAGGACTCCCTGGGCACAGCGCTACTTTAAGTGCTGTGCCCAGGGAAGCCCGTGACATCACTGTCCATATATGGACAGTCATGTTAGGGGCTCCTCCTGGAGCAGAAGGCTCGGCCCAGCCACAGTGTCGGCAACGATCTGGCAGGGGATTCTGCTCCAGGAGTAGCCCCTGGCGTCAATGTCCATATATACAGTGACGTCAGGGGTTCCCTCTTAAGGGGGTCCCAGTAGCGCTATCTGCAGGGGCGGCTGGGATAGCGCTATCTTCAAGGGGGGTGTGGCACTTAAAAGGAAAAATATCACAGCGCAGCAGCGGTTGTCCCTCTTTGTGATACTTGAAAGTTGGAAGGCATGGTAAAATAATCCAAAATAAATCCCAGTGGTAGGTGGTCTGCTGCCTTCAGATGGACCGTGCTGGACCCGATGTGCACTGTTTTTCCTGGGCCTTTATCAGACTAGAACTTGGGCCCACTAGAGGATCCTTTGCTACATGTGGCTGTCTGACCTTGATTATATTAGAAAAATTTCATATCGTAATGTCTGCCATATCTGGCTATTGCTTTATACTAGTTGTAGTACTGTCCGAAGGCCTTCAGATGTCGCTGTTGTTCCTTTTTTACAAGCCACACAAAAGTCTACATGCCATAAAAAAGGAACTGTATAAAATAAGTGTAAAGTTACCAAACACACTGTACAAATCTCTCAGGCATAAATGGTGTTCCGTCCTGTCATTGCTGGAGCCTGGGGAGGGGAATAATCCACTGGACACGAGGTAGAAACCCCTCCACAAGTTTAGACCACCAGGGAAGCCGGTATTAACCTTTTCACTATACTAGACCACCGGGGAAGCTAACATTAACCCCTCACTACCAGGGAAACTGTCAGTAACCCCTCCACTATGGTAATTACCCAAGAATAAAAAAAAATTAAGACCTAGTACACCACCAGGAAAGATGGCATTAAACCCCCCCCCCCTTTACCGTTCACCAACAAAAAAGCAGGCATTACCCCTCCTCTACCCTAGACCACCAGAGTATCCTGCATTAACCATTTCATTGAGCTACACTACGCTACATGCACAATTTGTATAATTTGGTGCAGAAAATCTGCATCAAAACCGCAGGTGATTCCGCAGGTGAAATCCGCACTTTTTGATGCGTTTTTACATTTTGATGTGGAAATATGTGCGGTTCTATTCTGCGGATTTTGGTGCGTCCTTTTATAAACCTGTCAGATACAATTCGCAGGCGGAAACGCAAGATAAATTGACATGCTGCGGATTTTAAAATACGCACCGTAGGTCAATTTATGTGCGGAAAAACTCTCCCACGTGTAGATGAGATTACTTTGCTGGTACTGTATCACGCTGCAGATTTACCGCAGGAAAATACGCGCAGGAAACACTCACAGAATACGCATCTTGTGCATTTGCCGTTAGGGAAACTGGCACTAACCCCCTCCACTACCCAACCAGGGAAGTGAACGGAGATTAACCCTTTCACTACACAACACTACCACCGGCAATTACTCTTTCACTACGCTACACTATTAGGGTATGTTCACACACAAAATCAAAAACGTCTGAAAATACGGAGCTGTTTTTTAAGCAACTTGCGTTTTTTGCGTCCGTTTTTTGGAACTGTTTTTATATTGAGTCAATGAAAAACTGCTCCAAAAACGGCTCAAGTAGGGACATGCACTTCTTTATCCGGGGCGTCTTTTTACGCGCCGTTATTTCTAAAATAACGCCCTGTCGGAACAGAATGCCATATTTCCCATTTAAATCAATGGGCAGATGTTTGTAGGCGTTCTGCTTCCGATTTTTCAGAAGTTTTTCGGCCCGTTTATGCCCCAAAAAACGTCTGAAAATAGGCCATGTGAACATAACCTTAGGTAAGGTCATTAACCCCTCCACTAGCTTAGACTACCTGGGAAGTTGACATTAACCCCTGCACTATCCTACACATCTGGCAAGCAAGCATTAACCCCTTCACTACAGCGCCAGGGAACCTGGAATTAATCCTTTCACTAGCCTAGACTACCAGAGATAAACGTTTTTCACTCCTTAATGCTGCCGTCTGCCCGCAGTTTCATTATTTTAGTTGTAACACAACAACCAGCAACATTAGAAGATTTTTTTTTAACGATTTTCTCTTTTATAGAAATTTGAGGAATTTTTTTTTCCTGGATTTGTACCAATAGAAAACCCTACATGCGGCGCGGCCCGTGTAAACGCTGCACATGGGGTTATTACACGTGTTTTCTTAATTTTGTTCCTAATGAAGCCAATGGAAAAAAAAGTCAAAAAAACCAGAAGTGGAAATTCTTTAATATGTGAATTTTATGACTTCCCCTCCACTAACATTGCACGCCTGAGGCCGCAGCCAAACTGCGGGCGCACTGTGTGAACCTGACCTTAGGATGGAGCTTATCTTCAGTAGTATCGGCTGCCGTCATACGGTTTTATTAATCACCTTTGCTCAATCCGTTGACACAATGTAATAGAGAACATTTATCATCTCTGTAGAGAAGGGGCTTGTGCGCCATTGTGATTATAAGGAAGTGTCGCTGCCTGTACGAAAACACGTTGGGACCTCGTTTCAATAATAATAATAGTCCGTGTGTAGAAGTGGCCGGTGACTCGCCAGATAGTCGATTATTAAACTATTTTTTATTACTTGTTCTGCAAGTACAAAGCTTCCACAATCAGGGAAATACTGACAGGTGAAGGTAACAATTCGGCTGTTGCTCGAAAATACCCGAATTGTATTACAGTATCTGCAGCTCTGAAACCACAATATGTTTTTTTTTTACTTTGTTCAGTAAAAACTGATTTATTAGGGTAGAAACACACAGTGTGTAAAGACTGCGGATTTTCCACAACGGTTTTCATTGCGGAAAATCCGCAGCGTAATACAGTAGCAGCAGTGTGGGTCTCATCCACACTCAGCGGAAAAAAAGAATCAGAAAAAAAACGTTAATATATTGACCGGCGGTGCGGTTTTTACAGCCGCAGCATGTCAATTTATGCTGCGGAATCGCTGCTTTTCTGTTACAGGTTTACCCCATTGAATTTAATAAGGAGGTAAAACATGCAACAAAGAGCTGTGTGTTGCAACTTTTGCGGCAGAAACTCTGCATTTCCGCCACTAGAATCGCAAGTGAGAGAGAAAAAAAAAGCTATTTATTTTATTTTAAATTAACAAAAAAAGTTTATACTTACCCCCGGCCATAGTGATGGCGACACATCCCTCTCTTCTGAGCGCAGCCCGGCCTCCTGGGATGACTTTTCATCCCCTGTGACTGCTGCAGCCAATGAAAGGCAGAGGCAGACACATGGACTACAGCGTCATCACAGGAGGCCGGGCTGCACTCAGAATAGAGGGATGTGTCGCCTGCAGGATTTCCGCAGCGGACATGCCGCCCGAAAATCTGCGGTTTTTCAGGCGGAATTCCCTGCGGCTTCTAGGACAGATATGCTGTGTCCTTTTACTGTATCCATCCTGTGTGATCATAACCTTAGGCTAGATTCACACGAGCGTTGCGCATCTCGGACGTGGAAAACAGCCGTTTTTCCAGTCCAAAAGTGCATCCGTGCTCTGTGCTGCGGGACGCGATATTACGCATCCCCCATAGACTAGAGTTTATAGAGGGATGCGTGAAGCATGTCCTATTTTTTCACGGACCCTTCACATAGGTCCGTGTGACGGCCGTTGTTTCAGACGTATTACACATTCGTCTGAATAAGGCCTTAGGGTGGAAACACTGAGGCGTAACAGCATAAAATGTGTCCCTCTCCTGCCGTACGTCCATGGCCAATAGCTGCCCCACATTACGGTTCTCTTCTCATGCCTTGCCATCAGACCCACCTGATCCAAAACCTTGTGCTCATTTGACATTTGGAATCATATAAAAAAAAATATATACAGTATATATAAAAAAAATGCTCCTGTGTGTAGATATTTCTGGCACATACATGTTATGTGCCCCCTTGTGTTCATTTTATTCCCTCTTAGAACGCCCACCTAATGTGTCCAGTGTCGGGGGTCACACATGCTCAGTAGATCAATCCCAATCCTCTTGTACGCAGGTGGCGGAATAATTCCTGCTATTCCTGCAGGCCATCCAATAAGAATTGTGCACTAGAAGTGGCATCTCCGCACGGCACTGAACACATTAGGAAGACGTTCTGAGTGGGAATCAAAAGAACACCAGGGGGCACCATAACAACCATGTACGGTCATGTTCACACTTGCATTAGTTCTTTTGTGTCAGGTTTCCGTTGCTTTTTGAAGGTCAGAATAGCATAGCACGCGGCGCTATTCTATCCAATTAAAAAATCGGATAGCTGATGGAAACCTGATGGAGAGACCAAATGTAAGTCAGGTGACCATAACTGATCATGATAGATCCTTTAAAAACAGATACCATCACGCCAGTGTGAAAAGAGTGAGTGGTACCAAGACCATCTCTCTATCTTCTCTCTCTGGAGGATCCAGCACGTTTGTGCATTACACGGACAGCTCATTGATGTCTATGTAATGCTCAATTTCGCCTGTGGTGGTGCTGCAGGAAAAAGGAACACTTGGTAACAAGTTTCCCCACAGATAACAGCTGATCGTGGGGCTGTCCCCTGTGATCAGATTATTACCGGGCAAACCTTCTAACGAAAAGGGATTTTCTAAACCATACAACCCCTTTCAAGCGTATAACATGGAGTAACCCCTCGGAATCAATATCCGTACATTAGCCTCCTATTGTTCTGCCTGACATTTTTATTTGAACAAAACAGAGCAACCTTTGGCCGTTCTTTCACCTATTACATTATCTAGGTGTTATGTCGGAAATATTTTTATTTGCTGATAAAACTTTGCAAAAATTTTTTATAGGGACACAATATCTAAAATAATGAGTGTGCGGTTAAATTGGGCAATTTTTTCATTACTAATCCATTCGCCTCTGTAAACTTGAAATGGTACACAGTAATTAGGAAGACTAAACCCATTATAGCAGGTGTGCGGACAATACTGTAATCCAATACTACGTCTTAAAGGGAAATGTGTCTACATGAGGTATTGAGTTTCAGAAGTATTCAGTATAATTGGCTTGCATAACTTTATATATTGAGATGTAAGAAAAGGCTTTTATTTAGGCCCAACATCATTGAGAATCAGTACTACAATAGACGTACCTATTTTTCTTATTTTACACTATGAATGGGAGTTAAGAATTTTTTCCTTTGTATTTGAGTGGGACAATATGTCCGTTTTACAGGAGGATTGAGATGTTATGATTATAGAAAAAGTTTAAAAGGTTAAAGTTGTTGTCCGACGCTGCAGGGAATCCAAAAATTACAGGGCACCCACTGAAGATAGTTTATTAATTTCTGTTAATGTTGACAGTCCTTAAAGAGTTACTAAACTTTTTTAAAACTTTTGACATGTCATAAGTTTTAATCAGTGGGTGGGGGGGCAAGAGCTAAGACCCCCACCGATCGCTAAAATGAAGCTGCAGAAGCTCTTGAGTGAGCGCTGTCCCACTTAGTTTCTGATCGGCTTTCCTTGGAGCGGTGGACGGACTCAATAAAAAGTCTAGGAGTCCGTACACTGCTCACTTGGCTTTCCGAGGAATGCCGATCAGAAACGAAGCGGCACAGCAATCACACGAGCGCTCCTGCCGTTTCGTTTTAGCGATCGGTGGGGATCTCAGTGCTCGGACCCCCCCCATTCAAAACTTCTGACACGTCACAAGTTTTTCAAAAGTTTAGTTAGCGTTTAAAGAGAACTTCAAGAGCGTATATACACTAGAGACAGACCATGCAGCTGCTACGGGGCCCCAGGAGAGAGAGGCCCAGTCCATGCTCGTCCCATGTTTATTGCTTTTAGATGGCGAAAAGCTGTGCAGGCGTCTCCTCCCCAGAGGAACTGCATTCTTAGCAAACACAGGGGTGGGGAATTGACCCAAGTACCATGGAATAAGGGTGAAGGATGAAACAAACATCAGGCCCTTCTGTCCTGGATAGCAAAAACTTGGCACCATAAAGGGACGTTTTATTTTTACAATGGGACTCCCTCTCTTCTATGTGCGCTATTGTAGAATTTACACCCAAAATGTCC
This sequence comes from Rhinoderma darwinii, assembly GCF_050947455.1. Lineage (NCBI taxonomy): Eukaryota > Metazoa > Chordata > Amphibia > Anura > Rhinodermatidae > Rhinoderma > Rhinoderma darwinii. Next base: position 23,619,890 of record NC_134696.1, read on the forward strand.
AAATATTAGTGTTTCAGGATTTGTAGCAGCAGACAAAATTTATAAATTATGTTTGTTTTACTTACAGAGATATTAGCTGTTCTCTATTTAGTTGCGGCGGCCATTTTGGAAAAGTGACAACAGGAAGTGCAGCCATATTGGTTGTCACCATTGAATTCGCTTCTCAGGAACTGATGGTAAAACTGCAAATAGTTGATCTTCAGTTTCTGAGATGCGAACTCAAAGGGGATTTAATGTTATATATCCATTTTCACGTTTTGTAAGGAAAAGCTATTTAAAGGGGAAATCCAGTTAAAATAATGTTAGAGATACATGAGCAGGTGACACTGGTAAAGTCTGAGATCTCGAACCTCCACTGATTTCTAGAATAAAAGGGCGTTTGAGCAGTGCCAAAGGGGTTGACAATTCAGAGATTTGTTACTGAAAATTGTCATATATTTGATCGGCCCTTTGCGCAGAAAGTTCTGTCAGATTTACAGTAACAAATCTCTGAGTCTTTTTGACAGAATTTTTTTTTATAGGGATATTCCCCATCACAAAGATTTACAGCATATGCAGCTTATATTCCACAAATGTCTGATAGATGCGGGCCCCACCTATCTCCTGAATGGGTGTTGCCTGACCCCTGTCCCACCTGGCGGGGCTGCCAGCCGCTGCATCCAGGTAAAGAATGAATGGAGAGGTAGCAGCGCATTCATTCTCTGCCTGGATGCGATGGTTGGCGATTGCCTCACCAGGCGGGACCGGGTCAAGTGTCCCGTATACGGGAGATAGGTGGGAGTACCGGAGCTCGGATAAAATCTAGAATCCAACCTGTAGAAATGGGGTCAACTCTGGACTAGTGCTGCAATCTATTCTGCTGCATAAGACAACTCTGGAGAAACTTTAGTGACCATTCTACTATGCCTGGAAAACCACATAAAATGTCTGCAATATGGAAGAGATCCTACGACTTCTGTAGGGCGACGTTCTGTCACATAAAACCAATGTCAACACAGGCACTGGGTGAGGTTTATCAAAAAGTATCGCCGTGGCAGTGCTGCGTCACCTCTCCTTCATGGTATGGGTTTACAGAACAGAGAACATAAGGAATAATTGCAAATAGAAAACACCCAACAATGTTCTGCCCGCTGCTCAAACAGTAGAAGGGCTCCAGTTGATGAGAGATGAAACATTTAAGAGCGTTGGCTTTAAACACATGTATCTGCCAAATAATACATTTAAAGGAACACTCCAGGCACAACTGGTACACTGTGTTATGTCTAGTGCAGTGCCTGAGGGGGCGGAGCATGACACAGGAATTTTCTTTTCTGTGTTTTTTGAGTCTCTATTTAACCCCCTCCGACCTGTACTAAGCATTACACAGTCTATAGGTTTTGCCCGGTGTATTCCTTTAAATAAATACAATACGGCAGCAATACAGTGATGTGTGGTTTACGCTTCTCTGCCTATGGAGATACATGCATAGAATTTAATGTATATGGAAGAGGCTTGAAAGAGTATCCACACGGATTGGAATAAGATCAGCTCTTGGGATCGGCCTTTTAATCTCACATATTACAGTAATAAATCATTATATGTGTTCTGTTCATTAAATAGTCGTTCATGAAAAGTTTACAGAAGATAATGTCAGCTCCCATTTATTGTCATGTCATCCAGTGCGGAGTACTATAGCCCACACTGACTTGGGGGAATAAAATATAGAGGTATAACTTGAAGCTCCTGCGCCCCAATTTAGAATTTGTAATATGGCCCCTCACCTACCATATGTCATTTATAATACTGGTGGGTCTATGGGTCCGCTCAGGCATCAGGGCCGGGATGAGACTGCTACCATTGCCCCTATAGCTATTCCCTGACTGTGCGCTGTTATGCATTTCATCCCCTATAGGGACTACTTTATAAATTCAGGAATAGATTCACATATATCAGTTGCATCCTGATCAGTTTTTTGCTTGAACTGCTCACCAATGTCGTCATGACATTTAGCAGCCGGTCTGGACTAACGCCACAGGAAAGAGTAGGTACAAGTGCCTGGTACTTTAAAGAGGGCATTGGGGCTGGCACTAATATAAGCTGCATTATGATTGTTATTGGGGCACTGTGGCTGGCACCGATACTAGTAATATTGCGGTACAACTCTGCTCCCCTCTGCCCCACATTTTCTTGGCCGGATAGGAAAGATGGGTACCAGAACTTGGGGAATGCTGCATCCTTCACCCCTTCGACTGCATCAGATGTTACCCGAGCCAAATCGAGAAACTGTGTATGGATAGAAGAGGCTGGACGCAGCTGCAGGCTTGAGGGAAGCCGACATGACCGTCCTGGTAGGGAAAGGGTTAATGTTAAGAGGTGAGGGAAAGGTGAAGAAGCTGAAGGAGGGACGGGGAGGAGCTAGGGGGGACGGGGGGGCCGTTACTGCGCTTCCCGCTGTTTCTCGGCATTGAGCCGGAAGCAGCGGGAGGAGTAGTACACAAGAAGCAAAGCTCCCCGTTGCCCGGCTTTTTAGTATGGCAGAGGCCCTGATTTTAGAGCGGCTGCGTGCCGCTGCTGTGCACCACGGTCCCGGATGGCTGGAGGAGACCGTGGCTGCATTAACGCGGATCCCGGACGCCGTTTCGCCACGTCGGGCACGGCGTTCGGGGTCTGTTGTAAGGGACAGGCTCCCCTCCCCCGGCCCCCCTACGAGCATGGCTATGGCGGCGGGGGGGGAGTCGGGAACAACCGCTCCTGCGCTGGGCAGGCAGAGAGCGGTAGCAGGGGTGACGGCGATGCAGGCTGTGTCGACCCGTCCCTCTCGGCGGTCCCGACCTCCAGAGCGCCTGAGTCCGGAGGTAGTCCCGCGGACACGGCGTCGCAGAGGGAGCCCGATCCCGGACGCTGCAGGCCAGGCAGCTGGGAGGACCGCCCCTTCCCAGGCCCTGCGTCCTGGCAGGAATCCCAGGCCGCGACGGGGTCCGGCGGTAGGCAGGGAGTCGCAGGCCGGGCTCCCTGTCACCCCTCCCCCATCAGATGGAAGATGTCAAGAGCAAGGTACGGCCGCCCCGCATGGTGATGTTCCGGCCAGGGGGCAGGCTTCGTCAGGATCGTCTAGACGGACGACTAGATCTGCAGCGACGTCGAGGCAACAGGTCCGGTCGGAAGTCTGGGTCCCGGCGGTCAGGCGGCAGGTTGCCGGCCCATCGGTCAGCGCGTCCTCATCCCCTTTCCGAAGAGGTCGTTGGGAGGGACAGTCGTCGGCGAGAGAAGAACTGGAGGAAGGTGAACTGGACGTCTATCGTCGAGGTCAGGATGGTCCGGCTGACGGGAACACAGCGCCTGTGCAGCCCGGTGAGTGTATAACTCCTTTATTGTCTTATCCAGCGATTTTTATGTCGGGTGTCGGCGGGGGGGCTGCTAGCATAGCATCGGGGGCCGGTAGTGGCGCGGGCGGACGCGACGGAGCGGGTTTGGCAGATTTAGTGGGTTGCTTACGGGAGCTGGTGGGGCGCCTGGATAGGGCCGCGGCGCCGGTAGTAACGGAAGTGTCCCCTGCGGTAGTTTGGGAAGGCCCCAGGGAAGTGGGATCGTTGCAGGCGCGTCCTGTGGTGGCGGTTAGAGAGGCGGTCGCGGTGTCGGTGCAGACTGAGGCACAGAAGGACGGCGATCGAGTGCGCATGGACGATCGTGCTCGGGGGGAGGTGTATGTTTGTTTTGAGGGTCCGTTGGGGGCGCATTTAAAGCAGGAGGTGCGTGATCGGATCTGGAAAGATGAATATGTTGAAATTTTTTCTCTCTTGCCGCTGGCTAAATTCAATTTGGATAAGAGCAAGCGGGATGAGAGTAAAAAGGACGAGGAGGAACGGCGGCGGTATAGGCTTATCCCGCAGACGTTCGTTAATTGGTCGCAGGCGTTCGCCATATTGGCTAGTGTGATAGGGGAAAAGGCGCCGGAAAATTGTTCGGCGTTATTTTGTTATTTTGATGCTATTGGGGAGGCTCATAGGGCTTATGGGGGTCAGGCGTGGCTGCGATATGATGAGCAATTCCGTCAGCGGAAGGCGGTTCGGCCGGCGATTCGGTGGGACCAGAAGGATATTGCTCTCTGGTTACGGGTTACGGTTCCGGTTAGGCAGCCCTTTCCCGGGAGCGGTGGCCAGGGAGGCCAGACTAGTCAGAGTGGACCAAGCGGCGGGGGAAAGGCGGGGTTTTGCTGGCAATTCAATGAAGGCCAGTGTAAGTTCGGGGCCACGTGCAAGTTCAAGCACGTGTGCTCCGAGTGTAATGGTGCATCACACGGGGCGGCAAAATGTCTGCGTAAAAAGAGGTCCGGGAACCAGCACGGGGCTGGTCAAGGGGGTGTCGCCGGTGAGGGTGGAAAGGATGGCCCCTTATCTAAATGAGTATCCGGATAGGGCGGCGGCTAAGTTGCTTTATGAAGGGTTTAGTGTTGGTTTTGTTATTCCTCCGCCTCCTTATGAGGTTCCGGTTACGCGGAGAAATTTAAAATCGGCTTACGTGCATGCGGAAGTCGTGTCGGAAAAGTTGTTAAAAGAAGTTTCGTTGGGGCGCATGTCGGGGCCATTTGTGGAGTCGCCGGTGAAAGATTTAGTTGTGTCCCCTTTGGGTATTGTCCCTAAACGCGAGCCCGGAAAGTTTCGTTTGATTCAACATTTATCGTATCCCAAAGGTTCGTCGGTAAACGACGGGATTGATCACGAGTTGTGTTCCGTAGTTTATACCTCATTCGATAAGGCGGTGGGGTTAGTGCGGGCTGCGGGTCCGGGGGCGCTGCTAGCAAAAACCGACATCGAGGCGGCGTTCAGGTTGTTGCCGGTGCATCCAGAAAGCCAACGGCTGTTGGGCTGTTTTTGGAATGGGGCCTTTTACGTGGATCGGTGCCTTCCGATGGGGTGTTCTCTTTCTTGTGCATACTTCGAGGCGTTTAGTAGCTTCGTGGAGTGGGTAACGAGGGGAGTATCCGGGGTCGATTCATTGATCCATTACTTAGATGATTTTTTGTGCGTTGGCCCGGGGGGTTCGCCGGTTTGCGGTAACTTGCTTCATGCCCTGCAGAAGGTGGCGAGGGATTTTGGGATCCCTTTGGCGCCGGAAAAAACGGAGGGCCCGGTAGCGACGATTTGTTTCTTGGGAATCGAAATTGACTCGGTGGCAATGGAGTGTCGGCTCCCGGCGGATAAGCTGGGTGCTTTGAGGCTGGAGGTGCGACGGGCTTGTAGAAGGAAGAAAATGTCGTTGAGGGAGCTTCAGTCGCTGCTGGGGAAGTTGAATTTCGCCTGCCGGATTATGCCGATGGGGAGGGTGTTTGGTAGAAGGTTGGCGGCGGCAACGGCGGGAGTGCGGGCGCCGCATCATTTTGTGAGGCTCAAGGAGGAGCACCGAGCTGATCTTCAGGTTTGGGATGACTTCTTGGGCCAGTACAATGGTCGCTCGCTATGGATGGCCCCAGCGCAGGATACGAGTGATCTGAATATTTTCACGGATGCGGCTGGGGCGGGTGGCTTTGGAGCTTACGGGGGAGGTCCGTGGTGCGCAGGTCAATGGCCGGCTAGCTGGGTGTCCAGTGGATTGACGCGGAATCTGGCCCTGCTCGAGCTGTTTCCCATCGTGGTGGCGGCTACCATTTGGGGGGACAGGCTCAGGGATAAGAAGGTCCGTTTTTACTGCGACAACATGGGTGTGGTGCTTGCCATTAATAACATCACGGCGTCCTCTCCTCCGGTAGTTCAATTGTTGCGACATTTAGTGTTGGTGTGTTTGTCGCTGAACGCGTGGGTGGTGGCGGTGCATGTCCCGGGTGTACGGAATTGTGTTGCTGATGCTCTTTCTCGCTCGCAGTGGGACCGGTTTCGGCAATTGGCTCCGGGAGCGGAACGTATTGGTTTGGCGTGTCCGGATCATCTATGGGATCTGGTATCGGTCCCGTAGAGCAGCTGTTACAAAGGTCTTTGGCGGGCACGACGTGGAGGGCTTATGCTGCTTGTTGGAGGCAGTGGGAGGAGTGGGTAAGAGAGTTGGGTGATGTCAATACGGATAGAGACAGGTTGGTGGCACTTTTGTATTGGTTAGGGGATGCCTGGGAGGCGGGGTTTTCAGTAGCGAAGGTGAACCGGTTTATATCCGCGGTGGCGTTTGGGCTTAAGTTGCGGGGCTTGCGGGATGTATCGAAGGAATTTCTGGTATCGCAGGCTTTGAAGGGGTTGCGCAGAGGTAGGGTGGAGGCGGATAGTAGAAGGCCGGTGTCGTTTGCTTTGCTGGGCTTGTTGGGTGGTTCATTGGCATCGGTATGTCGTTCTTCAGATGAAATGGATTTGTTTCGGTTGGCTTTCTCGTTGGCGTTCTTCGGAGCATTTAGAATAGGTGAGTTGGTGTCGCCAAGTACTAAACAGGCAGGGGGGCTGAGATCTGGGGAGGTGAGCCTTTTTGCAGATCGGTTGGAGGTATGGTTGCGTAGATCAAAAACTGACCAATTAGGGAAGGGAAAACTGATAGTTTTGTTCGCTCTCCCGGGGTCGGTCATGTGCCCAGTAGAGTGCATGCGTGGTTTTACAAAAAACAGGGGGTCTCCAGATTTGCCTTTGTTATGTCATGTGGACGGGTCGTTCTTGTCCAGGTTTCAGTTTGGAGCTGTTTTTAAAAAATGTTTGACGGCGGTTGGGGTTGCAGCAGGCTCATATTCATCTCATTCCTTCCGGATTGGCGCAGCAACGGAAGCAGGGCGCTGGGGGTTGGATGATGAGGGGGTGAGGCGTATTGGTCGTTGGGAGTCTAAAAGGTTTAAGTCCTATGTCCGCCCCCATATGTTGTAATTTTGTTGTTTATGCTTGCAAATGTATATGGTGGTGCCTAACTGTGTTTTCCGTTTCAGATTCGCCTCCTTGTCTGGTGTGGTTGATGGGTCATTCGTACGTGCACTGGGGGGCTTTGAGGGCGGACGTCCGCCCGGATGGTCGCCAGTTGCGCATTCCGCGACAGGATGCGGTTGTGCATTGGCTGGGGTTTAGAGGTATGTCGTGGAACAGGGTGTTGGCGGAATTCCAGACATATGTGCGGCTTGATAGGGTTCCGGAGGTTTTAGTGTTGCACGTGGGTGGGAATGACTTAGGAGTCCGCCCTTTTCGTGAGTTGGTGCGGGATATCAAACATGATTTGTTGTGTTTGTGGGTATCTTATCCCAAGTTGGTGGTAGTGTGGTCGGACATAGTCCCAAGGAAGCATTGGCGGTTAGCTAGATCGGTGGAGAGAGTCAATAAGGCTCGGATAAAAGTTAACCGGGCGGTGTCCCGTTTTGTGGCAAAGAACGGGGGCATTTGCGTGAGGCATAGGGATTTGGAGTCAGGATTGGGGAATTTCTGGAGGAGTGACGGGGTTCATCTGACCGAGGTTGGCATTGATATTTGGAGCTTGGCTATAGCAGAAGGCATAGAAAGGGCGGTGGTGGTGTGGAGGAACTCACAGGCTTAAGGTGGTCAAGGCCTGTTTCGCGGTGGCGGGGGGAGTCCTTGAGGCCAGTCAGTACAAAATGGTGGGGGGGTCGCATCGGGGGTATGCGTCCCCCAAAAAAGGTACATGGTTGAAGACTTCATCGGGTGTTATCCCTTTGAAGTGGTCTTCTGGTAGAAGGTATGTCACTTGAAGGCTTCATCGGGTGTTATCCCTTTGAAGTGGACTTCTAGTGGTCGGTATATCACTTGAGGGCTTCAACGGGTGTTATCCCCTTGAAGTGGACTTCTAGTGGGTGGAGCCATCTGCAGAGGTGAACGGTGCTTCCGAGCTGGTTTACGGCTGGAGGTAATTAGTGGTTTGCAGATGGCTAATTCGGTGTGTTCTTGAAAGGAACATCTGAAGGGGCTTCAAGGACTTCCTCTGCTCGGGTTAATGTTAACGTTTAATGGTTATTTATGATTCTGACCCATGTTGGGTCATGTGAATTATTAGGAGGAATTCTCTGGTGGATTCCTAACTAGTTATCCGAATGTTTCGGATTTAAATTGTTTTTATAAAACTGTGAAATTAATAAACGGCTGCTGTGGCCATTTCACATCCAACCTCGGTGTCATGTGTCGTTACTAAATGGGGGTGGGGGATAGTATGGTTTAAGGTTAACACACGACTCTACCTAGGCAGGTCAAGAAGAGGCTGGACGCAGCTGCAGGCTTGAGGGAAGCCGACATGACCGTCCTGGTAGGGAAAGGGTTAATGTTAAGAGGTGAGGGAAAGGTGAAGAAGCTGAAGGAGGGACGGGGAGGAGCTAGGGGGGACGGGGGGGCCGTTACTGCGCTTCCCGCTGTTTCTCGGCATTGAGCCGGAAGCAGCGGGAGGAGTAGTACACAAGAAGCAAAGCTCCCACCCTCCCACCCTTGTTTTGTTACTCCTTAGGTCTTCTGTACGTCCGTATATGAGCGTTGTGTTTTATTTTGTGTGTTTATTTAACATGTTTTTCTTTTTTCCGGAGTAGGTTCTGTTGTCATGGCAGCTGGCGGGGGGAGTCCTTGAGGCCAGTCAGTACAAAATGGTGGGGGGGTCGCATCGGGGGTATGCGTCCCCCAAAAAAGGTACATGGTTGAAGACTTCATCGGGTGTTATCCCTTTGAAGTGGTCTTCTGGTAGAAGGTATGTCACTTGAAGGCTTCATCGGGTGTTATCCCTTTGAAGTGGACTTCTAGTGGTCGGTATATCACTTGAGGGCTTCAACGGGTGTTATCCCCTTGAAGTGGACTTCTAGTGGGTGGAGCCATCTGCAGAGGTGAACGGTGCTTCCGAGCTGGTTTACGGCTGGAGGTAATTAGTGGTTTGCAGATGGCTAATTCGGTGTGTTCTTGAAAGGAACATCTGAAGGGGCTTCAAGGACTTCCTCTGCTCGGGTTAATGTTAACGTTTAATGGTTATTTATGATTCTGACCCATGTTGGGTCATGTGAATTATTAGGAGGAATTCTCTGGTGGATTCCTAACTAGTTATCCGAATGTTTCGGATTTAAATTGTTTTTATAAAACTGTGAAATTAATAAACGGCTGCTGTGGCCATTTCACATCCAACCTCGGTGTCATGTGTCGTTACTAAATGGGGGTGGGGGATAGTATGGTTTAAGGTTAACACACGACTCTACCTAGGCAGGTCATGGGAATCATCAAAATGAATGCCTCCTGTGCCAAAACTGCTCCCAATTAAAACTATGGGATCAGATTAGTGATCAGTTTCCCTCCAGCTTTTTAGTATTAAAGGGGTATTCAAAAAATCCCTGATCGATACAGCTCCGAGCTCTGGGACCCACACCTACCTCCAGAACAGGGGGAACCAGTACATATACATGTTGGCAGCTCTCTCCATTCAGTTCTATGGGAATTACAGAAACACTCGGGCAAGCACACTAAGCTGTATCCATAACTTCCAAAGAAATGAATGAGGATAGTTGCGCACGTACGTGGCCACCTCTCCGTTCATTCTCTGCCGCCTGGATGCAGTGGCCAGTGGCTGCTTAAACAGTTTGGAAGATTGGTGCGGGTCCAGGAGCTGGGACCTTCATCTATCAGACCATTATGGCATATACTCTGGTTATGTCATAAATGTATTTGTTGAGAGCCCCCCTTAAGGCCAGCGTGAAATTCAATATGAGTGTTGGATATACGTGAACTGGTCTAAAGACGTTGTAGTAAGAAGTATAAGGGTATGTTCACACGCTCAAGTAAAAACTACTGAAAACTACGGAGCGGTTTTCAGCCATTTTTTAAGCTGAAAACATTTTTTGAGGCGTTTTTCAGAGACGTTTTTCTATTGACACAATGAAAAACAGCTCTAAAAACAGCTCAAGAAGTGACATGCTCCTTTTTACGCTGCGGTGTAAAAAACGCCCCGTCTGAACGAAATGCAGGTTTTCCCATTTAATTTTTTTAGGTGTATTTCGAGGCGTTTACGCCCTGAAATATGCCTGAAAACTCTACATATGAAATTTTTTTAGCAGACGCATTAATCCTTCCTGCTAATACTCTTTACTTAATATTCCCACTTCCCATTATTCATTACTACATCCCTAAACAGAAATCATATATTTATATCAAGAGTCATTTCAGTAAACCGGCTATAGGGGTTTCAGAGGTAGTGATCGCAAAGGGCCCTTACATGTGAGGGTCCAAATGCCTCCCTAACACCTCAGTGAGACTCTATATAGACCCTATACTGTGTAGTGTATGCCACATATATGGTGAATGCACCATCATGGGCACGTAAATGAGTTGTCCCATCTGACAACCCTTTGGCAATCAGATGATCGCCACATGCCCAGCAGAAGAAACCACCAGCGATAAGCCAGGCAACCAGACGGCCATACATTTTCCCTGCAGTGTGTGTTACAATCTGCTCTTTGCACTGTCTCTCTGCTGCGGCTAAACGAAGGGTGGCAGAGCAGTGGGCACCCTATTCTGATGACCATGTACCCAAATGATGAATATACTAAAGGAATGTCCCTTTAATACTCTTTTCAGAATATTCAGCTATAAGGATGAGAATAAGAAAATTCTTAATGACATTGTCCTTCTATGGATAGATGGGACCACCATTGGTGGCCGATGTCAGAGGTTATTCTTTCAGTCAGTTCATTACAAGTATATATAAACCGTCCCCAGATGTAACATTAATGATGAAAGAATTGACCATAAATGAAGATCTGATTGATCTGATAAATATTTGGTACAAGTACAGAACTTTGTATAAAATTATCACGGTCAATACCGGGAAAGGTTATCAAAGTAAAGTTTAATCAACAGACGAGAAAATAAAAATTTACATGAACAATATTTGCAAAGGTGGAAACTGTTTGCTTAATTTGCAGTCGATACAATACAATGGGAGAATAGATTTCCCTATTAAGTTCAGCAAACCTCAAATCTAGAAAAATGTCAATGCTCCCATATGGACTGCAAAGCACAAACTGAGTTCTAAATACAGTATATACATATACCGTGAAACCTCTCTAGAAGACCAACTCTTTGAGAAGACCACCCTTATCCGGGGTCAGAATTATTTTGTGACAGATTTCCAATTACATTTTACATTTATCCGGCTCGAAGAAGTTTCATGTACATTGAAACCTTTCCGAAAGACCTCCTCTTTGACAAGACCACCCTGATTTGACCAGATTTTTTTGTGACAGATTCCTAATTAACTTTTATCCTTTGTCTATTTTCTTGGAGAGGACCACCCCTCTAGAAGACCATTTTCCCTACAATGTTGGCTATTCGGCTCAAAAAAAGTTTCATGTACAGTAAAACCCTTTCGAAAGACCTCCTCTTTGAGCGGACCACCTTGATCTGAAGCAGATCTTTCTGCAATAAATTTTCAATCTCTTTATATCCTATGTATGTTGTTCTTTTTCTTTGGGAGGACCACCCCTGTAGAAGACCATTTTTCACTGCAATTTTGGGTTGTCAAAGAATACAAACATAACATAAGATGATCCCTACACCGTGCAAGTAATATCCTATTTAACAAAAAGTTGTGGCAGAACAAACAGAGATTTTTGTCCTTTGTCCCCAATCCTTCGCCATTTATGTACGGAATTCTATTATTATTATTATTATTATTATTATTATTATTGGTATCATTATTAATATTATTATTATTATTAATAACAGCAGTATAAGATTCTACTGAAAATTATCTAAAAAAGTAACAAAAAGTTTCTATGATTTCCAAACTTCAGATACAGAAAAAGTGGAACTTACCTGTATATCCATTACTTAATGAAAGAAACAGAAGAACGAGGCAGATCACTTTAAGATACCTCCTTTGTATCTGATGGAATTTAATCATCATGTCACCTTTTAGTCCAGTACAGTATTGTATGAAATGACAACATTAAAAAAATCTTGTACTTGTATGAAGATGCAGAAGGTGAATGATTCAGGAATAATTATGCAGTTCCAAGTTGTGATTTCAATATCCGAAGTGGTATAATAAAAATTCAATGACTCTTCAGACAATGTGAGGTTCAGGACCTGCAGGCTGTGTCATTAGACTTCTGAACGAGTCTTTCCGTTGAGAAGTAAGAGCAGTTAACAGTAACAATAAACAGCAAACACACCTTAAGCAAACCCAGATGATTGGCTGATATTGCAAAACAGCGAAGGGATCTCAAGATCCCTTTTTTCATCTTCATTACGGAGATGTTCTGACGCGTTCGTTCACGTCATAAACTATTTTAAGCATTGGTGATTATAAGGCATTTCCCCCTATAGGGAAACCAAAGAGAAGGCATTTCGAGTCCTCAGTAGAACAAATGGTGAGATTTTATTACATTTGGAACACACAATTGTTGGCAAACATTGCTGGACATTATTAGTCTTGCCAGGGAAGTTTCACTGCGAAATAACTCAAGCACTTAAACATTTTCACAATAAGATCAAATTTACAGGTAATGGGACACCTTGCTTTAGGTTTATGAAAGTTTAGTTCACCGATTCCAGAGAACAAAAGACTTGTAGCCGAAGGAAAGTGCTTAGGACCCATGCACTGGACTGTATTTTTATCTATCCGTAAATACAGATCCGTAGTCATCCGTAACTTATACGTGTATATACGGAACCGTATCTGCAAATACGGTCATAGTGTATCCGTATTTGATCCGTAAAAAGTTGCAAATGATGTCATCAACATGTTGCATAGCCACGCTTCCGGAAATACGGACGGCTTACAGATGCACATCTGTAGCCATCCGTATTTACAGAAGCACCCATAAGCTTCTATGGGAGAGCCCGTGCCGTAATTACGGACAAGAATAGGACGGGTTCTATAATTTTTTCAGAACGGACACCCATCTGTAAAAATACTGAAAGGTGTCCATAGCCATGAATGGGTCCGTAATTACGGATAAATATACGGTCGTGTGCATGGGGCCTTACTCAGCATTCAGGGGACCCTAGTGTGAAGCACAGGTATCAATGATGGTGGATTGTACTTGTTGCATGTAGAGTTCCTTCGAACTATCCAAGCACATAATGTATACGGAATCCTGTCACTTTAGAAACATGATCTGCCAATTGTTGGCTTTGAGTGATCATATGTACGGCCAGTGCATTCTATATAAGGCTCAACACGACTACTTGCAGTTTTAGTACAGCTACAGTTCAAGGCACGTGTCCCATAGCAGACATCATCGAGACATCCCTATTTCATATGCCTAATTGGGGCATAAGGACATGATATATGGCTTGCGCTGCTTGGGACCCCACTCCTCTCTATTTGCCAGTTAAGCCGTTCTTACTCCGGTGGAGTGTATTGCATAGAAGGCCATTAATTTAATACAATACAACATTTCTCCTACAGAAGCCATTGCCAGCCAGAGCCGAAGAAGTGATAACTAATTGCTGGGAGTTTCTGAAGCCGGACCCACATATTTCACGTAGATCATATATTTATTTTACAGAAATCTGATTAATATGGCATTTAGAGATTAAAAAAAGAAAGGCAAGACTTGATTACTGCCAAGCCTTTTGGGCATTCTCGGTCATAAGCTCAAACCAATGGCCCTAATTTACTAAGACTGTGTCGTTTCTGCCAGTCTAAGTAAAGGAAGTATAAATACCTATCACGAGATGTGAAGACATATAGTATATCCACAACAGGATAAATGATATACAGCACACAATTTGTGCCATGAAAATATAAAAAAACTTTATTGAAATACACATAACAATATATTGGCCATCAAAAGATAAAATCAATGATACAAGCAATAAAAGAATAGCGTGGAGATACAGCAGGGACATATACGTATAACATGCTAATAAAATTTAAACATCATGTGATGTGGTAAGGTACAGACATCTCCATCTAAAAAGAAGATATAGCATAAGCAGTATAGATAGGACAAAAACCTGATTGTCATATACACCTAATCAGGGTACATAACAATAATTCAGAGATATAGCAGTGGATAATATGCTAACACTGCATAGCAAACATAAAGGTGAGCCTAAAGTCAAAGCCTCAGAGAGCTGTACCAACCCGTAGACTGCATGATCTGTCCCACAAAAGAGTATCGCCACACTAGACCCCCCCCCCCCCCCCCCCGACGCGCGTTTCGCCATCAGCTTTCTCAAGGGGTACTGACTGATGGGATAACAGTCATCTTAAATATGGGACGCATTAGGAGTGGATTGTGTCAACATCCAGTAAGCATGGAGCATACACAGGTTATAGGCATTTAGAATTATCAGTATACGCATGCCTACTGTATCTAAGGAACGGAAGATGTAAGCGCAGACCAGAGATTGGACTCGTGCCTGCAAGCGACATGACGCGCAGAATCGCGCATGCGCACTGGCGCTCATGCGGGCGCCAGAATCAGCGCACATGACGACTACAGTCACGAGAGTACGCACTGCGCGTGCGCATCAAAAACAGCCGGAATAGTAGAGGAGGAGTCAGACTATCCATGTCCGTCGAACGCAAAGAGGGCTACGCCATCTTGGAGACTGGCATGATGCCAGAATATTACGTTTAGGTGTAGAGGGATAGAAGGCGTGTCTCAGCACTGGGGGATGGGAACTATACTACAAACAGACAGATATTGTTAGATCATAAGCTGTGTGTATCCACTATTTACTTATGTATATCGGCAGTTCATATAGGTATTGACACAACCCAGAACATGGACACAATATACCCTTATAAATATGCATAAATCAATATATATACATGTGCTCACAGAAAATAAAAAATTAAAAGATTAGTTACACATATATATGATAGATACGTACACATAAATGCCCCTATCAAAAGGGCGACACCCTAAGATAAGAACTTCATAAATGTACAAAAAAAAAACATATTAATTTTCAATAGAAATAGATAAATAGTGAAATAATAAAACGTGAATAAGGTGAGTGATCACACGTGCACGTGAAGTGAAAAGTAAAAATAAAAGAAGAAATAGGGAGAAATAATAACGTGAAAAAGAATTAAGACTGCACCTGAAAAATATATAACACTATTACTCAGACAGAAACGTTGCATATTTATTGAGCAAATAATTGTACTCTACGTGTTTACTAGAAAAAAATATATATATACTTATATGAAATTCATAAAAGTGCAAAAAGTACCAAAAATATATAAATACATAGTGAATATACATTAAACTATAATCCATATATGTAAATATAATGAAATCTAAATGTGAGACAATATTTCATTACTAAATCAAAAACATATAGAGTTAAAAATATTCGAGTGATGAGAAAAGCCACAAATTTTTCTGCAAATTTGTCACACGTCATCACTCAAAAATTTACAAAAACTGCTTATTAAATGTGACCCACTGCTTTGATATGTCGTGGGACCTAAGTTAGCCAAGACAAACCAATTGCTATGGGTATATTACCCGACAACCTCATGATATATCTGTTATCTAGTTAAAGTGACTGTCCAGTCCCCTGGGCCCCATACTCACCTATCCTCTGCTCTCCCACACCCCCTTTTCTGTCCGCTGCTTTAGAATGGAGAGCACAGGCAAACGCTGGTGAGTGTCGACACCAACTGCTCCTGCTGATTCCATTGACTAAAGGCCCTTTTACACGGCCGATAATCGGCCTCTGCAGCGAAAGCTGATCAACGAGACATCATTGATCGGCGCTCGTTTGCTCCTGTCACACGGAGCTATGGATGAGGATGCGGTCGTTACTCCGATCACTCGCCCCATACATTATCATCATGTCGGCAGCCCGTCTCCCTGCTTACACCGGGAGATGTGTAGCAGGCAATGATAATATTTTACTTTTTTAAAACGATACGACCAGCAGATGATTCAGCGTTTGCTCGTTCATCGGCTGATCGTTCCACTGTTTACACAGGGCAAATATCGTGAATGAGCGTTAGTCTACCCAATAATCGCCCAGTGTAAAACCCCCTTTAGACTGTGATGATGTCTAAATACAGGCGCCAGAACAGTGTAAGACTACTTCTTCCCCCATATTGCCAACAGAGGGCAATAACTGGTGGCCATGATGTCCGGACTTAATATAGCTATTCATCCGTGACATTATATCTAAAGTGACTCTCCCACCCAACATTTGCTTTTACCTCTAGTGGCCATTCTTTCTATTATACCTCAACTATCCTGCTCAGAGTTGAACTAGAACTAGAAAAGTCAGGCCACCCCCCCCCCCCCCCATATCAGTCTGCAGTATTAATCAGATTTTTCTAAATATAAGTTTGGATGGAGAATATATGTATGATAAGCAACAGCATGCCAGCTACATGTCCATCGCATGAGCAGGAAAAGCGTAGGGCGGCTCTTTGTAGAGGTTAATAACCAGACAGGTAGAAGCATTGTCACGCTATATATTGGCTTCTTTGTGTTAGTGCACCCAATATACCAAGGAGGCTTATTAATGTCACTTTTGCTCTTTGATTTACAACCATTTACTATTGATTAGATTTTCCTAACAAGTAGATACTGTAATGTCAAATATTATTCATATGTTAAACTTGCACGTACAGACCGACAAGAATTGCCACTTATCAGTGTTTTAATGTGGCCAAACAAGGATCTACTGAGAATGAAAGGTCACTCTCTTTTTTTTTTTTTTTCTTTTTTTTTTACTTTTGACATGCAATAGTAAAGTTTTGACTTGTGAGGGTCCAATTGCAGAGATCCCACCATTACTGGAAAGTAGAAGAAGAACTCAACTGATGGCGGTGTACCATCAGCTCTGATCGGGCTTTTCATTCTCTCCTCAGAGACCCGTACAATGCGGTGTACAAACTTGTACAAAGTCTACACCCGTCCCAGAAGAGGAGGGAAAAGAGTCGACGGGTCGCTGAAGGATGGGGGCCCACACACGTCTTGCACACGGGCCCTTTAAAATCAGTGTCTGCCCCTGAAGTGGGACGCGGGAATAAGTTGACTGTCAGACGGTTGGCAAACCCTGTTGACATGTTCCCTTTTGTGCCTCTCGTCCAGGTGTTATGCACTGCACCTGCACATTTTTGCAGTTTTTGGCATGTTTCTAGTTTTCTATCTTATCTTCCTGGTTTTATTCTGTGGTTTTTGGCCTTGTATTCATAGTAATGTGTTAGTTTGTTTCCTTGCCCATAGACATGTAACAAAGCTGATGTCCGCATGGAGATTAACAAAATACATGGGTCATATCCCAGAACAACAAGATAGAAAGACAAAGAGATGCAAGAAGTAAATCAAGTCATATGACGTCATCGATCTTCTTGGGTTTGTGCCCAGGATTTCACCGATGAATTTCTAATTGGATTAGCTGTGCAGTACAAAATATCTCTCCTCCAAGAAGAAAACTCTCCAGAAGGAAGAAAATAACTCAGACATTACCTACAGGCGGTCTCCCTGTACATCAATGAACAACCTAGTAACAGGACTCGGATTATCAGCCAAACCAGAGATGCCCATCTGTAGACAGAACTGTTGTGGAGTTTTCGCTCCTAGTCAGTACAGAGTAGGGTTATGGTTGGCACATCCATTCCATATCTATTCTTTTCTTTATGGCATCCATATATGTTTCTGTATCTCTTATTTATGAAGAGGGACTGGGTTGTAATAAAATCAGCATGGTCTCATAGCTATTGAGCATTGTTTTGGGGGATTGCGCTGGTGTCTGGAGAGATCAGTCCTAAATTTTAATGTAGAAACTTGGAATATACGCCTCAATTTCCTTCTATTCTACCTCTAGGACTTCCCATTGCACAATTAGTTATGTCTACACTAAAAAAAAAAATTCAATTGGACCAATCGTTTCCCCACACAAACTTTCTTCGAAGCACTCGCTTGATAAATTACATTCTGCTGATGATAATATAATTTCTGCTTACTTCAGAACGTACAATACACTGGCATGCACCCATTTCACATACCTGTCCACATCTTAAAACTTGTGCTGGTGAATGTTCTTCATCCCTTATTGTGCTCTAGAACTGAATGTCCTTACTGCACCCAGGGGCAGGAAGTTGCAAACATTGTCAGCCATTTTGCAGGCTATGGTGAGCTGTCTGTGGTCACCCAGTCACCCTACTCTTTCTCCTATCCCCTCCCTTTCTCCTCTATCCAAGTCTATCAAGCTATTTTATGTTACTCCTTTAGGCATAACTTTGTGCATGCATAAATTATAGGTTATCCTACACTGAAGAAATGCTCATTTCAGTCTAATATATTTTGGCTCAGTTGTTGCGTCAACACATGTACGTTTTAAATACAAAAATATTTTCATATTTTTCACCCTCCGCTAAATCTTTGCAAATTCATTCCAGCTGAGAATTCGTGAATTCCTTAAAAATGTTGAAAAATAGAGAGAAAGTAAGAATTAAGTTAAACTTTAATAAAAAAAAATCTACAAGACCAGAAAATGCTTAGTAACAATATAAATAAACAGGCGAGTTGACGTGAGCATTCCAGATGACAGGTTCATGTAGGAAGGTTGGTTTATGAGGCTTTAGTGATAAATAAATCATATGTACTTAAGATATAAGTCGTTTAACAACCATTGTAAAATTCATATATGAAAACTAATGATGTTACTGACGACAGGTGACATTCAAATGCGGAGGAACTCCACCTAAATTTCCTTTTACGAAAATATGGTCAATGTGGCAATTTCAGAGTGAGACAGGAATTGTTCCGGCGCAAGTTTAGATAAGTTGGGGCCAATAGCTAAAAAATATAAGAATCTACACAAGTAATATACAGCATCTTTATTACTTATATTGCCTCCTAAGTCTTGTTTCACTGCTGGGTGGATTTGCTGCTAGCGCGCAGAATCGTGTGGTTAAAGGGGATTTATCACTAAAGAAAGTGATGATATATTGCTAGGAAACGCCATCACTTACTAATCGGACTGTCTGGACCCCAACGATCCTTATACAGTGACGCTCCCGGTCACTAGCTTGAATGGAGCGGTGTTAAATTTCCCTGCACAGTATGTGGGCAGGTGCAGTGTGTGGTCAGGTGCCAAAGGGATCGTCATCCCTTTGTTCTCTAGATCGTTCCCAGAGGTCTGACCCCCACCGATCAGAATGTTAATGATGGAAATACATACAAAGATTGCTATAAAAAAATCTATTAAATAAAAACAAAACATAATTTAAAGGTCCAAGTAACCAATACCCTATCCACAAATAACAGTAATTAGTATAAAATTGAACATTCCCTTCAAGCCCTGTCAAGTCTCCACGCCTCTTCTCTGCCTTCTAGGTTGTCATCTATGTCATACATTTTATTTTGTTACCCTTCATCATACTTGCCAACTTTTGAGAAGGGACATCAGTGAGATTCTGAATGATGTATAAAGTGGTTAAACTTTTTGTGTTGGAGCGTGCCCATTCATACAGGACACGCCCGAATCTACAGCATTTCAATCACAAATTGGGCATATGACCGCTTTCATCAAACCCCAAAATTAGTACAGACCCCTTAAACAAATACTGACCCAAGATGCACTAAACAAATACAGACTACAGACCCTCTAAACAAATACAAACCCTAGACCATACTTTCGAAATAAATTCAGACCGCAAAAGAAACCCCCTAAACTAATAGACTCCAGACTCTGCAGGTACTCACCTTTCCTCGTTCCTGCAGGTTGTAATCCTCTTCACTCCCAGGCACTGCCGCAATCAAGGACAAGGACAGTCAGGACACGGCACCCAGGAGGTTCACCTGCTCTTCCGGTAGGGTATCCCTATTTTTCGGAGAGTTGAAGTATGTCTTACATGCCACACATATTTATAGGAATGTATGCTGTATTTCTATTTCCAATCACGCTTGTTTGAGAATGACATTTTTTTTCATCGTTCTGCTTCAGCCAAGCTTATCCATTTTGGATAAAGCCCATGCAACATGACACCTGTACGGGACAAGACGTTTTGGCTCTGAAGCAAAGACAATGAGATTTGTCTGTCCCTCTAGGTGTAAGCACTTGACCGTAGATCTCAGAGCTGTGTGGATTCTAATATCAAATCTGGTGACCCCCAAATCAGTGTAATTGTTTTTTAACAGAATCTCAATTATCGCAGTTTAGTAAAATTTTTTGGTAAAGATAAAACCAACAGTCTAACCGCCCTTGATGCCTGGGCATGGTCCGAACCTTCCTGACATTCATAGTAATAATTAAAGCGTAACTAAGCTGTTAAAATACTTTTGACATGTCCTAGTGATTGGTCGTTGAAACGAAGCGGCAGAAGTGCTCGGGTGAGCACTGTGCCGCTTCGTTTTCGTGTCAGTTTTACGCTTTCCTTGGAGCGGTATACGGGCTCAATCGAAAGTCTATGAGTCCGTACACCGCTCGCTCAGCTTTCCAAGGAAAGCCAATCAGAAATTAAGCGGTACAGCGCTCACCCGAGCGCTTCTGCCGCTTTGTTTTAGCAATCGTGGGGTCTCAGTGCTTGGACCCCTACCAATCAAAACGTCTGAGATGTCAAAAGATTTTTAAAAGTTCAGATACGCTTTAATTTAGCTTGATGCCCCAATGGTGGCACACCCATGGCACACATGACAACTCTTCATCTAGTGGCCAGGACTTCAGGAGGGTGGTGAGGAGGGAAGGTTGTGAACCACTTGTGCTGCTGAGTGGCATCCAGAGCGCAACTAAACTGACTGACTTTTTTTTTCCTGTCGCTGTACATTAAACCCTGTCACAGTGGTTACGTTCTTCCACCTCAGGTACAGAATCCTTCAAGGTATGCTTATTATCACTATTATGGGCAGTCTCTGGCTGTCACTGTTATGAGCGTCTTTTGACAGGCACTGTATTTAGGGGGTCTTGTGGCTGTAACTGTTAGGGTATGTTCACATGGTCAGAATTTACACTAGGCAAATCCACAGAGGTTTTTGAAGACAATCTGTGGCAGAAATCCAAAACTGAAACTGGGTCTCTGCTACGGATGGGCTCTATTAAAGTTTAATGGAGCAAATTTGTGGCTTTTAAGTGCAGAATCCACATCCATAATGAACATGCTGCAGATTTTACAATGCGCGGGTGGCAGTCACAACTTAGATATGATCAATTACAGGTGGATGACACGCAGGACCCCCTTTCACTGAACCCGTCAGTCCTGCAGACCTGACGGATTAAGGTCTTAGCGCAAGATACAGCTGCTCTGTATACAGAATACAAAGCAGCTGTATCTCAAAAAGTAAAAATAATGTTTAAGAAAAAGTATTTTGAAAACTGCACCAATCACACATGTATATTAAAAAAGTAAAGAAAAAAAAACTATCTCAAAAGGTGTACATAGCCTTTAAGTATAGAATCTGATGTCCATCGTACATAGCAGCCAGAGCCTCATATCTCTGTATATAGCCATTTCCCACATATATAAGCTATGACTATGTACATGGTGAAAAGGTCAGTTAGTCCTGGATTTAGTTTGGAATATATGTATTATCCTATACTAATATATTTTAAGTATGAACAATATTATATTACCAAAAAATTCCTAAATTGCGCATGCAATAATCCAGAAATTCTAATAGCTTTCCTGCCACAAAAATTATGGATAACCTAGAATCCCTTCAGAAGCAAAAGACTGATCTGAAATAACCAATTATTGTAACTCCCGTCTGTCTGCTCAATAGCCGCCCCTGCTCTTCTTCTGCTGTAATTGACTCTTGTCCTCAACGTCTGCTCTGCTATACACAGATGCGCATGTCTCTATACAAGTGTGGGCCCAATGCTACTAAAGGATGTCACAGCTCTATATTAGGACAGTTCCTGACTTAGGCCTCATGCACACGACCGTGTTTTTGCGGCCGCAATTCCACCGCAAATCCACGGGTTAATTGCGGACCCATTCATTTCTATGTGGCCATACCCACTATCCGTGTTTTCACGGCTCTCCGCATGTCCGCACATCCGTGCCGCAGAAACTCAGGACATGTCTTATTACGGGCCGCAAATGCGCTGCGGACATGCCAATAGAAGTCAATGGGCCCGTGGAAATTGCGGATACACCGCCGTGTGTCATCCGCAGTTTGCGGATTTGCGGAAGTGTTGCTAGACGACGACCGGGAATGACTTCTGTCGTCGTGAAGTCTGGAGACAGTGCATGAGAGCAGCAGAGAGCAGCAGAGAGCAGCATGGCTTCAATTATAAACGTCGAGAAGCTAATCATCCTGGTCCAGCACAAGCCCTGTCTGTGGGATAAGCGGGTGGAAGAATATGCAGACAGGAATCTGAAAGATCTTGCCTGGCAGGAGGTCTGCAGTGAGGTGCATCTTACCGAGTGGGAGAAGGCAACTAAAGTGCAAAAGAAGCGCATGGGTAAGTTTCACACCTTGATGCGGTTTCTGAGCACTCCTGTCATGTCATAATGACATGCCTGACGTTTTGATTGGTGGCGGTTGGATCACTGAAACACCCACCAATCGCTGAAATGAAGCTGCAGAAGTGCACGTGAGATTGTGGGGGTCTCATGGCTCTGAACAGCACCGATCAAAACGTGACATGTCACTATGAGGGTATGTTCCCACACACTAATTACGGACGTAATTCGGGGGTGTTTGACCTCTATTACGCCCGCTAAATACGCCGCAATAGCGTTGACAAACATCTGCCCAGTGAAAGCAATGGGCTGACGTTTGTGTGTTCAAGCGCCGTGTATATTTACGCGTCAATAGACGCCCGCGTCAAAGAAGTGACCTGTCACTTCTTGTGCCGTAATTGGAGCCGTTATTCATGGGCTCCTATGAAAATCAATTACGTCCGTAATGGACGCGGCGTTAAAGCGCCAGCACATGCCTTGACGGCTGAAATTACGGGTGATGTTTTCTCCTGAAAACAGCAACGTAATTTCAGCCGTTACGGACGCTGTCGTGTGGGCACATGGAAAACGTGGCAAGTCCGCTGTAGTTTCTGCAACGTCGGAATTACCTGTCAAATATGCAAATGTAGGTGCAGATTTGTTGCGTAAACAACAAAAATTTGCAGCATCATTTTCATATAATAAACAACATTTCCTAATATCTAGTAATGTACTCTTCTAAAATGTTGATCTGTGATTGGTTTATTTTATATCATAGTCGAAAACGTGAAAACACGCTGGAACACGTGCCGAGACCAATTAAAGCGTGAGATGAATGACAAGGGGAAGAGCGGAGACGGACGTCTGAAAAAAAGGCCATACATGTACACCAAACAACTTTCGTTTCTTCTGGATGTAATGCAGGTTGGCCCGTAAGTATTGCTTATATACTTTGATCATTGTAGTCTGCCCATGTAGTCAGTGGCGTAAGTACCGCTGTAGCAGCCGTAGCGACTGCTACGGGGACCGCGGCATGAGGGGACTCCACCATGTCCGGAGGCTCCGCTAGCAGCCGCTATGACTGCTACAGCGGGACGCAACTGAACACTACGGCTGAGCAGGGAGGTATCTCCCCGCTCTGACATTAAACAACAGACATGTATCCCCTATCCACTGGATAGGGGATACATGTGTGATCGCTGGCATTGACAGGGAGAACGGGGGACAGAAAGTACCCTGAACTTCTCCATCCCAAACCTCGTACTTTCGCCAGCTCCGTAAAAATGAATGGAGCCAAAGTCGTGCTTGTGCGCATACATAACCAGCGCTCCTTTCAATTTTTTGGAGCTGCGCAGACGCCAGAACTTAAGGGGACTTTCAGTCCCCCCTTCACCCTATCGCTGCCAGCGATAACGCATGTATTTGTAGGACACACTATAGGTGGCATTTGTCCGGGGGGCGGGGAGGGGGGCCTGTATGGCGTTAGCGGCATACAGCCCCCTCACTAGATAACGCCGTACAGTCCCCCTATAGATAACGCCATATAGTCCCCCGGTAGATAATGCCATACAGTGTACAGTGTGGGGCTGTATGGCGTTATCTACAGGGGTGGGGGGGGCAGCAAAAAAGGCACTATCTATAAGGGGGGGGGGGTGACACCCAGTGGAGGGATGGCCCCAGTCAAAAGTTTGCTATGCGGCCCTGTCTTTCCTAGTTAGGGCTCTGCATGTAGTGATGCATGTTAGTATGTTCCAACAGTACGTATTGGTATTGCCTATTATAAGATATATTCAAGCACATTATTCCCTCTAGGCAGCCCATAGGATACGCTGCATAGGTTTACATAGTCTATTTGCCCAGCTGTAGACATGACGTTAAATTACTACAAAAATTCCCTAACATTATGTTTTCATTTTCAAACAGAACCAAGGATAATCTGGAGGAAGAAGAAGACTCTGATGAGACTCAAATTGAAGAGCCTGACGTAGCTTTGGGGACTGCTAGGTCCACTTCCACTCCTGTGACAGCGGAACCAACAACAGTGGATAATCCAGTCTGTGCCGCGGACGAAGAAATTATACCCCGAGGTAAACGTCGACGTTCTGCCAAAGGTCCAACACGTACAGAGCCAAGGCAGGACGTCGACTTGCGTGTATTAGAACACTTGGAGAAAAGAGCTACTGAAACTGAAGAGGGCACCTTCTGTCGCGCTCTCTCTAATATTCTTAAAAGAGTGCCAATTTCCAGACAGATCAGGTGCCAAACAGCACTAATGGAAGTCGTGGAAATATTTGCGACACATCCTGACCCACGTGCAATGCATCAGGCCATCGAGTTTCATAGACGGGGGTGTGATGCAAGCACCTTCCACTCTGTCCCTCCAGCACCTGCAGCAACCGCGCAAGGCATCCAGCAGCCGTAATATGAAGACTCAATGCCGCTATTCAGTGACGATCGTCCAGTGTATGGCATGCCAGGACCTTCTCAACAACAGTATCGGCACATGCAGCAGGGGGAGGCAGTTCCACGACCACATCATGAACCTGCACCTTCGCAATCCTTTTACAATTTATAATTTTGTTATATAACATAGTTTTGGTTATGTTTGTTGACACTATTTTATGCAAGAAATAAAATAAGTTTATAGTTAATTATGTGTTTGTCTTTATTATTATTGCAAAACATAATGAGGTATTGGTTTGCATTTCTGCCAAATGCAAATAATCGCATTTTTTTTTTTTTAAATTAATAAAGAATTAAAAAAAAAAAAACAGAAATACATTAGCTCGCAACCCGCGTCAAGGGTCCTCATTCTATTGCGAGTCCCTACTCTACTACTGCAACTTTAACTACTAACATTTGTAACATAAACAGGAAATACAACAGTCCCTCTAAAATTTTAATTTGGCAGACAAAGCACATCCCTTTGCCAATGAACTGCTCCCTCAGGTGATACAAAATAGTCTGTATACAAATTACGGACTGCCAGTCCAGACACTCCAGGTCTTCCATGTGGTGTGTAGTCCAAAGGGATGGAATTAGTTGGGAAATGGTTCAGCTCTGCGTCCACTGCCGACTCATGAATCCTCAGAAAATTGTGGAGGACAACACACGCTTGTATAACCTTTGTCACATTTTCAGGATTCATCTGAATGGAGCTCTGGAACACACGCCACTTGCTGCTTAGAATTCCGAAGGCGCACTCCACATACCGTCTTGCACGGGTAAGGCGGTAGTTAAAAATGCGCCTCTGTTCATCTAAGCCACACCTAGGGAATGGACGCATCAGGTGAGGGGACAGTCCGAAACCTTCATCACCCACAATGACAAAGGGTGCTGGTGGTCCTGTAGATCCTGGAAGCTGTCTAGGTTCCGGAAGGTCGAGCTGGTTAGATGCTAGACGTTCACCCATTCTGGAAGCCCTGAAGATGCCAGCATCCGCAGAGCTTCCATAGGCACCAATATCGACAATTATAAACCGATAGTCACTGTCAGCCAAGGCCAACAGCACCACCGAGAAAAACTGCTTATAATTGAAATACTGAGACCCTGAGTGAGCAGGCTTTTTTACGCGGATGTGCTTACCATCTAGCGCACCAACACAGTTGGGAAACTGTGCTGATTGTAAGAAGCCATCGGCAATCCGAATCCAGTCCTCAGGCTTGGGCTTTGGCATAACTGCTGCTCGAAGTTGCTGCCAGATGACTTCGCAGGTAAGCTTGACAATCTTCGAAATAGTGGAGCACCCCAGCAGAAAATGGAAATGTAGCGATGCAAAGGAGTTGCCGGTAGCAAGAAATCTGTAAAAAAATATATATATATATATGAAAATATGCACATACAGGAAAAATATCTGCAGCACGGTGGCAAGGCGGCAATATGAACAAGGGACAAGTATGCTATATTGTTTGCAGGGTAGAGACATGTCGTAGAAGGGGATTGAGGTTTTCTTACCTCAGAGTGACGATCAGGCGTTCCTCTGGAGAAATGCAACGTCTCATGGTGGTGTCCTGGAAGATGAGTCCAGGACGAAGGTCCGCCAGCAGACAGTCAAAAGTTTGCACGGACATACGGCAGTAGCTGAGGAACTTGTCCGGGTGCTGCCGCAGGTCTGAGTACAGCATGTTAAAATGCCCCTTCCTAAGCCGTTGGGAGATAATGGGGTGAACCCAATATCTCCTCCTCCTCCTCCTCGGTTCTTCGTCCAGCATTGGTGGTTGCTGTCCAAATCGCCTGGAGAGGAGCCAGTGCAGGAGTACATCATCCACATCATCAGAAGACATGTTCGCAGTGAGTAACTGACAAAAACCACAGCTATATCAGCAGCGCAATCTCACTGAACTCGCACAAAGCAAAGATCAGGAAAAATGCAGCAGGAAATGGCTCCAGAGCGATCATGTGACCTTCTAAAGGGGTTTGACCAAGCTTTTGGCATCCTGTTTAAAAGTACTTTTTTTTTTTCATCCGCATTTTTGCGGATTACATACGGATGAACTGCGGATTACATACGGATGAACTGCGGATGACATTCCACGGAACACGGTCCTGGAATTTGCGGACCAGAAAAACACCACGGTCGTGTGCATGATTTATACCAGAGCTAGGTCTTCCTCATATTTCTCCAGCATTGAAGGGCTCCATTGTTTCTCTTTACCTACGCAGCTTTTTTCTTGACCATGTCTGTTCTGTTGGTTTCTCTGAACTCAACTTGTTGGTAAACATGTTTGTCTGTCTGGCTTCTCAGACTTCAGTTTGGTACCTGACTCTCCGCCTGTACTCCATGCCCACTCCGCCTGTACTCCATGCCCACTGCATAAACTTGTCAACACCGCCTGTCCCCCAGAGAGGTAGCCAAAAGGGCGGCAAACTGCAAGTCATTTGCAGCAAAGTCCATTTCCGTGTTCCCTGGTGAAAACCAGTGGCTTGTTAGAAGTTGTTCCTTGGACAATGCAAGTGCTATACCTATCTCTTGAGGGGAGCACATAATGCATCAGGCCACCAATGTGGTAAATTTTAAACTTCTCTTAAAGTGTATGTGCAACTTTTTCATTGAAATTATAATTTTTTTAAATAAAGGTGTAATCTACAGATGTAAACAGAAGTCGGTGAAGCACCTGTGGTCACATTTCACATGACCAGTTTGTGCAAGTCTTCAAGTCTGGGGTTGGAGAAGATATCGTTGAAGTTAAGAGAGGATTTGGATCCTGGGGCAGTGCAGGGGAGAGATCAACAAGGGTCGTAAGTGCAGTGTTCAGCGCGCTTTCTGTGTTATTGTGTGTGTCCCGACACAGGAGTCACACCAGCGTGTGAAAGAGAAGAGAAGCAGAGCCTGTCCAAAGACAAGAACAGAGCCAGTGGAGGAGGGGAGATGGCCTCATGGATCTGTCTCAGGCTATCGGACAGCACCCACCATTTTGAACAGCTACCAAAAGTAACCAGCCAGAAGTACCATTCACCAGAGAGAAAGAGATTGAGCCAGAAAGGGAAGATTGACTGTGCAGTTCCGCTGTAAGGGTATGTTCACACGTACAATAAGAAGTGGCTGAAAATTACGAGGCTGTTTTCAGAACGTTTTTGAAGCTAAAAATAAGGCTTTTTTTTCCATTTAAAGCTTATTGTGAGGCGTTTTTCCTAGTGTCAATGGAAAACCAGCTCAAGAAGTAACATGCTACTTCTTTTTACAAGGCATTTTTTTAATTGAGCAGCGTAAATATACGCCTCATGTGATCAGCACAGTTTATTAAAATTAGCCGCGTGAACATACCCTTACAGACAAGTCACACCACTCCGCAGAAGCACCTGGCACGCAGAAACCATAAGATAAAGAGACTACATTATTTCATTATAGTTCCATCAGATATCGACTGTTGGCACTGTGGTTCCCGTTCTATTTTTGCTAACAATATGCACGATATAGAGACTGTTCCAGTTTAAAGCATCTACTGAATATTTGTTGCAGTAAGACCAGAGAGAGATCATTTTTGTTTTGCATCTGTGTGCAAGAGAAATATCTTGATTGCCTGCACTGCAGTAAAGCTACAGTTAAACAGCATCTTTGTGTCCGGAGTCTTTCCTACGACAGTCCCTACATTAGATATGCATCTGTTTACCTGGAGAGGTTGAAGTTGCCTCAAGTTTCCTTTTGGATTTTAAAGACCTGTTTTTTACGATAAACCTGCAATGGAGGCTGCAAGCTTTTAGCTCAGTGGGTGTTCCCTGTGAATCATGCTTTCTACCTCTACTCTCAATGCCCTAGTCTGTGATCCTGTGTCTCCATTCTCTTCCCTCACACACTGACATGGCATTGCAAGCTGTGATTTTTTGGAGAAAAATACATCTTAGAAGTCTTACGAAAAGGATATCGAACAAGCTGTGTGTCAATATCACTGATCAGACCACAGAAGCCCCTTGAGTGGAGTGCTCATAAGTAGGTTAACAAAAACCAGGGGAGGAATATCTAGTTTGTTACTAGTCTCTAACCATGGAAACACAGGTATTTTGAGGAGCTGTATACACAAAACAGACAGACTATTTGCACTTTGCTTCATAAGCCTTAATGATTCTAGTAGAATACGAGTCCCCTCTACTACAAAAGAAAACACTTAATATTGAGAAATGATGGTACTTCTTGGTACTTGCCCAATAATGTAATAATATTAGACAGAATTATCTTACTATACAAAAAGTACTTCACTAAGATAGGGCATTGCCCCAGGACCCCCGCCCATCCACCTTTTCTGCCCAATCCAGTTGTTAACCATTTGTTAATTCACATCCAGATCAGAACTGGTTTCTCAGTGGGTGTATTGTCTCCCAGCCCTACCATGCACCTTGTAGTCAACAGGCTAATCCTATTTTACATCCTGCAAATCGAAGAAAGGAGCTGCAGCACTCAAGATAATCCAATGAAGTGTATTTGATTTATTCACCAAGCATAAAAACACTTGCAACTTTTCAACACAAAGATGGGTCCTTATCAATCATGCTTGATCAAGACCCATCTTTGGGTTGAAACGTTGCAAGTGTTTTTATGCTTGGTGAATAAATCAAATACACTTCATTGGATTATCTTGAGTGCTGCAGTTCTTTTCTTTGATTTGCAAATTGGTTGTTTTCCTTGGCCCTGGGAGACTTTTTACCACGTGCACCACGCATAATTGGGTTCCTACTGGTGAAACCTACTTGGTTGTGCTGCTGATTTCTTGAATATCTCCTATTTTACATCCTACCATGTGTCCTCTTTCCATGTAGTCCGGCCACGCAATATTCGTAGTCACGCTCATCTCTCAAAAAAACCTGTGTCCCTTGATGGCCAATCAGTGATTCTTTTCAGCCAATGAGAGGTGGCCAGGCATGCAGGTGGCTCTCCATTAAAGTCTAAGAGAGTTACGGACTCACCTGGCTCTGTAACTCCCATAGACAACAGTGGAGAGAGCCAAAGGCAAGCTTGACCACCTCTTCTATATGAAATTGCGATAGGGGGTCATGTGTTGCTCTGGGTTCTCAAAAAGCATAATGGGGCCCCACCAAATATTTTGGCCAGAACCTCAATTCATTTTAATCCGATCCTGATTTTAATGTTTGTAAAGCAAACACAATTGCATTTCTTGGTTAGGGTCTGGATCCTTATGAAAGTTTTGAGTTGGGTTCCATGAGCATCAAGATAATTCTTTGGGGAAGTCCACATAATTTAAGTGTTATCATTCTGGATTGTTTGATTTAGTCGAACAATTGTGTGTTGCTCGGACTACATCAACAGTTTATAATAAGAAGCTGAATAATTTAGTCTATACTTGTCAGATTATGATGAAATTGGACCTATGATGTGTGTGTGTGTGTGTGTGTGTGTGTAAACTAGATGCTGATAGAGAACATTGCATATATCCATATCTGCTGTTTATCCAACAATTGTATTTGGGACCTCGGTTATCTTCCTCCAAAATAAGATTAATTCTTCTATTTACTTTTTGGAATATATTTTCTTCATATCTTCACCATCTTATGTCTACTTCTAATCTCTATGTTTATTAGGGCTGCTCCCAATAGAAACATAAACTCGTTTTTCAAGCTTTGGCCTCATTATAGAACATATTTGTTTGCC
The DNA here is from genome assembly GCF_050947455.1 of Rhinoderma darwinii. Classification (NCBI taxonomy): domain Eukaryota; kingdom Metazoa; phylum Chordata; class Amphibia; order Anura; family Rhinodermatidae; genus Rhinoderma; species Rhinoderma darwinii. The sequence goes on from NC_134696.1 coordinate 23,650,248, forward strand.
AAAGAGGTTTGTGCCTTTGTGAATCTGGCAGAGATAGTTGCCAAAACTAAAAGGTGACCTCTCTCTCCCCCGACACATCGAAACCCTTATTATAAAAAGCGGAGCCTAAAACTATACCTAAACGAATATAATCAAGACTGTGAAAGGGAGAGGTCTGACTCTGGTGCGCTGCCAATGTACATAGTCAACGGCTGGGCAGTGATTTTCATTGTAGATGCCAGTTTAATCTCACGACTTAACCAGTGATATCATAGAGTGGTCGGGATTCGGGGAGGACTTTGCATAAAGATGTATAATAATAGTATATATGAGAACATGTTATGGCATTTCCTACAGAAGATAATCTATATGCAATTGTTTCAACACTATATCAACAGTCGGCTATTACATTTAGTGTGACACATTCTATTTAACCTCTTAACGCCCCAAGAAACAAATGTGCACCGGGGGCGTGAGTGAGCGTCTGCTCCATTGCGTACATTTTTTCATGGTGATTGCACGGGTATTGCCAGTATGCCCGTACAATCAGGAGCGGGAGCAAAGTGAGTTACACAGTCTTAGACCTGCTATAATAATGGGCATTCAAATTAATAGGTTGTCTGTGTAATACAGGACAGGACAAGTCCTCCAGAGAGAGAGACGCTCTTTGTAACCACTCTCCACTCTGGTCAAGAGATGAGGATCCTGAACAGAGAACCCACTTCTATTAAGTCAGAATTCCCTAATTGGGTGTATGAAAATGGGTTTTTTAAACCAGACAATCCCTTTAATGTGAGACAAACCGGTTACGTTGCTTCTCATATACATCTAATTTAAATAAAATAAAAAATGGCACTGGAAAACCATGGATAAAGTATCGAAGTAATATAAAACTTGTCTTTTGGGTGGAGCTGCTTTTGAATGCTGAACTATGATCAATAATATCAGACCTTGACATAATACAGTATGTTCTGAATGCCTCATTGACTATAGGATTTTCTGTCCCTACCTTGAATATTAGAAAGTCAATAAATATTAGGTAAGATTATATGTGTAAACAACCGTGCAGAAAGTTATAAGAATCAGTGACTTTAATTTCACCCTTTGTGGCGTATATAGCTTGGAGCCAAAATAAAGCTTATTATCAAACCAGCAGTATTAAAGGACCATATTGAACTACTTCCTACAACCTCCAACAGTGAGCAAATTAGGACTAGACGTAAAAGTAGTTTCAACTTCCACAGGTCACAAGGTGTAATATGTCTCCTTAAGTGTCAGCTATACTGTATGTACCCCATTCAAAGTACCAGATACATGCCCTTATATACCGTGCCTGCCACATGTCCCATATACAGTGCAGCCACATGCCTCCCATATACAGTGCAGCAACATGCCCCCCATATACAGTGCAGCCACTTCTCCCTCATCTCATGTAGAATACCCCAGTCTCCACCCTATGTTTTCGTAAGGAGGAGGCAACGTCATTGAGTGATGTTGCAGACAGTAATAGTTTGGACCTTTCAGGACTCAGCAGTATGGGAGAGGGGACTTCTGAGACAGCAGGACTGTCCCCGGTATTCAAGACAGTTTAGATTAATCTGGAACACTTAGGGGGTATAGACGTCAGAATATGACTAATCTTGGAAAAGCGCATTTCTAGATGGACTTCAGGGATGATCTCTACTAAAGCTCCAACGAAACTCCTTTGAAAGCCAATACCCCCTCGTCTTACCATAAAGAAACCCACTTACACAAGTGGGGTTGACCACGGCTTTATTTAACCTTTCACCATTATAACCAAGATGTTTTTTCCAACTTGTTGGCTTAACAGCAGCTCCCGGATGGCGAGCCGCTGCCAGACAGCGGGCATGAGGACGGAATTCACTACATAACCAGGACGCAGAATACCGACAAAGCTGTGACATCTGTAAAAACAGAAATATAAACCAGCCAAAGCAAAAATATCTGGCTAAAAAGGAAATTCCACCAAAAAAGCTGGCAGAATGTAAGCCGTTTCCCGCCCAGCCCTCTTTTTATAAAGCCTAGGCCCCTCCCTATAGAAAAATGTCTTAAAGTGCCAGGAGTTTCTTAATTTAATACTAAATATAATATAACCTATAAGGCCCCATGCAGTCATTGGCCCTATCGCTATTTGCTTCAGGGCTTCCAAGACTGTGACCCCTTTATAGTAAAATAGGAGGCACAAAATGCTACATGTGATATAAGTGAGGTCCAAAAACGATTGGAGGTTACTCATATGTAATGGTTCGAATATGTGTGTGGCCCATGATTATTTATATTTCTGTCTCTGTGCCAAAGATCTCTTCTCATTTACATGAGAGACTCTCGTTGTTAACTTTGATGAGTTATGTAGACCAGGAGTGGCCAAACTTGTTTAGTATGGGACCTTCTTTTTGTGGAGGTTGAGTCGAACAGGGACAGTCTTTGTGCATGAATGTGCTAATCCTTCTTGTTCCCCTGCCCTATACTAGAGCATATATTAGCTGTCAGGGAGAACAAGTCAAGACTCTCGAACCCCTATATAGTTCACCAACTAGCATTTCAATGGCAAAGTGTGTTGCTAAATACAATTAAACACAAACCTATGGGGGAAGTTTTCTTAATTAGTTGTTAAAGCCAGCAAGAGAACAGCCTGGTAACCTAACATCCACCAACAAGATCTACCGGTCCCCACTCTGATGTTACAGTCTACTGTTTGGCCACCAACGATGTAGACCATTGATGCTATAGTCCACTCAGAGAGGCTTTGTACAGTATATAGTTTAACTTTTTTACTGTAACATACATAATAACACAATAGGCAGTGTAAAGTGTTGGGGATAAATCCCCAAGTTACACGGGAAATGTTGCTTTACACCTTTTATTGTATTTTGGGACCTTCGTGGTATTGTAAACAATATGCAAGTATAATGGTGCACTGTACCTTTAAGATGTGGAGGAGGAGTGGTGGTCAGCTTGGCCACTGTGATGACAGCTTTGGAGGAGGAGTGGTCAGCTTGGCCACTGTGATGACAGCATGGAGGAGGAATGGTCAGCTTGGCCAGTGTAATGACAGCATGGAGGAGGAGTGGTCAGTCCGGCCACTGTGATGACAGCATTGGAGGAGGAGTGGTCAGTCCGGCCACTGTAATGACAGCATTGGAGGAGGAGTGGTCAGTCCGGCCACTGTAATGACAGCATTGGAGGAGGAGTGGTCAGTCCGGCCACTGTAATGACAGCATTGGAGGAGGAGTGGTCAGTCCGGTCACTGTGATGACAGCATTATAGGAAGAGTGGTCAGTCCGGCCACTGTGATGACAGCATTGGAGGAGGAGTGGAACGGAGAGCTAGCTAGGCGGTTAGAGTGAAAACGTGAAGGAGACGTTCAAGACAGTTAGAAAGAGGACTACCTGCAGTAGCCAACATAGTGAAAGACTAAGTGAAGATAATGGCCTATAGGGGCCTGTGAATCAGCAACCACCATTTTAAGGGGCACTAGGTCCAAAGAGAAGCAGTCAGCAGTCGCCATTTTGTGGCCTACTAGGCCTGAATTGCTCGACCAACTGCTGTACCAGGGAGGGACGCCCTTGGCCCGGGCTGTGACAGACCAGTATACAGCAAGGCAGCCATCATCCACCTGCCTGAACCACGTGTTTTAAGACTGTGCCTCTCTGTGGCTACTGAGAAGAATGGTTGTAATTGTTTGCTGTGGCCGTGTGTGTCGTTTATCACCGGTTCCAAGACATGTTTTGCCATCACTCCTATCTTCGCATCATCTATTCCACTACACAATCTGCACCAGGCCCTACACCATCCCGGGCCCCGCAGACCTTACAGCAGCAGTTGTATTTCCCAAGACTCTCGTGACCAACCATACAAAAAGAAAGCACCCCTCACAGGTATATTGAAAGTGAAATTCAGATTTTGTTTAAATTATTCATCTTATGATGTGAGTTATCCTTGATGCTAATATGGGCGACTAAAGTTGCACTTTACATTTTTATCCAATACGGCATCTTTTAAGATACTATATTTAAAGTGTTTACAAAACACAATGTGATGGAGCCCTCAGGGCTTTTTAGAGAGCTCGGCTACTTTTATGAAAAGAACTATGGAACAATAGAACATTCCTTTCATGTTATTAGCCATTGACGTAGTTTAGTTAACAGCATAAATCTGGTTCCTAGCAGAATTAGGCAACTAAGAGGTAATCTACTGTAGATATTTCTAGGTTTTTCTAAATAGATATAAAAGGATGCTTGTAACATCCACGGAAAACCAGCCCATCGTTATCCCTTTAAGGATGCCAATGGCGACTGGGCTTGAAGAGATAGAATCACCTATATATTTTTTTTTTAATTCTATTTTCTCTGCACGATATAGAGGCAGCCATCTTGCCTGAGTTGCTGTTAACAGCATTTAGAGATTTGCTTTACAGCAGCCACATGTATCATAGGAACGAACGGAAATCGACCTGTATTGCAATTTTTTTAATCCACAGCATATCAATTTCTGGGGCAGGATGGTTGCAGATTTGTGATGGATTTTCCCTATTGGGTTCAATGAAGGATTCAAATCCGCAACAAACGCCAATTGTTGCAGATTTTGATGTGGATGAGCTGCGGATACGCAGCAAAATCTGCAAGTGAAAGAAAAAACATTTTTCAGCTTAATCACAGGCTGCAGTGGTCACACCTGATGAGACGTCATCACAGAAGACTGTCTGTACAGAGAAGAGCTGGGGGGAGAAGAAACGCGTTGCTACGGGAGCGCTGGGGATGTGACTATAAACTTTTTTCTGCCGGCTATTTTCTGTAGAGGTAAATCCGCCCAAAAACCCACACCAAAATAAGCACAATTTGATGCGGTTCTTTGGGCAAATTTCCCATAGCAAATCAGACCCATGTGGACGTACACTTAGAACAAGCCCACCCCAAGATCACCAGATCATTGACACATATACTATGGGAAATACAGTAAGCCTCAGTAAGAAGGGAAGGGGGCCTGGAAATTCGCATTTAGAATCTAACAGGGTAGTTACCATTTAAGGACATCTCTTGCTAAGGAAGACAACCCCTGTCTATATAGCCTATTGGGGCATATGAACCCAGGAACCCCCACTATTAGCCTTCGTGGAGAGCTTTTTACAAAGAGCATCTCTCACTTTGGTGGACCCGGCCTATCCTTGAATTACATTGTTGGCCATCTATTTGAATGGACGACCATCTAATACTACATTTCCCCTTAAGGGGAAATATTTTTGGCCAGCCGCAGCTTCTCCCGATGAAGCAACGATAAACATTTGGTCTCCATTGCGTAAAGGACAACGGAAAATGTCATTAAGGACTATAGGTTTAGAAAATATAGTTTGTAATTGGATTGAGAATTGGCTCAAGGACCGTATCCAGAGAGTGGTAGTCAATGATTCCTACTCTGAATGGTCCCCGGTAATAAGTGGTGTACCCCAGGGTTCAGTGCTGGGACCCCTATTATTCAACTTATTTATTAATGATATAGAGGATGGGATTAATAGCACTATTTCTATTTTTGCAGATGACACCAAGCTATGTAGTATAGTTCAGTCTATGGAAGATGTTCATGAATTGCAGGCAGATTTAAACAAACTAAGTGTTTGGGCGTCCACTTGGCAGATGAAGTTTAATGTAGATAAATGTAAAGTTATGAATCTGGGTACCAACAACCTGCATGCATCATATGTCCTAGGGGGCGCTACACTGGCGGATTCACTTGTTGAGAAGGATCTGGGTGTACTTGTAAATCATAAACTCAATAACAGCATGCAGTGTCAATCAGCTGCTTCAAAGGCCAGCAGGATATTGTCGTGTATTAAAAGAGGCATGGACTCACGGGACAGGGATGTCATATTACCACTTTACAAAGCATTAGTGAGGCCTCATCTAGAATATGCAGTTCAGTTCTGGGCTCCAGTTCATAGAAAGGATGCCCTGGAGTTGGAAAACTACAAAGAAGAGCAACGAAGCTAATTAGGGGCATGGAGAATTTAAGTTATGAGGAAAGATTAAAAGAATTAAACCTATTTAGCCTTGAAAAGAGACGACTAAGGGGGGACATGATTAACTTATATAAATATATTAATGGCACATACAAAAAATATGGTGAAATCCTGTTACTTGTAAAACCCCCTCAAAAAACAAGGGGGCACTCCCTCCGTCTGGAGAAAAAAAGGTTCAAGCTGCAGAGGCGACAAGGCTTCTTTACAGTGAGAGCTGTGAATCTATGGAATAGCCTACCGCAGGAGCTGGTCACAGCAGGGACAGTAGATGGCTTTAAAAAAGGGTTAGATAATTTCCTAGAACAAAAAAATTAGCTCCTATGTGTAGAAATTTTTCCTTCCCTTTTCCCGTCCCTTGGTTGAACTTGATGGACATGTGTCTTTTTTCAACCGTACTAACTATGTAACTATGTAACTATGTATTAGGTTTCAGATCACTCGTAGGAAGGCTTCATTGTAAAGTAGTTCACCGACCTGTTCCTTCCTTGTATTTCACCAATGAGAATTGTTCATTTCTAATCCTTCGATTACAAGAGGTGACCACTGTATTAACATGGAAGAGATTATGTCATGGATTTCTTTAGAGTCCCTTTTTAGATCAGGTACATAAAAGAAGCTCAGGTGGGACTCCGCATGGTAGACAAGTCTTGCACCTGATCCAGTTATCCTAAACCTTCTGTATATGAGTCACGATACCTCAAGTAACAAAGGAATCTTGTACAATGAACTCTTTTCACATCTATAAATTTGATTTATAGCCAATTCTTTCTTTTCTTGGTGGAAGTTTTCTAACGGAAAATCCAGGATATATTTTGAGAAAATCTGTAAACTAAGTGCAGAATTTCAGAGCATATTCATTCTGTTGCGAAAATGTTACAGACTTTGCAGTGCAAAATATATGAAAATATTCGGCAAGTCTGACCTCGTGTAACACTGGTGTGATGCTGGCCATATACATTATGGGCGGACATATCATACAGTATGTACAACCTGTGCATCTGCAGGAAAAAAAAACCACTGCCATACTAAAAGCAGCATCCAACTGTCTATTACATTGTATGTAAGGGACCGAGTTACTAAATGTCAGAGACATAAGGGGGTGCTGTATGTTTTAGGGTGCCCCTGAAAAATATAAGATCTTCACCCCAAACATTTCCGCTCAGCTAGGTCAAGAATGCATATTTAATTCAATGGGGAACGGGGAATAAGCCACTGCATGATCCTTTTAGAAGCAGCTTATCAGCTTAAGCAAAGGATCAAGTACATTGGAATCGAACGTAGTCGACTCTCTCCCCCGGCGTCTGCCATCTTGGATTACCAGGAGACCTCAATACACAGACTATCAGCCGTATTTAATCTTAGGCTTCGTTCACATCTGCATCAGGGCTCTGTTCATGGGTTCTGTCTGAGCTTTTCATCAGGGGAACCCGCGAACTGAACCCTGACAAACAAACGGAAACCATAGGTTTCAATAGGAGAATGGGCTCCATTTTCATTAGACAGAATTTTAACAAAATTTTGAATTTTGTATCGTCTCTGATAACAATATTTAACTAATACTCTGTATATAAAATGGGAAATAGTCCATATATGAAGTACACAAAGACATATTTAAATGTAAACATCCATATCAGTTATCTAAATTGTCCAATTGTCTAAACTGCACCAAGATTACCTTCTTCATACCATCTTGCATTTACCCCTTGTGCCCCAACACATATTGATATTTTATGTTGGCAGACTGAGAGCAGATATATAGAATGCAATTCTGCTGCCGTGGAAGAGATCCTGTAGGCGGCGGTACAATTCCCTGATCACTGGTGGTTACGATTAAAGGGGATTTATCCTCAAGTTGTTATATAACAAAATATTTACAGTAACACTGTAAAGCTTGTCTTTCTTGCCGATCACTGGTTCAAATAGTATTAAAAGGAACACTCTAGGCAAAACTCAAACTCTGTGTTATGCCAAGTGCAGGGCCAGAGGGGGCGGAGCATGACACAGATTCAAAGAACTCCATAAAGCAAATCCCTGTGTCATGCACCGCCCCCTCTGGCCCTGCACTGGGCCTAACAGTGTATCAGTTTTGTCTATCTTTATTTTAACGTTAGGAACAATATATCCATGTACACATCAACAAGAGACTGTGGGATGACTATTTATCAGATATGAGGTCATGATCATAACAATTACATTCACGATTCTTCACAACCCGAGTTTATACCTGGAACTTAATACATTTATGTTCTATATAAATATTGGCAGACACATAATAAAAATACCAGTCCTGGCAGGATCCGCTTGCATTGCGCCCATTCACCTGTTTACAGTGGTTTATAATTATTTACTGTTATACAGATCACATGCTGCAGTTTTGAGGAATATTTTTGCCCTCTCATTGACCGAATGCAACTCAAAAGGCCAACTATGAAATTACCATCAGATAGGATGGACTATTTTTTGAGTATAGCACATTTGACGATACAAAAGGAATTCTTATATATTAAGAAGTCTACCCCAACATGTCCATGGATGTGGACTGTATATCCCTATGTACACTAATTCAGGGCCAGCGTAAGCACCATGCATAACCGGGTAGAAGACAAAGCCCATTGGGACTAGAGAACCCATGATAATTTGGGTAAATATTCTGTATGCATTTTAAGCCGAGGTTGGGGTAGACGGCAGGATCACTGTGAATCAGCCGCCCAGGGGCCCACATTGACTTAGAGCTGGCCTTACACAAAACTCCTCCATGGACATCCTGCATGAAAACGGAGCCACAAGATCAGCGCTAGGGGACAAACGACACATAGAACATTTTGCAAAGTTTCAAGGCTTGACGCTAAACTGCAGCAAAAGTAGAGCAGGATTACCGAACGGGCAAAAGGGGGAAATGCCCAGGAACCTTCTCCGTTTAGGAATCTCTACAACCCCATCCTCACATCAAGCAGTCTACACTAAACATTCTCCTCGCTAGGTCATCTCACATTTATATGAAGGGGACGGTTGTGGCGTAATTTGGCCCCTGTTAGTTGAGTATCTTATGGCACTACTAAGTGGGCACTATAATTGTCGCACTGTTTTTGGCACTGAATGGTGGTATTATTTGTGAAGTGCAAAGCACAATTATTTGGGTAGTATTTTGGCAGAACAACGAAACTTAGAATTTTTCCAAAAATTGGAGGCTGCCCCTATACATGTTTTTCCCACCAATCTCGATCTGAACCTACGCAAGTGTTTGCGAGAGAATTCAACTGTATCTAGTCTTTAAGGATAAAAAAAAAATAGAAATCTGTAGAATTGAAATAAGGGGTCAACAGTACCCAAGGGCTTGATTCCTGAGAAGAGTCCATAGATTCCCTTCTACCCCATGCAGACCTCGATGGAGCACATGACATTGCTCTCCACCCTTGACACTCAACTACTCGATTGGATGAGTATCTCACATTAGTTACATCACTAGTGTTTGCCCGAGGACCCAGGGGGGTCTCTATTCAACCCTGATATTGTATCATCCCAAGAACTAAGAAAAGTGCAAGACTAATTTATTTCACTCTTGTAACCATGGCAACGAGTCAACAGGTGAAATGACTTAAAGTAATTGACAGATCATTGATAGATCATTGACAGATCATCGGTCATAAAGTGTTACTCCCAAGGGCGGAGATCAGATTTATTATTTGTCAATATTGACATATAATAAATGAAATCATTCTGAAGCAATTAACATATTGGCTGTGAAGATGCTGCGGACGCTCCCTGTACAATCGTCTTTTACGGCTAGTCTTAGTCATTTGTGGGCGTGGCTTATCAGACGATCACTTATGATTATTCAATAAATATTTTATTTTTTTTAATGCAGGATAATGGAGATAGACGTGACATACTTCTGAGAATCTTACACGGATACATGATAAGCAATAAATGATGAGTACCCGTCAACCGCGCAGAAGGTGTGGCTGCAAAATAAAATACTCCTATCAGTGGCCATAATAGCGGTCTGATGGCTTATTTTAGACAGAGATATAGTCAAGTCTAGGTAGAGATTTTGTAAACTCAAGACGTCAAGTGTTAAGGGAGTCATTCTGCGCTAATACAGATGTAGCAATGATGTGATCGCTATCTAAGATAATGTAGTAGTGTGTTCCTTAAGGCCTATGTAAAACCACAGCTAAATACCAAACGCAGCAATGCTGCAGCTGATAAAATCAGCTCTGCTGTACCTGCATGTGTAGTGACTGAGGAAGGTAGATAATGGGATTAACCAGCATTCAAACTGAACTTCATAAATCTTTTTTTTAATTTGTTTTATTGGAGTGTATGGACCACACTTTGGGCAACTTTTTTTTCGTTTTATAAATTTTTAGCAAATCATTGGTAGCACATCAGAGTCATAAGCCACCAATGATGAGACCATTCCTTTACTCCTTTTAGCAGCAGTAGGAGAGATGGGAGAACGGAAGGTGCATTTCTATGAAGCCTGGGCGACCCGGTGACTGAATGATAGCTCCATAGTTGTTAAAAATTTCTGCTGTAAATTTCTGCTTGAGCAGGAAAGTTCTTAAGAAAGTTACCATATATTATAGGAGTATTAGGGTATGTTCACACGCAGTGTTCAGGCATATTTTGGGGAGTAAACGCCTCAAATACGCCTGAAAAAATGGTAGCTAAATGCCTACAAACATCTGCACATTGAATTGAATGGGTAAAACGGCGTTTCGTTCAGATGGGACGTTTCTTTATGTCGCCGTTGTAAAAAAACGTGCCCCAGCGAGTGTACTTAGCCTAAAATCTCTAATAGAACCACACAATATGTACAGAAAAATCACAAAGTTACACAGCGGAATCTTCTAATGCACGAGACACAGAATAAAAGCCTCTTCATGTTTTTATTCTCTTGACCATTAATAGCAAAGCGTAGTATAAGTGCAAATATTTTCTTTAAAGAGGACTAGTCAGCTCTACCCATGGGTGGACATGGACAGCAAAAGGCCCCTGTAATGCGTGTGTGCCTACAGAATCTTTTCTTAGAACTCTTCATTCTGTTCCTCTGTTATTCCTCCTGGAAATGTATAAATAAATTGACAACAGGGCTTTTTCATTCCCCTTGTGAAAAGGGTGTGTCCCTACACACTGTCAGCACATCCTATGAAAAGGAGAATGGAAAAGCCCAGTTGTCAATTTATTTATACACAAAGTAGGTTCAGTAGGAGCACTGGAATATATTGTGCTGCCGGTTACCTGCTTGTCATACGAGCCAGGCTCAGCTGTATTATGTTTACTATGGTCACTTCTTTATGCTGCCCTGTCTGAGGGCAGCATAAAAAAGTGACGGACACGTTGATTTCAGCATGCTATCACGTATTTAGTAATATTCAGTAATTTATGAGTATTCAGATATTATACTTACGACAAGTGGCCAGCGATAAACCAATGGGTCCAAGTATATTCATATATTCATGCTGCTCCCGCCCTACAGCCGCAGATTGACACTTCTCTCCCTATGCACAGTAGAGGAGAGGTGGGGGCAACATGAATACCATATTTGAATATATTTGGACTCATCGGCTGCATTACTGACCGCACACCCTAAAGGCTATGCAAACCATTGATAGGGATTTGTATTTTCTTTAATAAAAAAAGGTCAATTGGTGCAACTTTATAATTATTTTAGTTTTTTTTAACTTTTTGAGATACAGCTGCTTTGTATTCTCTATACCGAACAGCTGTATTGTTCACCAAATCCGTCAGTCCCACGGACCTGACGGGTTCAGTGTCAGCGAGTCCTGTGTGTCTCTGGCACGCAGGATCCACCTGTAAATCGATCACATCTCAGTTATGAACATGCAGTCCCGCCAGTCCCACGAACAGGATTCAGCGTAAGATACAGCTGCTCTGTATACGGGACACAAAGCAGTTGTATCTCAAAAAGTAAAAATAATTTTTAATAAAAACCAATCACACGGATTGACCTTTTTGTTAAAAAAAAATCCCTTTCAAACGTTTACAAAGCCGCTAAAGCGTAAAATCGAAATACTCAGATACTGAATACGTGAGAGCATGCTGAAATCAACGTGTCAGTCTTTACGTGTTTGTCTTTACATTATGCTGCCCTCAGACAGTGAAGCATAAAGAAGTGACAGCTCCGAAGGTTCATGACACTTGGAAGACAAACTTCCTTATTCCCACTTTTGTTTGATGAAATATTCTAGATATGAAGGGATTTACTATAAACCTGCACAATGGGAAACCCATTAAGATCTACTTCATGTGTGGATGGATTAGGCTTTATATTATATAATGGCGAGATGTCAGTGTCTGACAACGTGACTATGAATTGGCTTATCTCCCAAGTCTTCATCTGGTTTCTGTGAGTGCTGCTTCATAAAATGATTGTAGGTGTTGACTGAAGGACGGTAACCGTTTGATATAACAAATAGACGTTGTCCAATTCAGCTCAACAAATTCCATGTGCCATTCCACAAGATTACAACATGGCACCAACATTTAATTGGATGCCAATAGCAATACCACTATACTGTAATATATACGACTCCTAGGATACTACTCCGTATCCATGAAAACATATTACTGACAGCCGCTTTAATGTGTACCTATCTTTCCTTTCCATAAATCAGTAGTATGTGTGAATACATAAAACGTATTAATATATCTTATTAGTGGACTGTGGTATCTTCCTCGCCTTCCAGTAGCCTACAGTTCCCCTTTCTCTGCCTGCAGGTTCTCTAGAAATGTTCAGAATCCTCCTCAGTCCCCAAAAAAATCCATCTGGATGAAAACAGTAACCAGTGGCCAGAGAGGAGGAGATAGGAGGGGGATGCAGCTTCAGTTTCTTCCTCAGTGTGTCTGTGAGACTGATAAACAATGCATTTTATCGATTATTAAGGTCATTTTACACAGCCCGAGGAGGGTTGTGTAAATGAGCACCGATCAACGAAACCGCCCGTTGATCGGCGCTCATTTGATCCTTTCACAAGGAGCGATGTACGGAGACGAGCGCTCGTTACTCTGATCGCTCGTCCCCATACATTTCTATCATGTCGGCAACACATCTCCCTGTTTACACAAGGAAATGTGCTTCCGGTAATGATAATATTTTATGCTGCCTAAGGTTTCGTTCACGACTGCGCTAGGTCTCCGTTCCGACGTTCCATCTGAGCTTTCCGTTGGAACGAAGCCCTGACAGACACAAATGGAAACCATAGGTTTCCGTTTCCATCACCATTGATTTCAATGGTGACGGATCCGGTGACAATTGTTTCCGTTTGTCTCTGTTGTGCAAGGGTTCCGTCATTTTGACGGAATGAATAGCGCAGTCGACTACGGTATTGATTCTATCAAAACTACGGAACCCCTGCACAACGGAGACGGTTGTGTCAGTCAGGGCTCCATTCAGACGAAAAACTCTGATGGAATGTCAGAATGGAGCCCTAAGGATATGTGAACGAAGCCTTAATGATACAAACAGGCAATGAATGAGCTCGTTCATATGCTGATCGTACACAGGGCAATTATCAGGAACGATCATTTTGTGATCGCTTGTTTGCCCGATAATTGCCCAGTGTAAAAGGTCCTTAGTTATGTAAGTTTCTTGGAAAGATTGGTCACAACCAATACAGCTAGCACAGGGGTTGTCATTTACTTTTTAACACTCTTGAATGCAAAATCTATCTGCGGGAAATGGATGTATCGCTAAGTAGAGGTACAAATAAAGGATTTCACGTCACCAGATTTGACTTTATCAGGAATATTGCTGTGACACAGACAGCGAACCCTGAAATGCACTATTTTCTGGGCCCCAAATATCACTTTGGGGGAGTGTTAAACTGACCAGGCTATTTTTAAAGCAGCGTCCACATGAATAATATTAGTGAATAAGAATTTATCAAATGTTCTTGTTCCCCATGTGTGAACCACATCGAATTGAACACCGTGCCCAAAAATCTTCACTACCAATGAATGCATCTGATACAGGGGTTGTCCCAGCTAGACAACCCATTTCCATATGGTCTATTAGGGAATATAGACCTCATAGAAGAGGTTCCCCCCTTGGGACCACCTTTTTCTTATCCAGAGCAGAGAGTTACTGCTAAGATTAGTTCCTGCTCTGAAGAACTAGGAGCAACCAGTGACCACAGAAGTGGAAATGTATGGCGGTCTACAGCTGATCTCCGGGGGGATTTCAGCAGTTGGACTGCAACTGATCGCCCTGATTAATACTTTTGAGAAGAAGTTATGAAAGCGGTCAACCCCTTTTAGAAGTACCGATTAATATATCCTCATACACAGCAAATTCTAGACATCTCAGATTACTTTAAATTACGGTGGAAAAACTCAGCTGGTGATTTGCATGTATGAAGGTGACTTTATATGGGACAAAACAGATAAGACCTGTGAAACCCAAAGACATCATAGAGCAATGCGTAATACACTACATAACAACCATATCTTTTATCAAGTGTCTAATTGATTTAATAGGTGCCAGGAACCAAATACATAGATGGCAAATAGTCACAAAGCCATAGTTGCCCTACACCAGATGTCCCTTTCAAGAGCACTGATATATTACTTTGATGCCAGCTTCCTTCTTGGTCTTAGGCTCTTATCTCATATCAGCTTGCTCCAAGCCCTGAAGTATCCTCTTGACTGAATATAATCTTAAAACTTGACATTGTTAGTCTGGGGTCTATACATTCTACCCTATAGAAAACGTGACAATAAGCTGATCACAAACGGTCTCCTATCAGGTGTAATCTGTAGGGGTAGCCTGGCAGAAAGTGCTCCATTTCCCTGCTGTGCCCACCCCCTGGAGAAATTAAGCATTACAAAGTGCCCATTCATATCAACGGGTTGTCTGTGTAATGCAGGACAGGACAAGTCCTCCAGAGCGAGAGACCCTCTTTATAACCGCTCTCCACTCTGGATAACAGATGTGGATTCTGAACAGGGGACCCCCTCTATTAACTCCGAATTCCCGAATAGGATTTATGAAAATTTCTAAAATAGTCAACCCCTTTAAAGAGACTCTGTCACCAAATTATAAATGCCCTATCTCCTACATAATGTGATCGACGCTGTAATGTAGATAACAATGGCTTTCTATTTTGAAAAACTATCATTTTTGAGCAAGTTATGAGCAATTTTAGATTTATGCTAATTAGTTTCTTAATAGACAACTGGGCGTTTTTTAACTTTTTACCAAGTGGGCGTTGTACATAGGAGTGTATGACGCTGACCAATCAGTGTCATACACTTCTCTTCATTCAGGATTAGCTGGACTCACAGCACAGTGTGATCTCGCGAGATCATGCTGTGCTGTCACTTACTCACACATTAACTTTACTGAAGTGCCTTGAGAGTGAATAGACATCGCCTCCAGCCAGGGTGCGATGTGTATTCATACTCACGACACTTCGGTAAAGTTTCTGTGGGACTTACTCACAGCACAGCGTGATCTCGCTGTGAATGACAGCACAGCGTGATCTTGCGAGATCACGCTGTGTGTGCAGTGAAAGAAGCTGGGCTGGAACGATGAAAAGTGTATGACGCTAATTGGTCACTGATTGGTCAGTGTCATACTCTCCTCTGTACAACGCCCAGTTGGTAAAAAGTAAAAAAACGGCCAGTTGTCTTTTAAGAAACTAATTTGCATAAATCTAAAATTGCTCATTACTTGCTCAAATATGCTAGTTTTTTTTTTTTTAAATAAAAACCACTGCTGTTATCTACATTACACTATGTGCTGTCTTATACTAGTTGTAACCGGTCATCTACAGCGTAATCTCGCGAGATTACGCTTCCTCTGCTGTAAATACCACAGAAACAGTAACGAAGTGCAGAGATTGTGAATAGACATCCCATGGAATGTCTATTCACTGTCTAAACACTTCAGTATTGTTAATGTGTTAGTATAAGACAGCACATAGCGATCTAAAAGGATCCCTATGCGCTGACTAAATGAATGGAGAGAAGTGCATGACGTTGATTGGTCACTGATTGGTCAGCGTCATACACTCCTCTGTACAACGCCCACTTGGTCTAAAGTAAAAAAACGCCCACTTGGGCATTAAGCAACTCATTAGCATAAATCTAAAATCACTAATAAAGTGGTGAAAACAGATCGTTTTTTTAAATAAAAAGCACTGCTGTCACCTACATTACAGCCCCCCATCTCCTTATATAGGAGATAGGGCACTTATAATGTGGTGACAGAGCCTCTTTAAGCTGGCAAATTGCTGAGGACTTAACTAGGGGGTGTGGCTAAACATTGGGGGAAGGGCTCCTGCGGCAGTCAGTTGCTAGACACAGGATTATGAGGAGAAAAAAGGGAACATGACATATATATATATATATATATATATATATATATATGTATATGTTCTGATTGTGATAGGAGACAATATTATAAAAGGAAAGCAGGAGATTAAGAGGGGGAATTACTGTGATTGTTTTTATTTTTTGTGAATTTTCTATGTTTGGTGTCCCTTTCATTTATGGTTTTTGATAGGGCAGTACAGGAATAATGTAGCCTTGCCATACAGAGATTTAAATGTAATATTCCAGAAATGTATAAAGGATCCAATGGCAAAGAATAAGACATATAATCTAGAGTAAACAGATATTTTAAAAGAAAATATATAACATTTTCCAGATCTGCAGGGAATGGGGCACAGAATTGGTGAAGACAGAAGTGTTGGTACGGTACATGGTAAACCTCATCGATATTACATTTTATGCATAGCTTATACATTGCACCCATCTACAGAAATACACTTATATTAAAGGGGTTGTCCCAAGATTAACATTTATCACCTAGCAAGGATAGGTGATAAATATCTGATCACTGGGATCCCCACCGATCACTACAACGGGAGTCCCAAACCTCTGTTCCTTCTCACAGTACGATCGCAGTGAGGTGGAGATTGAACGGAGTGGAAAGCAAGCAAGCGCCTTGCAGCTCCATTCAGAGTCTAAGTGACTGATGGAGATAGCCGAGTATAGTGAGAAGGAACAGGGAGTTTGGGACCGCCGTTTTAGTGATCGGTGGGGTCCCCAGCGATCAGAAATGAGTGACCTATCCTGTGGATAGGCAATAAATGTTCATCTTGGGACTACCCCTTTTATTATAATTCTTAGTTTATTATTAATTAAATATTTATGTATTATGAATTTATTATTTCATTTTAATTATTTTATATTTATTATGAATATGTATTTTTATCTATGGTAATGTATTATTATTGTATTATTAATTTAGATTAATTTGTAGTTATCGCTAAATATTGTTTTTCACTTGTTACAGAAATTATTAATTTTTAAACAGTTTCCAAAGTACTTTGATGAAAAGCTTATTCTAATTTTTATGTATGTGAACTTTAAAAAAGTGTGGAAGGAGTTGAATGACTTCAATTCTGAATAGTGAGTCAGAATGGATAAGAACATAAGAATTGTACTGCTAATCTGTGCAAATATTGAATTTCCCATTATTGACAATATTGCATTGATACAAAAAAATCTAGTGTTGGTTAACAAGTGGTAGGTAGGGCTGGCACATGGCACGGGGGGTGGTACAATGGTGCTCAGGCCTCTATTGTTCACATTGATGAGAGCTGGCACTGAAATGTTAGTTTTTTTCATGGAATTCTAAAACTATTTTTCAAAACACAGAAGAACAATCAGTGGTTTGAAAAAATAAATTCCGATATTCTGACATTTCCAACAGTAAAACCATCAGGAAAGAATTTTGGCTCCCCCAGCGGGCAGCATCAATGTTACCTACCAACAGTTCTCCCGAGATTTGTGTGCTGGGCAGGCATAAGCATAGCTACGAACTCGAAAGATCATGGAGCTCGAAAGGGCGGGCCTGCAGGCCACTTTGTCCTAGTGACAGATAGGGGTGGCAGTGCCAATGCTATCTTCTCACATTTTTAAAGATAGAAAAATGTCAACGAAGATCTATAAAAGCTTAACCATCTTTATCGCTGTAAGGGTCAGTTCACACAGTGGATTTTGCTTGGCGGGTCCCGCCGCTGAATTATTAGTTGGCAGGAAGATTCCTCCTTCTTATTGACTTCAATGGGGGGTCCGGGAAGATCGGACTGAACGCTTCTTTTTCTCGCTAGCTGAAAAAATCAGATGGTGGGAAAAAGAAGTTTCCGATTCCAATTGAAATGAATTGGAGGCGGAATTTTCTGCTGGGTTCCGCCGCAAAAGTTCCAGCATGTCAACAGGGCCTGAGACTAGACTCATGAGTCAAAGCATAGCTTAAAACTCCTGAACCCAATGCAAAATCTGTAAAAGGGCCCCACAAGAATAAAGACTATGGGTGCCTTATTTATAAAATTATGCCTAATTTTTCATCATGGGTTCCCCAATGTTAAAAAGGTTGGAAATATCAGTCCTAAGCACATACTAGTGGGCCCGAGGGTGGCAATAGGTGACATCACTACCCTCTCTGGTCAAATTATTTAATGTGAGACCGAGCCGATCAACTACATGAGCGTTGAACTCTGCAAGTGAAGTAAGTAATCTACTCAACTACCAACTTTTGGTGGGGTCGCACATCACCTCAGGGGTGTAGCTATAGAGGGTGCAGAGCTAGCAGTAGCATCTGGTTCCTGAGGGGGGACCAAATGCCTTTCTGCCACATAAGAAGACACCAGTATAATAAATGGCACATGGTAGGAGGGGGCACGGTTGCAGATTTTGCATCGTGGTCCAGGAGCTTCAAGGTATGACCTTGCATCACCTGCATGTGAAATAAGGAGGATGGTCTATGGGACCCATTGCTCAAAGAGTCACATACAAACGAGACCCACAGTTTTGGCACCCAACATTTCATCCTTTCATACTATCTCCCTTTCATACGTTCCTTGCCTACGTTGAGTTTAAAACGTTTTGGAATGTGGTTTATATGGCAAAAAATAGCCAGGAGCCATAGACTTTAGTAACGGAACGAGTTATCACATAATACCATGTTACTTAGCAGAAAAAACAATGGTACATTTGTGTGTATTATCACTCTATGGAAACCGAATGTTAATGACTCAAAGGTAATTTGTGATCTCAGTGTTCATTCACTCCAGTAATTTCTATTGTCTGCAGGTTCCTATGAAACAGTTTCTGTTCTGTCCTCCATTGTATAACATGCTTCAATAATTGGAATAATCTTTTCATTGAACACATACATCCATGTCGCACTAATAATATGCGTCTATGAAGAGCCTTAATATCAGTTACATGGTTTCACGACATCGACATTACGGCTATAGCACTCTCTGATCTTACAAAAGTTGGTCTATGGCTTATCCAATGTACCAGGAATACATCATCTCGGTTGCCACAATATACTGGAAATGATGAAAGGACCAGAAAAACTGCAAAAAAGTGATTATCTAAGGCTGTGGTATCCTTAATGCATACTATTGGTTTTTATTAAACAGGTTATATGAGATTAAAAAGACATCTCAGCTTACTTCCAGAGATAGCGTTACTCCTGTCCATGGCAAGGGCATTACAAGATTCTGAAAAATCCTGGGGCACTAATTAACCAGAGAGCAAGGGGGCGATTCTGCTAACTTAAAAGGATTGTCCAGTCCCAAAATATTGTTCGCCTATTCTCCGAATAGGCAATCAATATGTAATCGGTTGCGGTCCGACTCCCAGCACCCCTTCAAAACAGCTGATCGGCGGGGGTGGTGGGAGCCAGACCCTGACCACACATTGATGGCCTATCCGGAGGACAGGCCATCAATTTTTTGGAACTGGACAACCCCTTTATTGTAGCGTAAGGGTAGGATAGTTGAAAATTTTTTTTCCCATAAACACATGTTCTGCTTTAATCATATCCACAAATAACTTTCCCCATCATAAGTAGGTATAGTATACCTCTAAATATAACCACTATAGAGCTTGTTGCTCAGGCTCATCACTTTTACATCGCATAGCTTCCATGACAGCCACAAAGCCCCTTATGCCAGCTACGATGCCCCCATGATAACCACAATGCAGTAAATGAATCCTATGCAAGCCTCAGTTCACCGATGACATCCACAATACCCCCTATGCTAACCACAATGCCCCAAAAGCAAAAATGCCTCAATGACAGCCACTATACACTCAATGATACCCTATTCTAGCCACAACACCCCCTGTACAAGCCACTATGCCCTCCATGCATCCATACCAGCCGTCCATATTGTTGACACCAATTTTGTATAGTTGAAATGCGTCGGATGGCCTTTTTTAGTTTATGTCACCACACTAAATGGGTCATATACTTGTCTAGCTAGAGAGAGCAACCAGAAAGTCTAGCCAGTGGAATCGGCTAATTGTAGAAATAGGGACATCAACAGTTCTCTGTCTACCCCTCCGCTATCATTCGTCTCTCCGATCTAGCACCTGATTAAGGGATATTTACTAGTGGTCAGTTTTTAACCGGTTGAGGATCGTCCACTGTATATATACAGCACAGGTTTAATCTTGCTGCTCGAGCGATTGGGAAGCTGATTTTCGGGAGACTGGCAGTCAGAGAATGCCAGGGACACTGGAGAGAAGACAGAAGTGGTTTTCACCATTTCTGTCTTCCCTGTACTCACGTAAACACCGCTCAATGCGAGCTGTGTATAGAATAGAGGCAGCAGCTTGTTCTGGTGGTTATGTGACTGGTGACATGATTGCCAAGATGCCGGTAATAGAAAGTTGCTGTTGGGTCTATCTAGAACCAGCACAGCCTTAGCAGTATATAACAGGGCTGATTTCCCCTCTAACTGGGGCTGCTGTACTGCATCGGTTACAGAGGAAAAGTATGGAGTAAAAAAAATGAAATTATAAAGTCCCCCAAAGGTCTCTTCTGATCTTTGGAGGAAGGGGCATAATAATAATGATGATAATAATAATATTAATAATAATAATAATACAAAATGTAAAAATAAATAAAAAGACACACATAAAATACCCCCCTAAAATACACTCCCCTGCCTATTATTGTCATAAAGCTATCCCTGACCCAATAACCCTGAAATAGGCATGTAACATATCAAACTTTAAGGTAGACAATTACGATCACAAATAAAAATCTAAAAGTCTATTTTAGGGTAACACAATTATTACCAGAAAAAAAAATGACCTAAAAAGAAAAAAAGTATAATATGTTACAATTTTTTTTCAAACTATAAGCCTAAAAATCATTAAAAAAAAAAGCAAAAACGATGGGCATAAAAATCAAAAAAGAAACTGGGATTGATCCCAAAAAAGGTCACAAAAATCACGTCGCTAGCCCAAGAAATAAAAACAGTATAGCCATTTAACTAACGCATGCTAAAAATTGCCATACGCTGCCTGGTCCTGAACTGATTAAAAATACCTAATAAAGTATTATTTGAAAGATTTTATTCAGGAAGGTTTGATATTTAAAGTTGAACGTCTACTTGCAGATCTAATATTTTTCTTGAAAAAAAAACAATAAATGCCAATAAAGGATAAATCCTAAATCAACTTTTTAGAAAAAGTAGCATTCCCCCCCCCCCCTTCCTCTGCTATAATCACAGGCTTTAGCTAAACAGTTCCGTCATTTTAAGCCCAGTTGCTATGGATACACTGCTTAACTACTACAACCTTTTTCTATGGGGTTGTTAAGCAGCACTTCCCTAGCAACCAGTCTCCGATTACTTAGGTCTACTGGCCCTGATCTGAGGGAAGATGGGAGGCTTGGTATGCAAACCACATTTTTCTTTGTCGTAATTTATTAATTCCATTTTCTAAGAAAATTTAGGCGGAGAACTTTTTTACTTTCACTTGTTTATAATAAAATTTTCATTTCATGAGGAGTGCCATCTTCTCCGATAACAAAGTTTGTGTTGAGTCATGTTTCCTCTAAACTAAGTAGTTATTACCACATATAAACTACAGGGCAGGAACAAACAATTAACTCTGTAACTAAACTCTTAAAAAACAAACAGTGTCCCCTAGGCCATTGTTACCTGCTACAGTGTCCTAATCCCTCAACAAAAATATTAGACATCTATACAGCAAACTTTCCACCTAGAGCAAACACATAACTATCATACATATAATACCAAAAAAGACGTCATTAATGTACTTATTAATGTATAGTACACAACATTTTTGTTACAGAACGGGTCAATCAATTCTGAGTGAGAGGTTTGAAGATTCACCCAAGATGGTCAACTAGTAACTTAAAGGGATTGTCCACTTTGGGCAATCTCGTTTTGTTAGAAGTATTGCCTTAATATAAGCTGATCAAGTAGGGCTCCTCTGCTGGGACCTCCAGTGATCACATGTAATCTATTAGGGAACCCATTAGTAAGTGTTCAATTCCCCCGCAGTGCCACCACAGGTGAAATGAAGTATAACGCAATAACCAATTAAATCAACAAGCTGACTATGTAGTGCTCCAACATGCCAAATCAAAGTTGCTTTTTGTAGCCGCTTTCTGATCTGGCTAATAAATGAGGGTTCTAAATGGTTGACCCCTTTCTATTAACTCAGAATTTATTGCTTCTGGAGGAAGTGACTTAAGAATTAGTACCTCAATTTCAATGAGTGTAAGGACAATATCGGGTGAGCATTGATCGGGAGGAATGGAGGAAATTCTATACCCTAGCCCATGCCATAGATTATTTTAGCTATGCCTAATATGGCATTTCTTTACTGATGCTTAAACTATTGATTGACATTAGAAGTTGGTGGACACCCCTCCTTTCAAGTCCTTTGTTGATTACCTAAACTATATTCTGAGGGTGAAGTAAAAGAAGAACTGAAGGCGATTGATAGGGATCGAACTGCCAACCGCTTTGCCGCTTGGACTACTCGGTTGACATTTAGAGATTCTAGAGCTATGTGCTCCTGGATGAGTGCTCATCTGCCAGAGGTTTAGTCCATCTCCTCCGATCCTCAACTCTTCTTTCTTCGTTTCCATTCTTCTCCCCCTTATTTTTAGTCTTTTCTCTTCTTTGCTTCCTCGTCAACATGCTCTACATGACCTCAGTAAAGCCATCATGATGACAATTAGGGCCATTTTTTTCATTGTAGAAATCAGATAATGGGCATTAACATTTTATTTATATCTCAAAGTTACCAAAAATAAAGGTCCTGGGCCGTGTAAACGAGCGCCGATCAACGAGACAGCCCGTTGATCGACGCTTGTTTGCTCCTTTCACAAGGAGCCAGTATGGGGACACGTGCTCCTTACTCCGATCACCCGTCCACATACAACATCATGTCGGCAGCGCGTCTCCCCGTTTACACAAAAGATGTGCTGCCGACAACGATAATATTTTACACTTTTAAAACGATATGATCAGCAGATGATCGAGCATTTGCTCATTCATCTGCTGATCACTCGTTTGCCCGATAATTGGCCAGTATAAAAGGGCCTTTAAACATGGAGGGAGTTAACTCATGTGACTTTCCTTTAGGTTCACATTTCCTTTCTTCATCCAGTTGGGACCCAATTCAATAAGAGGATCAAGAGCTGATACTGATCAGAATGAGAGATTACTTGTGATTGACAAGTTTGTTAATATTTTTTTGGTGGAAGGATGCTGCCAACCACAATCTCAAATGATTTTATTTAGTAATGTTATTGCCTTTCTATAAAGGGATGGACACCACGACGTTCCTGCAGCTGTTGAACCTCACATCTCTAATCTGTACTATTGTTAATGTTTACATGCTTGGACTGGTTATATCTTGCCTCATCTATCCTAATTGGAAGCGTGTTCACACAATGACATGTTAAATTCAGCAGAAACACAAGGCTATTGGCTGATCTAAATTTTATAAATGTGACCACAGAAAAAAAACATTCTTGACCTGGAACTATTGTTCATTCTCTTAAAGTAAATTTCCACATTTGACCACCGTTTTACTTAAATAGGCCAAAAATTCGGTCCTGATTAATTTCATAATATATCTTTATAGCGGTCAGATCTCTGTTTTTCCAAATCCCCTGTATAGCTGTTAGGGATCTGCCAGGTACTACGTCTAGGTATACTCCTGGGATTAATCAATCCACACCTGAGGCCAGACCTGTTCGACTGACACCATCTCCCACCAACCAGGGTGGCAGGCTCAGGAGTGGGAGAGCCTATCGCGGCCTGGTCAGTCGGAGTTAGCTCCGCCCCCTGTCCTTTATTACCTGCTGTGTTCTCCTCCTCAGTGCTTGCAATTCTTCTGGATTCCTGGCCCCACTGCTGCTTGCTCCAGCCTGCTTCTGCCGTGCTTCTGCCTTGCTGCTGTTCTGCTTAACCCGCTTTGCTTTGCCTCCGGCTTGCTTCCTCCTCCGTGCTCACTTGGGTATACTCCACTTCATCCTGGTCCTGACAACTCATTCACTGCTCCGTTTCCTCGCGGCGTTCCGTGGGCTACTGCCCCTTCCCTTGCGTGTTCCCTGTTTGTTCTCCCGTGCACTTAGACAGCGTAGGGACCGCCGCCCAGTTGTACCCCGTCGCCTAGGGCGGGTTGTTGCAAGTAGGCAGGGACAGGGCGGTGGGTAGATTAGGGCTCACTTTCCCTTCACCTCCTTCCTGCCATTACAATAGCTATAGAGTAAAATTATATCATTTTGGCTACTTGTAGCCTTAATTCTGTGAAAATTAGTAAATCTGTGAAAAATTTATTTGTCGGCATTATGCCAATTGGTGAATTTCCTATTATAGATTCATATTTTGCTGCATTGAGACCTCTATATAGATACCTATTTCAGACTCCATTGTCGTATATGGGGGAAATACGGCTCCATAATCCCCATTGACAAAACATTAGCAAAGTCAATTTGACAAATTAGCACATCTCATCTACCATAAAACAATGAATACATAGACGGGGAAGAGGGGGATACAGCAGGATCACTCCCCCTGTATCTGTATGAGACTCATACTGTCAGGGCCCGCTTTAGCGAGGGAGGAAACTGGGCAATTGCCCAGGGCCCCCACCCTTTTAGGACTCCCTGCCCGTGGCTGCTACGGGGCCCATCCCGCCCTGTGCATTGCTCCGTCCGTGGCGAGAACGGGGCAAGGTAAGTACAAATTATTTTATTTTTTCGGTCTGGCAATATACGGGTTGGGGGGATAGCTGTGTAGCACTATATACAAAGAGGGGGGCGGCGCTGTGTAGCACTATATACAAAGCGCGTGTGGCGCTGTGTAGCACTATATAGAAGGGGCGGCGCTGTGTAGCTCTATATACAAGGGGGGAATAGCTGTGTAGCACTATA
Organism: Rhinoderma darwinii; assembly: GCF_050947455.1. Lineage (NCBI taxonomy): Eukaryota > Metazoa > Chordata > Amphibia > Anura > Rhinodermatidae > Rhinoderma > Rhinoderma darwinii. The sequence continues at coordinate 23,675,522 of NC_134696.1, forward strand.
TACAAAGTGGGGGGGGGGGCTGTGTAGCACTATATACAAAGGGGGGGTGCTGTTTAGCACTTTATACCAAGGGGGCCAGTGTGTAGCACTATATACAAAGGGAGGCGCTGTGTAGTACTATATACAGTGAAGGAAATAAGTATTTGATCCCTTGCTGATTTTGTAAGTTTGCCCACTGTCAAAGACATGAACAGTCTAGAATTTTTAGGCTAGGTTAATTTTACCAGTGAGAGATAGATTATATAAAAAAACAAACAGAAAATCACATAGTCAAAATTATATATATTTATTTGCATTGTGCACAGAGAAATAAGTATTTGATCCCTTTGGCAAACAGGACTTAATACTTGGTGGCAAAAGCCTTGTTGGCAAGCACAGCAGTCAGACGTTTTTTGTAGTTGATGATGAGGTTTGCACACGTTAGATGGAATTTTGGCCCACTCCTCTTTGCAGATCATCTGTAAATCATTAAGATTTCAAGGCTGTCGCTTGGCAACTCGGATCTTCAGCTCCCTCCATAAGTTTTCGATGGGATTAAGGTCTGGAGACTGGCTAGGCCACTCCATGACCTTAATGTGCTTCTTTTTGAGCCACTCCTTTGTTGCCTTGGCTGTATGTTTCGGGTCATTGTCGTGCTGGAAGACCCAGCCATGAGCCATTTTTAATGTCCTGGTGGAGGGAAGGAGGTTGTCACTCAGAATTTGACGGTACATGGCTCCATCCATTCTCCCATTGATGCGGTGAAGTAGTCCTGTGCCCTTAGCAGAGAAACACCCCCAAAACATAATGTTTCCACCTCCATGCTTGACAGTGGGGACGGTGTTCTTTGGGTCATAGGCAGCATTTCTCTTCCTCCAAACATGGCGAGTAGAGTTAATGCCAAAGAGCTCAATTTTAGTCTCATCTGACCACAGCACCTTCTCCCAATCACTCTCAGAATCATCCAGATGTTCATTTGCAAACTTCAGATGGGCCTGTACATGTGCCTTCTTGAGCAGGGGGACCTTGGGGGCACTGCAGGATTTTAATCCATTACGGCGTAATGTGTTACCAATGGTTTTCTTGGTGACTGTGGTCCCAGCTGCCTTGAGATCATTAACAAGTTCCCCCCGTGTAGTTTTCGGCTGAGCTCTCACCTTCCTCAGGATCAAGGATACCCCACGAGGTGAGATTTTGCATGGAGCCCCAGATCGATGTCGATTGACAGTCATTTTGTATGTCTTCCATTTTCTTACTATTGCACCAACAGTTGTCTCCTTCTCACCCAGCGTCTTACTTATGGTTTTGTAGCCCATTCCAGCCTTGTGCAGGTCTATGATCTTGTCCCTGACATCCTTAGAAAGCTCTTTGGTCTTGCCCATGTTGTAGAGGTTAGAGTCAGACTGATTAATTGAGTCTGTGGACAGGAGTCTTTTATACAGGTGACCATTTAAGACAGCTGTCTTTAATGCAGGCAACAAGTTGATTTGGAGCGTGTAACTGGTCTGGAGGAGGCTGAACTCTTAATGGTTGGTAGGGGATCAAATACTTATTTCTCTGTGCACAATGCAAATAAATATATATCATTTTGACAATGTGATTTTCTTTTTTTTTATTTATATAATCTATCTCTCACTGGTAAAATTAACCTAGCCTAAAAATTCTAGACTGTTCATGTCTTTGACAGTGGGCAAACTTACAAAATGAGCAAGGGATCAAATACTTATTTCCTTCACTGTATAAGGGGGCACTGTGTAGCACTATATACAAGGGGGAGCGCTGTGTAGCACTATATACAACAGAGAGCACTGTGTAGGACTATATACAAGGGGGAGCACTGTGTAGCACTATATACAAGGGGGAGCGCTGTGTAGCACTATATACAAGGGGGAGCGCTGTGTAGCACTATAGACAAGGGGGGGCTGTGTGGCATTATATATACAAGGGGGTGGCACTATTTAGAAGGCAGGGAGGTCTGTGTGGCACTACATACAAGAGGGGCTGTGTGGCACTATATATAAGGGGGGACTGTGGCACTATCTACAGGGGGCTGTGTGTGGCGCTATCTACAGGGGGCACAAAGGGGGCACGGTTACTGATGGGGCACTTTTATTATGTCGAGCACTGAGGGATCCTTATTACCATCTTGGGCACTGCAGATTACAAGTTTGTTTAGAGGATAGGGTATAGGTGTGGTGGGTGCTTGAAAAGCAAGAAACCAACATGTCTGTGTGTTAAATTCTGCAGAGACGAGTCATGGCTGGAATAAAATCGCCACAGTGGTCTGGGCCGGATGGAGGAAGAAAAAGGGAAAGTGAACCAGTCTAATTAGAGAATACATCACCTGTGAGTCACTAGATATAAATGTGCAGTAATCACTTATATCGTATGTAGCGCTCCTGTGTATAACTGGCATCTACTACTATAAGGTCACTATATGGTGGTAATATTGGTCTTTGTATAGTGGGTATTATTCAGTAACAGTATGGGGGTATTATTTCATCTGGTATAGTGGTATGATATAATAACTGTATATGTATGTAGATAATTTTTGTGTGTGAGAGGGGGGACATATGCCTTGAGTCTTGCAACACTCCTGGACGCGCTAGAAATCAGTGATACAGTTCTCTGCACACCGCCTACTGAATTGACTGCATTATTGATACAGTAAGGGCCTGTTCACATCTGCGTCGGCGGTTCCATTGATGGCTTCTGTCAGACCTTTCCGTCAGGGGAACCCATGAACGCAAACCAAACGGAAACCATAGCTTTCGTTTGCATTACCATTGATTTCAATGGTAATGTTTCCGTTGCAAATGGTTTCTGCTTGTCCCCATTCCGTAAGGTATCCGTTTTTGTTTTTTTATGGAATAAATAGTGTAGTCGACTGCGATAATGTTTCCACCAAAAAAACAGAAACCCTACGAAATGGGGACAAACGGAAACATTACCATTGAAATCAATAGTAATGCAAACGGAAGCTATGGTTTCCGTTTGGTTTGCGTTCATGGGTTCCCCTGACAGAAAGGTCTGACAGAAGACATCAATGGAACTCCCGGTGCAGATGTGAACAGGCCCTAATTCAGCATTTGGGAACCCACTTTTAACCTTGCCCAGGGCCACACTTTGTCTAAAACCGGCCCTGCATGCTGTGAGAGGGAAGAGGGAGCATCAGTGGTGAGGCATCTGCATATAGCACAGATTCTGGTAGTTTTACATCTAATATATACCTACAGCTGCTCAAAGAGGCTCTGTCACCAGATTATCAAATCTCTATCTCCTATTGAATGAGATGGGCGCTGCAATGTAGATAACGGCAAAGTTTTTTTTTTTTTTTAAAAACAATCATTTTTGGCCAAGTTATGAGCAATTTTATATTTATGCAAATGAGCTTTTCAATGGACAACTGGGCGTGTTTTCTCGTTTTACCAACGGGGCGTGTATTGTGTTTTTACCAACTGGGCGTGTATTTTGTTTTTTCCAACTGGGCGTTGTGAATAGAAGTGTATGACGCTGACAAATCAGCATCATACACTTCTCATTGTTCCCACCCAGCTTCTTTCACAGCAGACACAGCGTGACGTCACCCACAGGTCCTTCAACCTTGTCGTCGGACAAAGAAGATACATCGGCTCCAGGCGTCCAAAAGGTTAATATGCTCATCTCTAGAGAGTTTGCTATGCTTACCTGCACATACCCTGCACATACCCTGCACTGTACTCACTGACGCCTGGTGCTGATGTGTCTTCTCTCTTCCAACGCCAAGGTTGAAGGACCTGTGGGTGACGTCATCATTCCCAGCCAGCTTCTTTCACTGCAGACACAGCGTGACGTCACTCACAGGTCCTTCAAGCTTGGCGCCGGAAGAGAGAAGACACATCCGCTCCAGGCGTCAGAGTACAGTTGAATTTGCAGCAGCATCACCATGTGCAGGTAAGCATAGCAAACTCCCTAGAGACGAGCATATTAACCTTTTGGATGCCTGGAGCCGATTTATCTTCTTTGGGCAAAAATTATCGTTTTAAAAAAAAACAAAAAACTTTACTGTTATCTACATTGCAGCGCCGATCACATGCAATAGGAGATAAGGATTTGATAATCTGGTGACAGAGCCTCTTTTAAGGAGAGATCAGGATTCTTTTTTGTACCGATAGGTTTATACATTTTATTCTCAATTGAATCTTCAAGATCCAATAGGAATAATGAACATTTGTGAATGATAGAACGATGTATCTAAATACAGTGTAACCAATTTAAAGGGTCTTTCCCTTCACAGAAAGTTATGGCATATTGCTAGATTGTGCTATTATTTTCTGATCGGTGGGGGTTCAACTGCCAGGATCTCCTCCAATCCTGAGAATGAAGGGGCAACAGTGCTGGTTTGGCACTTTGGCCCCTTAACTGTTTTTGTGAATGGGTCCGTGCTGTAGTTCCCTGTGGATCGGGTGACCAGGAGCTTTGCTGTGCAGGGAAAAGTTTAAAGGTGACACAGTGCTAAAGCGGCACTGCAGCCCATTCAATAAGTGGGGGTCCCGGAAGTCGGTCAGCAACCAATCAGAAAGTTATGGCATATCCTAGCCATATGCTATCACCTTCAGTGATGGGAATAACACTTTAATAAGATAGGAGCGTCGTTTTATTGAAATTTTGTGCCCAACTCTAAAAATGTAGATCGCTATCTTATATTCTGCAATGATTCTGTGCTAAAGACTGCTATAAAACACTTTTATAGGCTAGATAACGTCCCCGTCCTGGAGCCCAAGCAGTGAGAGGTTTCCTAACATATAGCAGTTATCTGAGGCAACGCTGGACAATATACCCGTCCCCGCTCATATACCAAATACTTTTATAGGATCAATAATCCTAAAGTCTTTCCTGTTAAATAAACTACTAAGGTTGTGAATAAACCAGATGACTTTACATAAAATCCATTGACGGAAGGAAGCAGAACTGAGCTGCCCAAACAGGAAAAAGCAATCAACATATCCGGAATAGGCGGATATTATAGAAATCTGGGCGCAAATATATCATTTTTCATACATATACTACGTAAGTACACATAGGTTCCCCAGCCAGTATGCATGTTTAGAGGGTCAGATCACTGTCTATATACACATTTTACTACTACTACTATTTATACGAATAAATTCTATCACATTTTTTTTTATTTACACACAATTTGGATGTTTTTATATAGTAAATCTTCTATAACTAGATAGCAGTTTTTATTTATTTTTCAATATATTTTTTTATTTATTTTCTATTTATTTTACATTTTTCCTGAGGTGCAACTATAGTAAATAGCCGAGCTTTCAAATTAGGATTCCACTAGTGACGCAACAGTTTCTAAAGGGGGTTTTACACCGGGCAAACGCTCGTTCATAGAACGCTCGTTCCCTATAATTGCGCTGTGTAAACGGGAACGATCTGCAGATAAACGAGCAAACGCTCAATCATTTGCTGGTCGTATAGGTTTAAAAATTAAAATATTATAATATTATCGTTGTCGGCAGCACATGTTGGCGTGTAAACAGGGAGACGCGCTGCCGACATGATAGTAATGTATGGGGATGAGCGATCGAAGTAACGAGCGCTCATCCCCATACTAGCTCCATGTGACAGGAGCAAACGAGCGCCGATCAAGGATATCTCGTTGATCGGCGCTCGCTGCACCGGCCATAATCGACCGGTGTAATAGGGCCTTAAGTAGCTACTACTATTAGTCCTACCTATTGTGACCACTACTTTTTTTATTCAACCACTTAAATTGATGGAGCCCTGCTCCTAGCACTATACAAATACTCAGCACCAAAATAGTTTTGTTGTTTTTTTTTTGGACGGCTGGTCACAATTGACTCCCGACCCTTGTAATCTCTGTCTCCCTGTTTTTTATGCTTATATAAAGCCATCGTGGCCACTGCTTTTCTATTATGTAAATCTGCCTGATGAAGAAGCCGGTCCGGCTTTGAAACGTGCTGCACCTTACGATATTAATAAAAGGTTAACATTTGCATGAGTATGGAGGATCTTCCTTAATACCGCAAGGGGAACAGCCCCTTCGTCATTTTTCACCGTCTTGCACACAGAATTTCTTGTGCATCCCAGCATTCGATATCACATCATTTCGTTTCGACACAAAACATTTTGAAAGACAAAAAAACTTTTTGTAAACACAAAATACTTAATTGACACTTCATCATTTATTCTGCGTTCACGTAAATGATTGGTCGCTGCCAAATTTATTTTAGGACTCTTGTTTAAGCCACTTGGTCAAGCTAAATCTGAGAGGTGTTGGGGATCCCCCATTATATTGGTGGGGTAACAAGGCTGTACAGGACGGCACTGGAAGTCAATGGGTGCCCAGTTTTTTTAGTTTTTTTTATGCTTTTACATTTTTTTACCTGTTTTTTTATACAACGTATTTTTCCAAAAGGACATTGAGGGACATTTTGGGAAACACTTTGGGTGGTTGGTGAGGGATTAAAAATTGTAACTAGTTTAAAAATAATATATAATAATATATTCTCAGTATTTTACCTATGCTCTTGTCTAGTTCGATATCAAATCAAACTCAAAACCACAGTGGAGAGGATTTTGAATGGCGCGGCAGTCACGCATGTTTTCAACCCCAAAGACATTGCGCACATACGCAATTGCCGCTCCATTCAAAATCCTCCTCACAGTGGTGATGCAGTGAAGAGAAACAGGGTCGGGAACCTCGTTCAAGAGATCGGTGAGGGTTCCAGTAGTGGGGCCCCTAGCGAACCCACATTTATGACCTATTCTGTGGACAGGAGATAGATGTCCATTTTGGGAAACCCCTTTGATTAAAGGGGTTTTCCTATAATCAATATTTATCACTTACCCACAGGATAGGTGATAAATATCTGATCGGTGGGGGTCTGACCGCTGGGACCTCCACCGACCCCTCTGATACACAGAATCCACCTAATATTTACCATATCTGAGTTTATAACTTGTGATCGATTTTAGCTGGATCCTGTATTTTAGAGACACGCAGGACCCGCTCTCAGCTGAGCCGTCGGTTCAGCTGAACTGACAGATTCGGCTGAGACAGAACGATACAGCTTTTATGTATACAGGATACATAGAAGCTGTATCTTAAAAAGTAAAAAAAACATATTTTTTTAATAAAGGTGAATATGCTTAAAAACACATTCATTGAATTAAAAAAAAAAAAACAAGAACGAGTACTGCGGTTTCTTCCATTTTTTTATCCTTTTTTTTATACAATTAGAGAAGCCAAACTGTTCCAAAGGTTGGTCACTTTATTGGACTTACTGAAATAGCTTCCTCATTACCGCTACAACCAGAACGTCCAAAAACAAATTATCAAAAACTTCCATTGTTGGAAAATTCAAACAGTATATTTTAGTATTTTTTTTATATTTCTATAATTCCAGTGATATGGTTTTTTGTGTTATATTTGCTTTTTTCTTTCTATATTCTACTATTTTGATTTTATAGCACCATTATTTTAGTCATGATTATTTTTTTGGGGTGTTTCTTGGCTTGTTTTTAGATTTAAAAGCTTAAAAAAACCAATGAAACCAAAACAGCAACTGAGATAAAATTTACTGTTATGAATTTTAAATAATGCATTGACCTAATCCCCATATAACATTTAGGTTACAAAGCAAAAACAATTTAATCATATTTTACTTATGACAGTTATTGTGATGTGACTTTGTAAGCAGAAAACACATTAAAGGCTAATGTAAGCCTCACCCAGCCGCTCCCATGACGGCAGTTCACAGGCAGTTTCGGGTAGTTGATGTAAGGCTATAGCCAATCAATCATCTCAGCCTCTTCCTTCAGTGGGTTAAAATTTGCACACTGCCTGTGACATGAATGCTGCTGCACAGACCACAGCTGCAGCCTCTCCTGTGCCTCAGACCTGTGAATGAATATCTGACTTCAATGGTTTGACTGGTAAACCTACAACAAACCTCAAAACAGGGTAAGACGAGACAAGGGGGGATCCCCAAACAAACTAGGAAACAACCTACAAGCGCACAAGTGCAAGGGACATAACATCCCAATAAAGTATGAAAGTAACTACCATGGATAGTAAAAAATATATAACTTTATTAGTACATAACAATACATGGTATAACAATATTAGATATAGTAAAAAATATGGCGGATCATATATCAAGAAGAGTAGTGATATGGTAAAGATGACAGCATACCATGAGGAACACAAGAGACAACCAACCTCAAAAAATGTCCCAGTACTAACATGCCATGGATACAAGTGAAATAGAGTGTCAATGAGACAAAAAGATGTATATATGGCTATATCTGTTGGAAAAATACTGCCCGTTACAAAGTATACATAGCACAGATATGCTAAGGATAAATAACGTGTATGCAGACCAACATTTACAAATGAATGCCAGATAGAATGAATGAGAAAACCCAGGTACCTGTAGAAATTATGAAAGCAGGGGACGTAGAGAGGTGGCACAGAGACGCCTCGACGCGCGTTTCGCCTGCGACCGGCTTCGTCAGGAGGCTAATCACATTTTAAAAACCGGGGGTTTATATACTGAAGCAAGTGATGACTGATTCATTGGTGGCACCTGTGGGGTGCACGTATAGGCGGCGCTCCGTAGCCATGATGCAAACACTGCATCATCAGGAAGCGCCAAGCTGTCCACGTCGTGACGATGCGTCTCACTTGCTGAGACGCACGTCACCATAGTAACGTGAACAAACAAGTCAGGCACTCCGAGATGCAGTGCCCACAGCGCATGCGCCAGTGAGCGTCTGTGCAAATAAAGCACAGAGACCATCAAAGAATAAGTAATAGGATAATACTGCATAATTCATAGATAAATTGGCCACAAACTTTGATACTTATAAAAAACAGACCCAAACAGGGGATAACATATACAAATAATAATATAAATAAATATATATCTGATCAGTGCATAGTCAATAATTTTGATATTACACAAAATTCATAAATTATAAATAGTAGATATATAAATAATTCAATAAGAATATGAATTTAATTAATAACATATATATTTAAAAAATAGAAAAATACATAAAAAGACATAAATATATGCAAGAAGTGATACAAATGAGATAAATGGGTGTAAAGAAAATTATGGTGGACTAAATGTAAAATGAAAAGCTAAAAACAAAATATGATAAGATGAAATATTAATACAAATAATATGTGAAAAATACAATAATAATTAAAAAAAACAAAAAAAACACAGAATAAAAAGAATAGTGAAAGTGAATAGTGAAAATAGGACAAAATAAAATAATAAAGTGAAAAAAGTACACATAAATATACAGGATATGATTTGACTGCTTTGTAGAGCCGCTCTTAATATGACCTAAGACATACAAATATAATAGGGGGGGTTCCCACATTTGGACTTCCTTTATTCCCTGGGGTGGTAAAAATTGTAATGTCATTCGTAGTGAAAATATTTCTGATTAAAGAAAACAACCAGATTCTCAGCCTGATTTCCCAAAGAGTGGGGGCAAAAGATACCAGTCTGAAACTCTGGCGCAACTAATCTCCAGAGGAAACAATAGGATTGAAAGTTAAAATGCAATCTGTCAGATCTATGAATCCCCCTCCTGCAATGGTCTGAAGGCCCTTTTACACCGGCGACTTTTATCAACGCCCGTTGCAGCGAGCGCCGATCAACGAGACATCGCTCGTTTTCTTCTGTCACGCGGTGCTATGGATGGGGACGAGCGGTCGTTACTCCCATCGCTCGTCCCCATACATTATTATCATGTTGGCTGCGCGTCTCACTGTTTACACCGAGAGATGTGCTGCCGACAACGATAATAGTTTACTTTTTTTAAACGATACGACCAACAGATGATCGAGCGTTTGCTCGTTCATCTGCTGATCGCTGCCCTGTTTACACAGCGCAATTATCTGCAACAAGCGTTCTGTGAACACTCGTCTGCCCGATAATCGCCCAGTGTAAAACCCCCTTGAAAGCCCCGTAGCGGTTGATTATATTATCCTTATTTTACTATGCTAAAGGGGAAGTATTCTGTTAATCTCAAGGAGATATTTTTACTTTGTGTATACAGGACAAGTAGATGTATGAGGTGCAGTGAATTTATGTGCATTCTGTAACTGGAACTGGGCAAGAGCAACTTAAAGGGCAGGACACAAAAGTTTGTCCCAGACGCGTTTGGCCATTTCCATATCTCCTATTTACTATAATTCTGAGGTGACCAGAGGAACAAGGGACATTGTGGTGGGTTTACTAAGACTGGTCTCGGTGGCGGATTATCATATGGGCCGAACCGCACATCATTTTAAAAATCACTTGAGACTCAGTGCTAGTGCCGCTAATGGCCGCTGCTGAGAGAGTGGGAGAGAAGGAAGGGGCGGACTGGAACGGAATCGAGCCGCCAGCGCAGTGCTGATGGGGAGAAGGGGGAGGGATAGTAATAGCAGGGCCTGGATAGGACTAGCAGACGTGCGTCTGCTAGGTGGTAGAACACGCTCCTCTTTGACGCTGCACGTAATGCCAGTGAGGAACAGAAGAGAAGGGCGGTGGTCGAGCGGTGAGGAAGAAGGTTAGTCTGCTGTTCGCCTCCTGCCCCAAGCAACAATCGGTAGACGCTAAGGGGGGATTAATTATACAGCAAGGGGGGAGAAATTTCCATCTAACTCAATGCAGAGGACTCTATGAAGGGGGGAATAATCCCCCCCCCCATAGAGTCCTCAGTATTTCAGTATTTATTATACAGCAGGGGGGGGGGAGATTTCCATCTAACACTGCAGAGGACTCTATGGGGGGATAATAATTTCCCCCCATAGACACTCAGCAGTCAGTTACACGCTCAACGCCCCCCCCCCCTGCTGTATAATAAATACTGAAATACTGAGGGCTGTATGGGGGATGGGGGGGTATTACTCCCCCCTTCATAGAGTCCTCTGGAGTCACTTAGATGGTTAGACCCCCCATTTAGTATAATCCCCCCCCCCCTTCCCATAGAGCCCTCACTAGTTACTAATATATTGCAAGGGGAAGTCAAATTGTATGACTGCTGGGGGCTCTATAGGGGGAGGGGGGGTCTGAGCGACTAACTTCTGGGGGCTCTATAGGGAGGTCTGAGCGGCGGGCTCTATGGGGGGCTATCCCCCTCCACAGAGATGTCAGAATCAGACACTCAGACCTCCCTATAGAGCCCCCAGAAGTAAGTGAGACAACCTCACCTCCCTTTGCAATATAATCCCCCCATACAGCCCTCAGTTTTCCCATAAGGGAAATGTATGACATATCCACCTGTTTTTGCTCTCGCTGCCTCCTGGCCACATCCTGATTACATGGTCGGGAGTTACGAAAACAGCGTTTGTAAACCTTTCAAAAAGTTTTTTTTTTTAAATAAAATAGTGTATGGTGTTTAGTGCAACCTTTCTAAATACTTATTAAAAATTATACAGCTGCTTTATATCCTGAATACAGAGCATCTGTATCTAGTGCTAAAACCTGTATCCGTCAGGTCAGTGGCACTGACTGGGATCAGTGCGTTGGGGGGGGGGGGTTGAATTGCGTGTGAAGGGGAAGGAGGGGGCCCAAGTTGTGTCAACAGCCCAGGACCCATGGTACACTTAATCCGCCACTGACTGGTCTAACTATACCAGTGGTCTAACTTATCTTTCTTAGAGCCAAGGTTAGGCATATTACGAGAGGTTGAATGTGAAAGGTTTTTGTCATTTTCAGACTTGTAAAATCGAGAAGACGCTATTAACACACTCCGTTCCAAGAAAGTTTACGAGACACCTTTGCATTAATGTCATGTTCTGGATTTACAGCATGTAAAGTAAATACAAGACTCACGACATACAGCGGAGGAGGGAAAGCTTTGATGACCACAAAATATTCTAAATGGTTGAAGACCATGAGAAGAAAAAACACATTCATCTTCTCTGACCTCGAGAAAATAGAACTTGACTTCTTACAATATTGATGTGGGTCAGTTCTTCTGTATAAAACTTGTTTGCATATTTATCTACAGTTTAGAAGACAAAAAAAGGAGAGAATAATGATTCATGATCTTAAAGGTCACTTCACTCTAACGACCAGAATAGTGAAGATTAATGGTGATGATGAAGACTATGAACAGAAGGGCTGGTGATCTTTGGAATAGGACATGCTGATATTACTCTGCTCATTTCTTAGTCCAGACCATGAACCTATATGAAACAAAACTTAGTCTATACAGAGGCATACGTCTCCATGCGCCAGTCCAGAGGGTCTCTACCTGCGGTTCCTATGATCACTCCTTGGGTGTTCATGTGTAAAGTGCTCTACATATAAATCAGGTTCATGAGGAAATAGGAGTCTAATGTTCAGTACCACAGCTACAGCTGGCAATACACACGCAATAGCTGCCGGCAGCGGTCGCCTCATCCCACCATCGAGATTTATTCTTACAAACAAAAAAACACACCACCAATTAAAAGGGTTCTCTCAAGTGGACAACCCCTCCAAACATGAACACCGGGCCTGCAAAAAGTGGATGTCCTGATTCTCTATTGACATCACCGGGGAAAGCTTCGAGCGATCACTCTGAAATATTACTTGGCGCCAATTCTATTGAATGGCTGGCCATGTGCTTCATGGTCGTGATGTGTTCGTGACAAACTTTTTCCAGTTCTTACCTTTAGCTAATAGAACTGTGTCCCGAATAGGGAACACCTCCCCTTTATGTCGTCTATATGCCCTAATAGGGTTAAAAAGGGGTAATCCTACCTAGGAAAAAAGCCAAGCCCGCCTTAATGTTTATCTAAACTTTCAAAAAACTTCTGAGAAGTCATAGTGACATGTCAGAAGTTTTGATCGGTGGGGGTCCAAGCACTGAGATCCCCAACAATCTCTAAAACAAAGCGGCAGAAGCTCTCGGGTGAGCGCTGGGAGCAGCTTAGTTTCTGATAGTCTTTTCTCGGAAAGCCAAGCAGTTGGTGTACGGGCTCATAGACTTTCTATTTAGCCCGTACACCAATTGTTCGGCTTTCCAAGAAGCACTTCTGCCACTTCGTTTTAGCGATCGGTGGGGGTCTCAGTGCTCAGACCCCACCAATCAAAACTTCTGAGATGTCACTATGACATGTCATAAGTTTCCTGAAAGTTTAGCTTATACACATAAATATTAATAAATGACATGATCTGCCGAACTTCAATCTCTATGGCTTCTATTAAAGGTCCCATTAGGACAATCACTCCTCAAAAGACAGATGTACCCATTCCATGACTGATGCCCATATAGATATAGACATGCTTTGTATTGTAATTCAGCATCCAGATGGACTAATTGGCCGCGCGTGGCTATGTGACCGCATTCATGGTCCATGCTCAATTACTACACAGACCACGTTTATTTTTAGCAGGGTCTCGAACAAGAGTGTCCTGCACCTTCTAGCATCTAAAACTTAAATCATGGGTAGACATACCATATGTACAGCCGCACAGGGGCCCAGTAGATAGGAGGGCCACTGCAACCTTAATAGCAGAACATAGCTTCCTACGGTTTATTAGAATAAGGGATTGAGCAAATTAATTGCATAGTTCACCATTATTGGTGGATTGTTAAAGACTTAAGAGGTGCTCCATGATGAGCTATTGTGGAGCAAGGGGCCCATATACTGATCTTACACAGCGGCCCTCTGGTGCCTGTGTCTGCCCCTGACTTTAAAAGGGGTTTTCCCATCTTGGTCATTTATGGCATATCCACAGGATATGCCATAATTGTCCAATAGATGTGGGTCCCATTTAACCCGCACGGTATACGCTGTAAAAAATAAAAAAGTCAATGCCAGAATCAATATTTTTTGGTCACCTCATCTCCCACAAAAAATGAAATAAAAAGTGATCAAGTGATGATTTAAAACTATAGCTTATCCCGCAAAAAATAAGTCCTCATACCACTTAATCGACGGAAAAATAAAAAAAAAGTTATGACTCTCAGAATCTGGCGACACAAAATAAATTTTATTTTTCACAGTTAGATTTTTCCTTGTAAAACATAGAAAAAAACGATGTACACCGTGTTCCAAATTATTATGCACATTCGATTTAAGCGTTATAAACATTAAATTATTAGTTTTTCAATGAAACTCATGGCTGGTATAGTGTCTTAGGGCTCTTTGGATTGTTGTAATCAATCTCAGACACCTGTGATAATTAGTTTGCCAGGTGTGCCCAATCAAAGGAAAACTACTTAAGAAGGACGTTCCACATTATTAAGCAGCCACAGGTTTCAAGCAATATGGGAAAGAAAAAGGATCTCTCTGCTGCCGAAAAGCGTGAAATAGTGCAATACCTTGGACAAGGTATGAAAACATTGGATATTTCAAGAAAACGTAAGCGTGATCATCGTACTGTGAAAAGATTTGTGGCTGATTCAGAGCACAGATGGGTTCGTTCAGATAAAGGCATAATGAGGAAGGTTTCTGCCAGACAAATTAATAGGATTAGGAGAGCAGCTGCTAAAATGTCATTGCAAAGCGGCAAACAGGTATTTGAAGCCGCTGGTGCCTCTGGAGTCCCGCGAACCTCAAGGTGTAGGATCCTCCAGAGGTTTGCAAGTGTGCATAAAGCTATTATTCGGCCACCCCTAAACAATGCTCACAAGCAGAAACTGTTGCAGTGGGCTCAGAAATACATGAAGACTAATTTTCAAACCGTGTTGTTTACTGATGAGTGCCGTGCAACCCTGGATGGTCCAGATGGATGGAGTAGTGGATGGTTGGTGAATGGCCACCATGTCCCAATAAGGCTGCGACGTCAGCAAGGAGGTGGCGGAGTCATGTTTTGAGCTGGAATCATGGGGAGAGAGCGGTAAGGCCCCTTTAGAGTCCCTGACGGTGTGAAAATTACCTCTGCAAAGTACGTAGAGTTTATGACTGACCACTTTCTTCCGTGGTACAAAAAGAAGAACCGTGCCTTCCGTAGCAAAATTATCTTCATGCATGACAATGCACCATCTCATGCTGCAAAGAATACCTCTGTGTCATTGGCTGCTATGGGCATAAAATGAGAGAAACTCATGGTGTGGCCCCGATGTTCCCCTGACCTCAACCCTATTGAGAACCTTTGGAGCATCCTCAACCAAAATATCTATGAGGGTGGGAGGCAGTTCACATCAAAACAGAAGCTCTGGGAGGCTATTCTGATATCCTGCAAAGATATTCAAGCAGAAACTGTCCAAATACTCACAAATTCAATGGATGCAAGAATTGTGATGGTGATATCAAAGAAGGGGTCCTATGTTAACATGTAACTTGGCCTGTTAAGTATTTTTTGATTGAAAGAGCTTTTGATTTCTGTAAATATGACCTCCTGATGCTGCAAATTCAACAAATTACCATTTTAGTTCTCTTTACAACCTTTAAAATGTTTTGATCTCTGTTGTGCATAATAATGTGAAACAGTACATTTTGAGGTTTTTTTACTTCTAAAAAAAAATCTGTTATCATTAGGAGATTTGTTCAATAAAATTCGCATTATACTCCAACGGTTGATGCTTGAAGATTATACTGACTGTCATTTGCATCGACTATTTAGGAAAGTCAGCAAAAAATAACATTTGCATAATAATTTGGAATGCGGTGTATATTTGGTATCACCGTAATCGTATTGACCCACAGAATAAAGTTAACATGTTGTTTTAATTTGCACGGTGAATTCTGTAAAAACGAAGCGCAAAAAAACAATATAGGAATCTTTTTTTTTTCTACCCCACAAATAATTGTTTTCCCGTTTCCTAGTGCATTATATGGCACAATAAATGGCGCTATGAAAAACTACAACTTGTCCCGCAAAATCAAGCCCTCATAGGACTATATTGATGGAAAAATGAAAAAGTTACTGCTTTTGGAAGGTGGGGAGGAAAAAATTAAAATTAAAATCGGAAAATTGTTTTAGAACGGGAAGGGGTTAAAGGGAAGCTCCACTTGTGATTAGCATTGTACATTTAGTAAATTATGTCTGTAAAATAACTTAATTACCTAATTTTGCTTATTTCACTTATTTTTCAAATCGTAGCGTAGGTAAAAATCTCCTGGAAACCATCAACAAGCTCCTGCTGTTGCTAATTGTTGTTCTAATTGCGGCTGACCTTGTTATTTATGCCAATCTGAAGGTGGTATTAAAGGTGCTAATAAGTCCATCAGGACCGTGCAGAACAAATGCCCTTAAAGAACTAACTAGAGGCACATTCAACTCATAATAAGATCTGCCAACAGCAGCTAGCCTGCTTGCTGACAGTTTCAAACGAAAACATAAGTGAAAACAGCAAAAATACATTCCGGAGTCCAGATTTTCCAGTCAAAGGTGCCATAAATCACAGTTACGTTTGGCGCGGAGCAGTCACATGGTGTCATGATCTCTATAGAGCTCCGCAGTCTTCTCGATCATTAATAAGCATTAGTCTTGTAATTACGAAGGAGTGATATTAGACACTGACACTTGCTGGTGGGGACATTGGCACACATTGTGGGTTCATCTAGAGCTTGTTGCTGTAATATCGATTGTGTACTTTGTATTGTATGAGTATACAGAGAGATGAAGCTGTGATTGTGGTAACATACCCCACAGCTTAGTCATATACATTTCCACACGCAATGTTACTAAACACCTTAATAGTTTGGTTTGCTCTCCTTATTGCAATGTTTGCATGCTTAATCTTTACTGTTCTACGTATCACCACTTTTATCTTTGTAGTTTGCAGCAACAGTACACGACACGACAGCAACACACAACGCGTCTTCCGGATTGTGCAAAAGTTATTTCGTTTCCAGTAAAAATCAGAAGAGGTCTAACTTTGAAAACTTCTGTTCTTTATGTGTTTTTATATATATATATATATATATATATATATATATATACATATACATATAAAAATACAGAATATAATTTATAATATTTCCTGGCTTGTGAAAAAAATTAAAAAAATTAAAACAATGTGTAATCATTTAAATAATAATTGTTTAACTGAAGAAAAATATATTATAATTTCAAGCGACACATTCCTCTAAAATAACACACTATGCAGTGAGCTCCCCCTAGTGGATGCAGCCAGATTTTTATTATGTAATCCTGAGGCTATCGATGGGCTTTAGAGTTCTGTGTCAGAAAAACAGAGCTCCGACCGCGATACAGATATATGAAGAAATAAAGCAGCACAGAATGTTGGACCTACAGTAAAATGACATGATAATGGCAGAAATGTGGCGGTCACAAGTTCCTGTCTCGCCTTCTACCGTGAGAAGACAACTCAATGTTTCGCGACAGAACGGATTGGTAATGGTCAAGAAGCCGATACTGAAAAGAGGAAATAGACACATAAGATGTGGAAGAAGGTTTGAGACTAAATTTGAGAAGGCATGGACAACACCAACGCAATAATAGACTTTATGAACCCGGTCTACAACCATCAATCCAGCCTACTGGATTTAGATCTTATTAGGAACATCAAGTCATGTACATGGACAATATACTACAAACATTTCACCATGCCTGACTTCGGCTCTGATGCCGTCTCCTGTTGTGCGGCTGGCACAGCGCTGGTGAAGGCAAAAGTATGCGATCCAGCTGTTTCTCCCGGTGGCGCAATCTTGAAAGAGCAAATAAGAAGAGTGGTTGTCATCTGACAAAGATTGATCTCCCGAAACATGAAGGAGATCAAATAAGAAATGGTTATATTTCACCAGAATGACTAGACGGCTTCAGATAGAGTTAGAACAGCAGCAAACATGGGGTAGATCGGATATTGGGTAACTGGAATGTCACATCTATTAGTCAAGAAGACAGCTGGTGGGATGTATTTGGATCAAGTATCGGACAAAATCATTGGGACCACCAGTAGACATTCTTCTGGAAGCCCATCTTCATCTAAGCAGAACATGTGCACGTCCACTTTAATTTTATCATAGTCCTTGTTGTTATCATTGTACACACGCGACATACCACCAATGAGGGCCAATACGTTATTTGTGGAACACCCCATAAAATATAGACCCTAGTGGTAACTGATGGCTCCAAGTTACCATGTCTTCTCTTGGACCTTAGGGCGGTTATTGTGTTAGAACCTGAGCCCAGTGGAGGTTCCTCAGGTAGGCCAGTCCAACCATGTTCAGACTCATGGTTTTGGCAGAGGGATGCGAAGGGCTAATCACTGGAATTTATGCATTTTATTCTACCTGGTTTATTCTTCTTTATATTGTGATAAGATTAAGTGTTAAATACAATTGTTATAGGATATTTAGATTTCGGCTGAAGACTCACCCATGAAGCTGGACTATGACCAAACGGAGGCTTATAGTTTCACCTCTTGATAATACAGGAGGAGAGTGCTATTGTCCTGACACAACGCTTCCATGTTTGTTCTTCTCTTGAAGTCACCATGAAAGTATTAGTGTTACGTGTATCTAATGGACAAATGTCAACTAAGTAAAAGCAAACAAAATAATTCAAAGGCTTATAGGAAACCAAAACTCTTAGTAGTAATATAGGTTGGGTCAGTTACTGTACATTATATGACCAGTTTGTTATAAAGTGTAGAGATACAATATGCTACATGATGGGGGTGCAAACATTTTTGCAATAAGGGACGTGACCTGTACAGCTGCAAAATACCTTAGGAAATTGCTCATAACCGGAGACTACAATTTATCCTTATCTAGCTCAGGGCAAACGGCTTAAAGGGAACCTGTCACCAGCATTTCGCCTATTAAAACAGCAATATCCGGTGGTTGTGGGTGAAAAATAATTTCTATATAACCTATAATTGTCTTCTTAGTCGGCTCTGTACCTTTAGTATTCAGTTTTTTAGTGTTCCCACACCGTATGCTAATGAGCAGAAAAGAGTCAGATCTTCGTTTGAAAAGAGTCAAATCTTCGTTTGAAAAGAGTCAAATCTTCGTTTGAAAAGAGTCAAATCTTCGTTCCTCAAGTCTTTCCGAGTTTCCCCCGCCTCCTCACTTTTGATTGACAGCTCCTCGTCTTCCCCCAGCACACAAAATCCTGCGCTTGTGCACTGATGTCCTCTTCTGGTGTGTGCGCACAAAGGAACTCCGGATTATTACGATAAAAGCCGCAAAATGTTTGCAGACCGTTATTAACAGTCGGAGGAGGAGTTTAGGAGAGGGGATAACGGGAATTAACTATTAAAAGCATCGGCCAGTGAGGTATAAGTAAAGTTCAATAGGTGAAATGCTGGTGACAGGTTCCCTTTAAAGTTTTCTTTTTTCCATCTTGGACATTTATGGCCGAGAGATGCGGGTTCCACATCTAGAAACCGCACTTACTGTAGAATGGGGCCCCCTGATCCCTTTCCTATCCAACTCCTGCTGCTCTACGGCCACAGTCTGATGAGGTGGTCAGGAGGTACAGAAACAGCGTAGCTCAGCAAGCTTGGCTGTTTCCATACTACCAACCAAATCTTAAAAAAATTACAGTTTTCATACTGGCCACTAAAGCAGTTGCAATGGGCTGACACCTCCAGTTTTCTGTAGGTCACTTGTCAGCTTTGAGGTATGACAGGGACATGATGAGCAAAGTCATTTCATTATCATTAAAGGACAGGAGATTCATTGACAACTCTGATGTACTGCTAGAAATCTCGATAATGCAAGAAAGCAGCACTATACACATACAGATAATGCGCTATACGCAGCTCCCCTGTCACTACCTCGTCCCTGGGAAAGAGGGCTGTACTCCATCACATTTTGAAGACTGTAATAATCTAGGACATATCTCCCATTTATTGCAGCTGCCATAAAGCACACACACCCTGCTGTACTGCCTATACAGACGACAAAGGAAGGAAGTGTGTGCCTCTAATATTGCCATGCTCTAGGCTATTTTTAAAAATAAAAAAATCAATAACTACAACATTTAAAAGAACATTTAAAGTGTGACTAAACGTTTGGCAAACTTCGGACATGTCATGATGACATGTCAGAAGTTTTGATTGGGGGGGTCCGAGCACTGAGACCCCCACCAATCGCTAAAACAAAGCTGCAGAGGAGTTCGTGTAAGCACTCAGCCGCTTTGTGTCTGTTCGGCTTTTTTTCCGGAAATCAATGTATTGGAGTACGGACTCAATAGAAAGTCTATGACCCCGTACTCCGATACATCGGCTTTCTGGAAAAAGCCGAACAGACACGAAGCGGCTGAGCGCTCACACGATCACTTCTGCCGCTTTGTTTTAGCGATTGGTGGGGGTCTCAGTGCTCGGACCCCACCCCAATCAAAACTTCTGACATATCACTATGACATGTCAGCAGCTTGTCAAACGTTTAGTTACCCTTTAACACATTATTTCTCTTCTACAGACTTACATCTAAGGCTTCGTTCACATCTACTCTAGGGCGCCGTTCCGACGTTTCGTCTGAGCTTTCTGTCGGAACGGAGCCCTGACAGACACAAACGGAAACCATAGGTTTCCATCACCATTCCGTAGTAGACTACGGTATCGATTACGTCAAAACGACGGAACCCTTGCACAATGGAGACAAACGGAAATCAATGGTGATGGAAACGGAAACCTATGGAACGGAGCCCTAGCGCAGATGTGAACGAAGCCTAATTCAAGTAACTAAAATGAAATACATGAGACTTTCCCTTTCAACAAACATTACAATACAACGTGCAGAGCGGAGGACGTCTGGGTGATATCTGAGACACCGGGACATGAAAGAAACACAAATATTTGAAATTTCAGCAATCTGAGCTGATAAAGGAACATTCAATCTTACTGGATCACAGAAGTCTGTAAAGTTCTGCTGCTTATCTCAGGTTATGTACATAGTGTTACAGATATAAATCGCTTTTCTCTCAGCAGCGTCCATTAAACTTATTGTAGACACATTTGGTAAAGTCGTCCTGGCTGAATGTGAAGTGATGAAGATGCCAAGGTTTTGTTTGTGACTTTTGCAGGATTCCAGGATAATGATGGCGGCTGTCAGGGAATGCTGGGAGTTGCAGTTTTGCAACAGCTGTAAAGCTGCAAGTTTGAGAGCAACTGTTCTAGAGCTTGTCTGTATGACTGATGTTTTACCTACGGGCTGGAAGATCTCAATCCATGGCGTCTCCTCCTGGTCAGCCTGATCAGTGATAACCAGCCATCGGTTCAGCTTGTTTCACCTGCAGGTAAGATGCCGCAGCCATCATGGCGCCCTCACATGGTCAGGGTGAACCAACACACATGCGGAATAAGGCCTCATGAACTCCACCGTAATTTTTATCCGCAATTACAGAGCCGTAATTGCGGATAAAATACTGACCCATTAATTTCTATCGGCCACCATCCTGTATATTTATGGGTGTGTGTCTGGGCCGTAGAAACGACCCGCAAAAATAGGACGTCCTATTTCTCGCATTTACGGACTCTGCTCCTATACTTTTTACTGCGAGCACGGTCCGCAAATGCAGGTGACGCTCCACGGCCGTCCATGCAGTATTTACTGACCATGAATACTGCACAGTCGTGTGCATGAGGCCTGATGAACTTGAAGGGACTAACCTCTCATGAACACTGCAG
Organism: Rhinoderma darwinii; assembly: GCF_050947455.1. Taxonomy (NCBI): domain Eukaryota; kingdom Metazoa; phylum Chordata; class Amphibia; order Anura; family Rhinodermatidae; genus Rhinoderma; species Rhinoderma darwinii. The sequence continues at coordinate 23,697,068 of NC_134696.1, forward strand.
CTCGTAACGAGGGGCGCAATATGGAACCTTAATTTCGTACCATATTACGGTCCATATCATTGATTAAAAGTACTGAAAACACTAAGGGAAAACTGCAGCATCTGATTTTTTTAAGCACACTCCACAGGAAAACAAAAAAACACTCCCTATGCTGAAGTTTTTTACATAGGGGGATATATAGCTCCATTAATATGCATTAACACCGTATTCGCGCGCCGTGTAATAAGGATTCCACATACAATCATGTGCATGAGGCCTTAGGTTGGTTTCACACAACCGTATTACAACCACAACACCCCTCGCGGTTTACGGAGCTGAACTGACATCACCATGGGGTTTCTGGGGGCCTCGGTTCTGCAGCTGTATCTATACTATGGCTGTATTACAGCTGTGTGAAACCCCCTTAGGATACATGTATTTGCATTTTGCCCGCTGAAGTAATTCCCCGCCGTGGCCACGTGTTACGTTGTAATGAACAGGAGTTTAAAAACTAATTGTAAATATACACATTGCAGCGATTTCATTGATTTTCAGCATTTTCCTCGCAGAATTATTTCATAGCCCTGTTCTTTAAAGGAAATCAAAGCTGTCAATTTGCGAAGCCCCCCCCCCCCCCCAAAAAAACAACACACGTACATTATTTATGTCGACAGACGGGTTGTCCCATCCATATAATGGCGTTGAGTGCTGACACCACACGGCAAATGACAAAATTTGACTTCCAACCCCAGCCTGCACTATCAGTTCCAGCAAATATTTTTTGGTTGAATGCATTAGGGAATAGACAGTGGCGTTACCGTAGAGGCAGACTATGTGACTGCTATAGGGCTCATGGTTAAGGGAGGACTCCGCACTGAACTCCTCCTGCTTCCTGACAGAGTCACAGCATTTTCCTGCAGTCACCAGTAGGGGGAGCTCACTGAATAGAGATTTTTGCAGCTCTTGAAGTGAATACCAGCTGTATAAATTCATATGCACAGAGCTCCCCCTAGTGGTGGCTGCAGGCAGCCAGAGTTTTATCATGTGGTAGATTTATCAATGTATTTACCCCAGTAATCTGTTAAAAATGGTAAATGGATAAATGGTATAAATGGATGTCTGCGCTTCGGAGTATTTATTTCAACTACAAAAGTGCCGTTCGCGACGTCAATGCATCAAAAGTCAAAAAATTATTTTTTTATGCAACTTGCGACATTTGATGCATTTGCAACTTTTCTCTATAAGAAAACTGGCGTTGAAAAGTTGACGAATTCCCCTCAATAAACAAAACAGCGTCATTACAAAAGTTAAAATATATTTGTCCACCGACCAATCAACACGGAGGTGATATTGACGTCCAAACGCTGTTTAGCCTTCATATCAATCTTCAGAAGAGAGGGTTGGAGGCGGCTGGCTTCAAGCTGCTGCCAGGATATTGCGCACAACCATAATTCAATAGATCGTTCCCAACCTTGCATAAAACAAATATATATTAAAGGGGTTGTTGCACCTGTAAATATTATATTGATTGCACACATTGTAAAAATGAACAATATTTGTCATTTACAGTACAATAAAAAAAAAATTCAATGAAGGGTTTTGATATTTACCTACATAATATGGCGCCATCTTGTGTTCAAAGTGTAGATCAATGTGAACGTTCACGTAATGAGGTAATGTGAGGAAATTATAGTCATGGTATTTATGAAAACCATCAGATATGTAATTGTACTGGTGAAGGCGATCAACATGGTAGAGAGTCATTATTATGGGTCAATACTATGAAGCGGATGGAGCCATGTTACTTTTTACACTGAGTTAGTGGAAGTTATTGAGATCTAGATATAGCGGACGTCGAGCTGTCACTTGTCACCTACCGACATCTAATCCCATAATTTTGCTTTGTTTCAATCTACTGAAAACATTAAGTGAAGAACACTGGAGGAAATTTACAGACTGGCGATTCATACGCCAACAGTAGTACGCAAGAGTAAAATCAAATCAAGAGGCGCTCGTCTCTCAATAGCTTTAGCGCACCTTGGGGAGAATGAATCAATTGATTTGCGCCAGCATTGTGGCATATTTAGCGTAAGAGGAGTGGTCATCAGAGGTTCCACAAATTTATTTCGTTTAAACCTAGAAAAATCATAGCAGGCATAGATTTCATTTTCTCGCGTTAGCACAGCTTAAGATGCGCCAAATTTATTAAAATGTAAATCTCTTAGTAAATTTGGCGCATTTTACTCCAACACACTTTAGATTTAGACTGGCATATGAAACAGGGTTTTCCCATAACCAATATGTATCACCTATCCACAGGATAGGTGATAAATATCTGATCAGTAGGAGTCCGACCACCGATCACGAGAACGGGTTTACCTTGCCGTTCCTGGAAGCCCTATAGAAATGAATGGAGTGGTGGTCGAGCATGCGCAGTGCCACTTTGTTTCCCGATGAGACTCCCAGGAACGGCAAGGTAAGCTTGTGATCGGTGGGTGTTCCAGCGGCTGGACCCCTACAGATCACATATTTATCACCGATCCTATGGAAGAATAAAATGTCCAAATTTCCATTATATTAGACTACATAATATGTAGAACTTGCACTAAATTCATAAATTATCCATGCGTCACTTAGGACTATGTCCGGTTGAGGCATAAACGTGAAGATGACCAAAGCCAAAGTAGAAATACAACATAGATTGTCAGAGCTCCAGACGTCGTGTCCACCATTATCACTAGTGGCTGATCACAGGGCAATGATTGAGTAAACAGGAGGCAACAAGACTACAGTCTATATAGCGCCAGGTCCTAATGCTCTGTGCATCTCCATTATATATAAATAGGATCAGGCAGATCTCTCGACACGTCTGTTTTACTTGCATTTCCAATGAATAAAAAAAAATAATGCAAAAAATACATAAATTCGGGAGCATATTTCTCTCCATTGTGCCGTTCCTCTGTTATGCCTCCTTGTGATTGAGGATCTGGATGTAGAAAATCAATATGACCCGGGAGATCACGAGCGCCGAGCCGGCTATAGTAACATCAAACAAAATGATGGCCGAGTAGTAACATCAGGAAACGGCAGAAGCCGATAACATCATGCAGCGCCGGGGAGAAGGCCATGTCACCGCCATCAATAACATCACCTGCCCAATAACATCTCAGGGTACAGCCAGTCATCATATAACATCATATGCCCAGTTTCTATGATTTCAAGCACCCAGAGATGAGATGACTCGCCACCTAACGTTCAATAAGGAAAGAATATTCCATACTAGCCGGAGAGTGACAAAAAAATCTCCCTCATAGTGGACACAACAAAAACGTTCAGACATTATAAACTGAAACGAGAAGGTCAAAACTTAGAGAAGAAGATACATATGAAGAAAATAACAAAATGGGACTCCTTTTGGGCGGGTTCATACCACCGATATACCACAAGAGGACCTGCCACTTGCTCACCCTCCTCCCTTCCCATTCCCCGTTGGAGAGATTAGAGACATCACCCTGAGACTGGTTCACACCACCCATCAGGACTGGGAAAAGCTTGAACTGGGCCCCACTTTCTCTATTGGCCACTCAACAGCTGAATGGACTGTATGTTTCTACACTCCTCAATATTGAAATTGCAGCAGCAAGAAGGAAAGGTTTTGGAATTGTGGAAATCACAGGATCGATACATATGTTAATGATACACAAATGGAAAAAAATGGAAACAAAACACTCCACACATCTTGATCTATTCAGTATCGAGTATGAGTGCCACGCACATAAATACACGCACTTACACGCCTTGGCATGTTATCAATGAGGTTATTAATGGTTGTCTGAAGAATGTTCGGCTGGATTCACACGAGCATGTTTGGTCTGTAAAGGACGGAACGTATTTCGGCTGCAAGTCCCGGACCGAACACACTGCAGGGAGCCGGGCTCCAAGCATCATAGATATGTACGACGCTAGGAGTCAGAGGCGTAGCTAGGTTCTCCAGCACCCGGGGCAAAGATTCAGCTTGGCGCCCCCCCCCCCCAACCTCTTTCCTGACATCTCCTTCCCCCTCGCCGTGTTTGTTTTCTCTACCAATCGACGTGTCATTTCTTTTTATGTAACGCGAGCATAAAAATATTTGTATATTTCACAAGCAATATGGTTCTATACACAACACCAGAACCAAGCTCAGTACATAAATACAGCACCAGCACAAATACAGCTCAATTTACTGCAACCCCTGCCGTATAGGTGTGTATGGCGTAAAACTACAGCTCCCAGCATGGCCCGAACAATGGTAAGGATATGCTGGGAGTTGCTGTTTCACAAAAAATAAATCCTATCATAATCATCTCGCTGCAGATCATACAGTGACTACATGACTGATTAGAGGCAGAATAAACATTTACATTAAGTGACTCACTCTCAGATTCTAGTTCATTTCTTCTCCCTCCGGTCCAGACATCTATGATGACTTCTCCCGGTCACAACCCATTTCTGCAGTTTGCCGCTCACATGTCTTCAGCTTCTCACTTTTCCAACATTTCTGCACCTATAAATAAATATAAAGTTATCATTATACCACACACTACGCCCCTAAATATAATAGCGCCATACACTGCACCGCTAATTATAATAGCACCATACACCGTGTCCCACACACACACTGTGCCCCCTGTAGATAGTGCCTGCCATAGAGCCCCTGTAGATAGTGCCCCCATATAGACCACCCCTGTATATAGTGTCCTACAAATAACTCCCCCTATAGTGCTCTACAGATAGCCCACCCCTGTATATAGCCCCCTGTAGATATAGCCCACCCCTGTATATAGAGCTCTACAGATAGCCCAAACATGAATGTAGCCCCCCTGTAGATATAGTCCACCCCTGTATATAGTGCTCCACATATAGTCCACCCCTGTATATAGTGCTCCACTAGATAGTCCACCCCTGTATATAGTGCTCCACAGATAGCCCACTCCTGTATATACTATATACAAGGTTGGGCTATCTGTGGAGCACTATATACAGGGGTGGACTATATGTACAAGGGGGCTATATACAGGGGTGGGCTTTCTGTGGAGCACTATAGGGGGAGCTATTTGTGGGATACTATATACAGGGGTGGGCTATATCTACAGGGGGACTATATACAGGGGTGGGCTATATCTACAGGGGGACCATATCTACAGGGGGACCATATCTACAGGGCTGGGCTATACACAGGGGGGCTATATCTACAGGGGTGGGCTATACACAGGGGGGCTATATCTACAGAGGGGGGCTATATACAGGGGGAATATATCTACAGGGGGGCTATATCTACAGGGGGGCTATATCTACAGGGCTGGGCTATATACAGGGCGACTATATCTACAGGGGGGGCTATAAACTGGGGTGGGCTATCTATGGAGCACCATATACAGGGGTGAGCTATATCTACAGAGGGCTATATACTATATAGCCCCCCCCCCTGTAGCTATAGCCCAGCCCTGTATATGGTGCTCTATAGACAGCCCACTCCAGTATATAGCCCCCCCTGTAGATATAGTCGCCCAGTATATAGCCCAGCCCTGTAAATATAGCCCCCTGTAGATATATTCCCCCTGTATATAGCCCACCCCTGTATATAGCCCCCCCTCTGTAGATATAGCCCCCCTGTAGATATATTCCCCCTCTGTAGATATAGCCCCCCTGTAGATATATTCCCCCTCTGTAGATATAGCCCCCCTGTAGATATATTCCCCCTCTGTAGATATATTCCCCCTCTGTAGATATAGCCCCCCTGTAGATATATTCCCCTTTTATATAGCCCAGCCCTGTAGATATAGTTCCCCTGTAGATAGACACCCCCCGTAGACAAAGTCCCCCCGCCCGCAGATACAGCCGCACACTTCTATTACATTTAAAAAAAATAAAAATATTCAAACTCACCTTATTCCCGCTCCCACGCCGTCCGGCAGCCATGGAGACCTGCTCTCTTCTGCGCAGGTCTCCAGGGGGTTGAACACAGCGTCTATGAAAGGCGCTGATTGGCTGGGCCGGATGACTTTCCCTGCCAGTCAGTCAGCGCCTTTCATCGACGGAAGCGTCACTGGTACAAAAGGTACCAGTCGCTTCACTCGTGGAGAGGCGCTGAATGGCCGGGCACGGAACGTGCCCGTTCATTCATTGCTTCTAATTGTACCTGTGTCCTTGCGACACAGGTACAATTATAGTGCAGGAGGAGGGGGCGCTGGCGCCCCCCTCTGAACTGCGCCCGGGGCACGTGCCCCACCTGCCCCCCCCTAGCTACGCCCCTGCTAGGAGTCCCTGCCTCGCTGCGGGACAACTGTCCTGTACTGTAATCATGTGTTCAGTACGGGACAGTACTTCCACGGAGAGGCAGGGACTCCTAGCGTCATACATAACTATGATGTTAGGAGCCCGGCTCCCTGCACTGTGTTCGGTTCGGGACTTGCGGCCGAAATACACTCCATCCTTTACGGACCGAACATGCTCGTGTGAATCCAGCCTAATGCCACGCTGAATGCACTTGTGCACGCAGATCATCATGATTGGCTGCTGGCAGCTCCCTTTGCAATTGCCGACCAATGACGTCCCAGATGTACTCGATGGGTGACAAGTCTGGAGACGCTGCAGGCCATGGTAGCACGATTAGACCACACTGGCTGCTCACAGTAGCACGAGCAACATGCAGGCTGGTGTTGTATTGTTGAAAAACAGCTTCTGGGACACTTTGGAGAAATGTCTGCACCACTCGTTGCACTACAAAATCATTGTAACGCCGAGCTGTTGGTGTACCTGAAATAAAGACTAGAGAGGTCCGGCTACTGTACATTATGCCACCCCACACCATAATCCTGGGAGTAGGACCAGTGTGACGTTCTTTTGTAAAGGCCTATTCATGACGTCGCCCACGTGGTCTCCAGACCAATCTCCGGCTTTCATTGCATCCGAGACAAAAACGGGACTCATCGCTGAAGAGGATAGACCTCCATTACAGCCTCCATAGCTATCTTGATGTGTACCATAATGGCCTATGATGGTTTTATGTCGACACTGGTTGCCATCTTAGGCTTCGGATGTGACATCCAATTTCACTTGCAGTAAAGAATGGATCACTATACGCCATTCTTTCAACCAGCCAATGCGTCCATGCAGAAGTTTGCCTCCGCTCACCTCTTACTGCCATCCCCGTTCGTTGTTGTTCTCCCAACCTCCGGAACACACGTTGAACAGCGCTGACATCTCGGCCTAGGCGCGTAGCGATCTGCCGGAGTGATAAACCAAGACCTCAGTTCAAGGATTCTGACCCTCTCAGTTTGCAAAAAGTGGCGAAAGCTGACACGATGCTGAGGAGCATCACCACTGGCCGGGAGATTAAGAAAAAGTCTTAAAACTCTTTCGATCTTCAAAAAAAACAAAACACTATCTGCATGTGAACTTACTGGGGACTATATTTATGGCTGCCAGGGGATAAGACGACTGACTGGTGGTGATGTGGAGCATGGGGAGGATGAAGGACATATAGAAAGAATGTCAGGGGCCCCCCAGGCTATTGCCTGGGGGACACATGGTCGCACGGCCCCCCATAAGTTGTTAATAAAATATGTTTTTTTGCTTGGTATGTTTTTCTCTCCCCCTTTCCCTCTTTTCTCCATTTGTTATTTTATATTAGAATGGTACTTACCATCGTGGTGTCCCCCGGGTAAGCTGTGCTGGTGGCACGAGCCGGTTTCCAGATGTTTCTGTCTCTGGGCAGTTTGGAGTTGGTCCCAGCTGATTGGACCTAGGTCAGCTGTGCAATTGCATGAGCAGGTTCTGGCAGATTCTATCTCCAGGCAGTTTTGTGGAAGGCCAGCTGATTGGTCATTGATAAAATCCTAAAGGCGGGAAAATTGGACATAAAAGGAGCAGTTCATCGTGGTCAAGCAGCCAGTTTTTGAAGATTGGACCGTCGCCCACCCTCCCGCCCTATTGTTCTTAAATTCCTTCACGTCACGTTGTTTGTTAGAGGGGTTTGTCACCCAGCTAATGCTGGGCGGACTTGGTTTTTATTGGTCAAAATATTTATATTTTATTATTTATTCGATTATTTATGGTTATTCTCTTCGAATTATTTTATCTTAGGTTACCCTTAATAAACACCGTGGCCATTTTTATCCAAAGAAACTGTTGTCATGTTTTATTTCATTTTGATTGAGTATTGTGGGGTTTGTGCTACCATGCAGGGGGTTTTGGGCAGAACACAGAGAAATGGGTCATGAGACTGCCCAGCGGCCCAACCACAAAAGCAAAGATAAACAATGGGGAAAATATGATTTAATGAGGTACATTTTATTGTTAATGTTATCGCAAAACGAACAGAAGTGAACCAAGTGCATGGAGCACACTTCCTAACATCCTCTACTCTGCAGTCTAAAGATTCCCATACACATTAGATGATCAGCCAAACCCTCAAAACAGGTGGCGGTGTTCTGACTCTCCTCCAACAGCAGATATTGCTGGAAAGGAGGATCGAGTATGTTGGATTTTAACGTGCCATATCCTTTGTTCTTACGCGAGTTAAAGAGGCTCTGTCACCAGATTTTGCAACCCCTATCTGCTATTTCAGCAGATAGGCGCTGCAATGTAGATTACAGTAACGTTTTTATTTTTAAAAAACGAGCATTTTTGGCCAAGTTATGACCATTTTTGTATTTATGCAAATGAGGCTTGCAAAAGTCCAAGTGGGCGTGTATTATGTGCATACATCGGGGTGTTTTTACTACTTTTACTAGCTGGGCGTTCTGATGAGAAGTATCATCCACTTCTCTTCAGAACGCCCAGCTTCTGCCAGATCACGCTGTGACGTCACTCACAGGTCCTGCATCGTGTCAGACGAGCGAGGACACATCGGCACCAGAGGCTTCAGTTGATTCTGCAGCAGCATCGGCGTTTGCAGGTAAGTCGATGTAGCTACTTACCTGCAAAGTCGATGTAGCTACTTACCTGCAAACGCTGATGCTGCTGCAGAATCAACTGTAGCCTCTGGTGCCGATGTGTCCTCGCTCGTCTGACACGATGCAGGACCTGTGAGTGACGTCACAGCGTGATCTGGCAGAAGCTGGGCGTTCTGAAGAGAAGTGGATGATACTTCTCATCAGAACGCCCAGCTAGTAAAAGTATTAAAAACGCCCCGATGTACGCACATAATACACGCCCAGTTGTACTTTTACTTTTAAACACACCCACTTGGACTTTTGCAAGCCTCATTTGCATAAATACAAAAATGGTCATAACTTGGCCAAAAATGCTCGTTTTTTAAAAATAAAAACGTTACTGTAATCTACATTGCAGCGCCGATCTGCTGCAATAGCAGATAGGGGTTGCAAAATCTGGTGACAGAGCCTCTTTAAAGGGTAACTAAACTTTCAAAAATCTTCTGACGTGTCATAGTGACATGTCAGAAGTTTTTAATGCTGTTGGTCTGAGCACGGAGACACCCACTGATCGCTAAATAAAGTGGCAGAAGCGCTAGAAAGTCTATGGGCCTGTACACCAATTGCTCATCTTTCCGAGAAAAGCCAATCAGAAACTAAACGTCACAGCCACCTCATTTTAGCGATCAGTGGGGGTCTTAGTGCTTAGACACCCACCGAGTTTTTTGAAAGTTTAGTTACCCTTTAAGCTTCCTGACAGCGGCTTATTTCCATCCCCCGAGTGTTCAATTGTACGTGTGGGTGCGGGATCAGGAGGAATAACTTTCAGAGGGCCGCTCGGCAAACTAACGTGTATGATCACATTAAGGAGCATGCGCAAGGTACGTATAAAGGAGCAATACATGATCACTTCTTCCTCCTGACATTCAACACTTCCTTTTGAGAGAAGGAACCAATATCTCACCTCTACATCACACTTGACATAATAGACGTGACACTAAAGAGAAAGTTTGCCTCTGCTCAGTGTTATTGCCTTCCGTCGGAACTATATAAATCGGGAGGATTTCTGCGGCATACAGTAACATACGTCATCCATAGGCTCCCATAATAAAATGTATAACACGCTTATGTTTTTTTGACTATCTCTTTGTAAAAAATACAATGTAGAATAGAGCAAAAAAATAAATAAAAGCCATACAGATGTATATTGGCCGGCGTATGCTAAAAAGACACACTTTTGGTATACTCCGGGGTAATGGGGGCCTATGGACACATTCAGCATATGCTCCGGGAGCTTCCCTGGTACTCACGCTGAACCTAGGACTATCACGCTGTGTGAACAGAGCCTTATGCAGACATCACTTGCAGCAACTATACTGACGTGAAAAGGTGATCTCTCCCAGGGGGACATCACAGTCCATGCAGTCATCAATGAAACAGATACAGACACTGTCCGCCTTCAGCTCCACTCCGGAGATCCATCGGACAGCCCCAGCTCCGCTACTGTTCTTATTAGCCTTCAGCGGCTCAGCATTCTTAAAGAGCCACGTAGCAGCTTTGTTTAGTTGACTTTGTAGGGATTGAAAATACAAGAATTTCAGGATTCATAGACACAAAGCAGCCAAATGAAGGACAGAAGAAATAAATCGAATGAATTAGAAAAAAAGTTTAAATCAAGAGTTTGGTTGTCACACCTGGTGGGGAATGTGGACCCACTGGGCCGCAGCAGCTGGTCAAACAAGAGTCACTGATAGGACTAGAGTACCTGGATGGAAGACACTTCACTTGGCACAGATGACACTTCACTTGGCACGGACACTGAACACGAATAATGCAGTCGTCTCGGACAGATACTGGATTTGGGATACAGCTAAGGAACCATTTGCTAGACAAATATGGGTCGACACAACATTGCTCAGGTAAGGAATGAATGGATCCTGGTATGCTGGGATAGGTTGGGGAGATTTTCCCCACCAAGCAGCAGTGGCAGAGACCAATACACCCTGGCGTCCCCGGGGAGGGGGATGCCGGCACCGAGGTGAGATACGCTGGTGGCCACCATGGGAAGTAGGGTGGCGGTGATCAGCAGCCATCAGTGTTACACTGGTTTAATATGCTCCTATTAGGACACACGGTCGTCATAAGGGTGATATAGACACTGGACCCAAGGCAATCAGCGAAGAAGGGTTTATCTATTTGGGATGGCCCCTTTAAGGAAAGACCTGAAAGCTTTGCAAACTATCGAAGGCTGGAAAAGTATCCAAGAGGGTTGGAGCAGCTAAAATAAAACATAAGCGCCACTTATAAGACATTAGGGAATAGCTTCAATTGGAATTCCCTTATAACTGGACTTTTGCTACTTATCTTAAGTTTTTTGTCCCATCACATTCATTGAGGGACACGGATGACGACCTTGGGTATAGGTGCTGCCAATAGGGGGCGGACTCAAAGTAATAACGTATTCGCTCATCCAACCCGCTATATCTGGCCGGCTCTGAGCTCATCAGTTTGCACATAAACACCATAAAACCTTATAGGGTCACTAAAAATAATGAGATCAGCAACCATGAGATCTAGAGGAAAAACTCGCCTTGTAGAGAACAGTAATAGCACCTAAAAGTAAAAAAAATTGGGCAGGTGCTGTGCCCCCCAATAAATGTGACAAGAAAAGGATATTAGGATGAGCAACAAAAATCCAGTTTTCTCATCCGTGAAATTAGTTTCTCAAACTTTCTCAGTACACAAAATAAATGTGTGGACACAAAAGAAAGATGTATCATTCTTTTCTTCATACCGTGCCTTCATTTTGGATCCACTTTGGCTAAAAATACAGATCCAAAAACGGTGTGCGTTACCCTGGCCGAAAGGAGTTTTCCAGGACTGTAATATTGACGGCTTATCCATAGGATAGGCCGTCAATATCTGATAGGCGAGGGTCCGACACCCAGCACCCCCACCGATCAGCTTCATAAAGGGGCAGGCGACGCTGCAGGGGAGCCGGACCTCTGCGGATTCAGATATCGATGGCCTATCCTAAGGATAGACCATAAGTATTAAAAATCGGGAAAACCTCTTTAAGTTGCATACAGCACACACACTTTGAATCTGGGCAATGAAAGGGAGTCTGGTGCACCTCCTTATATGCTTTAGAATGAGCATCGACTGAATGTTCCTTTTTTAAGGGGTCTTGTATTCCATTCCTGGTTTTGGCGTACAAATACCGATCCTTACAAATACACAAGTATAAATGAGGCCTAAAGCTAAGGCGGCATGCCGATGCATCCTCAATTGTTCTCTATGGTAAAGAAAGTCGCACAAATTCTGCTGCGTAGGCAAAATAGCCCCCTGCTCGATCAAGGCTGGTTTACTGGCAAGCAGGTGAAATAAAGGGGAACCCGGGACTAGAAGGATTGAATGACCTGTTCATTCCAGCCAAACAGCCGATCCAGAATGAAGTCAGAAGTTCCCCTCCTCCCACCGTAATAATTAAAATATTACATGGAAATCGTTTCTCAGTTTTATTTTATATAAACAAGAAATGAAATGATGAAATTCTCCTGGATCCGGACGTCGCAAATAAATGTCTCAATAGTATCCGCGTGTTCCTGGCGATGCTCAGGCTTCTGCCTCCTCCTTAGAACTTTCCTCCGGCTGCGCCGCCGCCTTCTCCTTAGCTTTTCTTAACCTCTCGGCTTCTGTAATGGTCATTGGGTGCAAAGGAAAAAATCCTGCAATTCCTATAGAAGGGAAGGAAAAAACGAGAAGTGATATTAAACGCCAACCTGTAACACGGCTGTATCTGGTTTTCATACATTAAAAAGGGATGTCCCATTTACAAAACCACGGTCCATTGGCCCTATTAGGGTATATGGAAATCATAGAGAGGGGTCCGGTCTGCTCTGGTGAACTCAACACATTTAATTGGGTGCCATGCCATGTAATAGGAGAGTGTTCAGGTCTTCCTAAACGTAAGGGCCTGTTCACATCTCGTATACTTATGACGGAAGGCACCGACGTATTCCACTGTATAGGCAAATAGAGGGATACGTCACCCGAACTCCCCCGGCACAGCGCTGCTTTAAGCATATATGGACAATGATGTCATGAGCTTTCAGCTATGGAATCCCCAGGGAGGAGCCCCTGACATCACTGTCCATATATGGTCAGGAATTTATAGATGCCGGACCCCAAGGCAGAGAACTAGTTGATGCTCTGTCCGGGTACTCCGGCCTGGGGACACCCCCCCTCCGACACATACATTTAACGTATACATGTGACTGATGCCATACTGTGGCATCCTTTACACATAAGCTCTCACATTAAACAAAAGGTTTACTGCGCGATATATGTTTTTACGGTAACCCTAAGGATGGAATAGAGTAGCCTACTATGTTATTATATCCTACAAAAAAAAAAAAAAACCTATACCGAAAGGTATACCAGCCCGTCGGAGGCCAAAAGGATATTCCTTTGGCCTCCGTCAGGCTAATGGAGCATTCCTAATGTACACAAAATGTGATGCGAACAGGGCCTAATCTTCCCATATGTCAATATGCAGCATGCAGGAGTCCCACTCTACTGGTCACGTGTACTCTTTCAGCCAATCACAGTAACCCTATATTTCATACGATTGGCTAAAAAGCTGCACATGCAAAGCAAGCACCCAGGTTTACTAAAGGGGTGGACACAGCAGTATTTAATTAGGGGAATATTTTTCTGACTATGGGGCCGGGGAGGGGTCCTCAAATGCAAGGACAGGGTCACAGTCCTGGTTGCTGAACTATTGTGCATTAATTGCTCATGTGGGTTCTGTGGACCCGGCCCGATGCGTCATTGCTGGCTCTAAATTTTGCAGCTCGTTCCTAGGACAGGCCGAGATTTCACCCATTATTCGTAATTACCTAATAACTTTGCCACCGGTTTTGTAATATGCGCTCCACAAGCGATCCAGTATTTTATGCGATCTATGTTGAGGCTGACAAGCTTCTCATTATAGACATTAGGTAATGGGTCATATGTGCCAAGTTTATCCAAGTGCTTCCCGTCCCGCGCCCGCTTGTTATGGGCAGCGACAATACGATAAAAGGGTCTATTACAACAGCCGCCAAGAGCCATTCTGATTATAACGTAACCTCCATGATAACGCTTCAGGACCTGGGATGCTGGAAGACAAAGATCATATCAATGTATTAATATAGTATTAAATGGAGCTCCGACCGCTAGAAAGATATCATAAAAAATGAATTTGTACAGAATGTTTAACTTATTTAAGCAAAAAAAAAAAAAAAAAAAAAGCTGCATTCGCTATTCTGCTGGTGGAGTCACTATGTACATACATTACATTCTGGAGTATAATACAGGATGTAACTGTGGATCAGTACAGGATAAGTAATGTAATGTATGTACACAGTGACTCCACCAGCAGAATAGTGAGTGCAGCTCTGGAGTATAATACAGGATGTAACTCAGGGTCAGTACAGGATAAGTAATGTACGTACACAGTGACTCCACCAGCAGAATAGCGAGTGCAGCTTTGGAGTATAATACAGGATGTAACTCAGGATCAGTACAGGATAAGTAATGTAATGTATGTACACAGTGACTCCACCAGCAGAATAGTGAGTGCAGCTCTGGAGTATAATACAGGATGTAACGCAGGGTCAGTACAGGATAAGTAATGTACGTACACAGTGACTCCACCAGCAGAATGGTGAGTGCAGCTCTGGAGTATAATACAGACAGTAACTCAGGATCAGTACAGGATAAGTAATGTAATGTATGTACACAGTGACTCCACCAGCAGAATAGTGAGTGCAGCTCTGGAGTATAATACAGGATGTAACTCAGGGTCAGTACAGGATAAGTAATGTACGTACACAGTGACTCCACCAGCAGAATAGCGAGTGCAGCTTTGGAGTATAATACAGGATGTAACTCAGGATCAGTACAGGATAAGTAATGTAATGTATGTACACAGTGACTCCACCAGCAGAATAGTGAGTGCAGCTCTGGAGTATAATACAGGATGTAACGCAGGGTCAGTACAGGATAAGTAATGTACGTACACAGTGACTCCACCAGCAGAATGGTGAGTGCAGCTCTGGAGTATAATACAGGCTGTAACTCAGGATCAGTACAGGATAAGTAATGTAATGTGTGTACACAGTGACTCCACCAGCAGAATAGTGAGTGCAGCTCTGGAGTATAATACAGGATGTAACGCAGGGTCAGTACAGGATAAGTAATGTAATGTATGTACACAGAGACTCCACCAGCAGAATAGTGAGTGCAGCTCTGGAGTATAATACAGGATGTAACTCAGGATCAGTACAGGATAAGTAATGTACGTACACAGTGACTCCACCAGCAGAATAGTGAGTGCAGCTCTGGAGTATAATACAGGATGTAACTCAGGGTCAGTTCAGGATAAGTAATGTAATGTATGTACACAGTGACTCCACCAGCAGAATAGTGAGTGCAGCTCTGGAGTATAATACAGGCTGTAACTCAGGATCAGTACAGGATATGTAATGTATGTAACCAGTGACTCCACCAGCAGAATAGTGAGTGCAGCTCTGGAGTATAATACAGGATGTAACTCAGGGTCAGTTCAGGATAAGTAATGTAATGTATGTACACAGTGACTCCACCAGCAGAATAGTGAGTGCAGCTCTGGAGTATAATACAGGATGTAACTCAGGATCAGTACAGGATAAGTAATGTACGTACACAGTGACTCCACCAGCAGAATAGTGAGTGCAGCTCTGGAGTATAATACAGGATGTAACTCAGGGTCAGTTCAGGATAAGTAATGTAATGTATGTACACAGTGACTCCACCAGCAGAATAGTGAGTGCAGCTCTGGAGTATAACACAGGATGTATCTCAGGATCAGTACAGGATAAGTAATGTAATGTATGTACACAGTGACTCCACCAGCAGAATAGTGAGTGCAGCTCTGAAGTATAATACAGGTTTTAACTCAGGACTAAATGCAGCATGATCTGTGAATATGCGGTTTCAAACAGAACTATTAGTCAGTGATTGACTGTAATACTCACTTATATGAACCATTGTGGGAAGTCCTAAACGTCCGGAGGAAAAACACAGGTGACAATATCAGAATCTGCAGTGTAAACACACAGGATACATAATAAGACGTATAAATGTGATACCTGACTTATCTCATAAGACAATTACAGGTAAACTCATTGAATGTGCCGATTACTGCCCTTCACACTACAACCATGTACAACCCTAGGGAGCAGCCATCGACAGGAAGCCGATCACGCTCACCCGGAAGTAATTGTATTGCCAGTAGGTCATGGGCTCTGATTTCTCTATACATTCCAGTTATCCGGAAGTGCTTCCCTCCTGCTCTAGAGGGCGCGCTGACATCTCTTATCAAAACACTCAATGACATTGACAGCAGCCTGTGTATGCCCCCCTTCCGGTGAACAACAACAACACCACCAGCCAGCCGGAAGTGGGGCATTGTCGCCGGTTGTGGAATCTGTCCGGCTTTAGTAGTTGTGCTATACCGGAGTACTAACATGGCGGTGTGAGTGCGCAGCTCTTGTTGCTGGGACACTACGCCCTCTATTACACCGGGAGCTACGAGTTGGTGCTGTAGGCCGCGCTTTTTCGGTGAGTGGTCGTATCAACTGACAGGTGTTTTTAGAGGAGGGGAGAGGATTCAGGACACGCCCCCTAGTGGGTGTTGGTTGTAATGTGCCTGAACTGTCAGATGAGCCCCCTGTGACATGCAGGTGTCTATGGAGTGGTCTTTACTGATGTCACACAGAACATGGGGATCTGCTTTCACTTTTATTATTGTCTTCTCCTTTCTTCTTCTCCGGGTTTAAGGATAATGAAATCAGGGGAGATTCATCAAAACCAGTGTTGGGCGAAAATGGCGCAGTCGCCCATAGCAACCAATCAGAGTCCAACGCTCATTTTAAGAGGTTCTTTTGAAAATGAAAGCGGCAACATGATTGGTTACTATAGATAAACCGCTCTCCCATTTTCAGTTGTGTCAGCTTTGCCGCTCCTCGGAGTGTGTTATATAATGCGTCACTAGGCGTAAGTCTGTGCGGTGGATTCATCATAATGGCGCAAAGAACCCCGGACATACTGCAGCAGTTACCGTTTTTTGTGTGTCCATTATTTGGGGTGAGGAAATAGAATATTGAATTAATAAATACGGTGGATAACATCATCTGTCAATACGCGCCTATATTTATTGTCAAAAAACAGAGTTCCCCTCTATAGAAATCGAATCAAAATGATCTGATATGGGCTTTATAGACGGCATAAAGGAATTGTCCACTTTTCATCATCCCCAGACGATCCGCTGTAAGTAATCCGCTGCTGATCGTGTTCAACTTCCCTGCAGCGCCACCACAGAGGAAAAGAAGTATTACACAGTGTGCATTGAAATCAGTGGACTGTCCACAGAATACTCCGACAGGACAGTCCTCCAGAGTGAGAGAGACTCCCTGTGTGAAGCCGTTCTGGGTAGTAGATGAGGGTCTTGATATTATCCCCCCTCTAATAACGCAGACCACGCCTTTAAAGGTAAGTTTAGATTTAAAGGGAAAGATTTATCCAAACTTGTGCAAAGGAGAAAAAAAAGCAGTAGTTGCCCATAGCAACCAATCAGGTTTCTGCTTTCATTTTCTATAGGACCTCTGCCAAATGAAAGGTGGAATCTGATTGGTTGCGATGGGCAACTACACTTTTCCTTTGCTCTAGTTTGAATATATCTCACATATTGGGGGAGACGTGTAAAGACTGCGCCATTCTTAATAACAAGCGGGCTGGGTTAAGATGCAACACATTTATTAAGAAGCGCACGCCTCCTAATATATTTTTTTGAATCTTAGGCTGTCTTGCGTCACAAAATATAATGTATGCCAGCCGGGAGCTGCTGTAGATCGCTGCTATAATTTACGACACTTTCTTAAATGATAGTAAATGCGGCTGGGCGCAGGCGGCCACGCCCCTTTCGCTAAGCTCCGTCCACTGATTTGTAAAGAGGTGGGAGAAACAACCCAAAAGTTTTGCAACTTGTGTTCTGTTTGCGTCACTTCTACACCAGGAAAATGGCGCAGAATCGTTGTTGCATTATCCTCTGTGTGTTGCAATTTTTTACTAGTTTCAAGATCTGTTGTCAGCATTGCAGTTGGGAGGGTTTTTTTTTAGACTCTGTATATAAACAATGTTCCCAGTCACGGTCAGCAAGCAGAGATATTGAATTGAAGTATGTTAAAAAAAAAAATCAGAACTTTTCACCTCAGAAAATGAGCGGCGCAGCGTTTTTCCTGTGGGAACGTCCTAAAAATCAGTGAGTCGTGTGTATCTGCACAGCGGAGCCGTTCTCCAGATTCCTGTGCTTTGCAGCGGCGCATCCCAATCATCTGCCCGGCCAATATCGGAGCTCGAAATCTAAATCTGCTCCGTCTATCGCTTGTAGGTTTGTTTTATTTATTCAACGGGGCAGTAAAACGGACATGTTCTGTCATACTGTAAAATTCTGTTAATCCGGCATCAATGGGGCCGGATTAACGAATCTTCTGGATCATCAGATGGTCATAGAAAAGGAAATATTTTTTTTTTAATTAGAGGAATTTCTTCTTTGGTTCTCTGTCTTCTGGTCTCGTTGCAGTTCTCTGATGGAAACAAGTGCTGGATTATCAGACTTTCTGGATTATTGGATGTTTTTGTTTTTTCCTGCAGGATAAAGAAAGTTCTCATTGGCTGCTATGTATGCCCGGTCTATTATTGTGCCCATCACCAAGGCTGATTTACGTCACTAATTACTTAGGAAGTTCATCCCGGTCCTCCAATCCTTGTTCACTGACCTGTACACATAATACGGGCAGCTGACCGGGCATCACATGAAGCTGCACAATCCTTTTATATTGGTCACCGCTCGTCCTGGGCAGTCACCACCTCCTTCTCTCATTGCTACCATCCTGGAAAACCCCAAAAATCTCAGATTGGCTCATTCCTCTTCATCCAGTCCTGTATACACATACTGTATTTGCCACCTTCTTAACGTCTTTACTATATCTGTTTCTGAAAAGCTGGATGACCACCAATATGGACGCCATTACGGCTCCCACAGGGGATCTCACCCAGGTTCCCGAACGACAAATCTTCCCATTAATTCAGTAATACCTCAAAACACCCCCCCCCCAACCTGTACTGAAAAACTGGAGGGAAATCTGTCTGGTGACCCCGTTCTTCGTAGTGTAGGGTGTATTGATTTCATCCTGTCCTTTGTATTCGGCGTGTCGTATTGTGTTGCCTTTGACGTCTTGTAGTGACTACATTTTCTCTTGAGATGAATTATTCATTTTACGTTGTCAGGAAGTAGAAGACGTCGTAATGTGCTGTTTACTGCCCTGCATCAGGCTGTAGGCCCGCACGTTCTACGTCATTAAAGGGTTAATCCCGTTTTAGACATATTTATGTCGTATCTACTGGATATGCCATAAATGTCTGAGAGATGCGGGTCCCAAACCTACGTCGAGAACGGGGGGTCCTCTGATCCCTGCCCCGTCTAGTGAGGCGGGTGCCGCATCCAGATGGAGAGGTGCCACTTGTGGGCAGCTCTCTCTATTCTGTTCTATGGGAGCTATGGAAACAGCCAAGCTCGGCTCTTTCCTTTATTACCATAGAAGTTATTACAGGGCATCTCTCCATTCATTTTCTGCCTGGATGCTTGGGACCTCACCGCTGGGACCCCCATCCATCACGAGTAGGGGGTCCTGAAAACCCCCGGTCGCGCAGTGAGGACAATTAATGGAGCGGTAGTCGACCTGGCGCGCTGCCGCTCCATTCAAAGTATATGGGAATGAAGGAGACAGCCGAGTACAGCACTCATATACATTGAATGGCGCGGCACTGCGCATGCTGGACCACCGATCCATTAATTGTCCTCACTGTGGTCGAGCAGTGAGGAGGAACGGGGGGTTTCCAGGACTTCTGTTCATGCGATCGATGGGGGTCCCATCGATCAGACAATTATTGCCTCTTCTGTGGATCGGTGACAATTGTCGATTCTTTTACAACCCCTTTACTGGAGGAATTACTGGGAATTTAAAAAAAAAATGTTTTTATGTCTAGAGACGATTAGTCCGGTTCTCCTGAAAAATGCTGGAACTCCTACAACTATTTTCTTTTCTTTTGAAGTGTCTACTATGAGCAGGTGATTGGAGGAGCCCCCGCAGCAGCCATGTTAGAGGGGTTGGTAGCCTGGGTGCTGAACACCTACTTAGGGAAATATGTCAACAACCTGAACACGGACCAGTTGTCTGTAGCTCTGCTGAAAGGTAACGTCTCATTATCATCCGTGTATAATAATCATGATGGCTGCTCATGAATATTCATTAGAGGCCCCACCCCCATCCGGTCCTTTTAGAATATATAATGTAGCCTCTTCCTCTACATGCGGGCAGATGACCGACCTCACGTGACCTCATATACAGCAACAGTGAAACGTGATTGGTTGATTTTACAGGCTGCATAAAAGATGTGATCAGCCGATGGCTGATCGCTGCCGTGTTTACATGGGCCAATAATCGGGAACGAGCGTTCATATGAATGCTCGTTCGGCCAATTATTGGCCCGTGTAATGGGGCCTTAAGACTAGCCTGGCGCTCATGCCCATCCTTTCTGCACAATATCCCCATTGTAAATTTGTATTTGGTGCGTCCAAACAACCCAACCTGAATTTCGTTTGTGTTAGCAAAATAATGTGTATGTGGCTTTAAATTCAGACAATGCCAGGTACAATCTGATTCTATACAGTACCCCCTATGCCCTAAGACCTGTGCACCTTATTGTGATATATAGCACATGCTGCACTAAAAAATTAGACTGGCATAATTCCCCCCCGCCACCCCCTTCACCGTGCTGATTCTGACTCTTCCAATTAGAATGATGTTGGTATTGGGGAGAGATCACCGACAATAATGGCCGTGTGTTCATTAGCAGAAGGTTTAATGAATATTTTGTATGTGGATCGGACCGGAGACTATTAGTATAGTTACTCAGATATGACCCGGGCAATATGCCAATTTCTTCCATGTGATCTTCTGATCCCGTATCTATGTGGGATGAGGCTGGATTATTTTTGAAGTCTAGTTTTAGTTCCAGAGTTGCTTTTCCAGTGTGGATTTGGGGGCCGTCTATGTATGAACGATCATGGTCTTACCCCTGGAAACCCACCCCACCCCACCCATTCCCCAACCCATTCCCCAACCCATTCCCTAACCCATTCATGGGAACAAAGCCGAGTGGACAGGGCTGCAGTACCAGGCACATCCACACTCGTATGGGTATCGCTGTGTCTGGATAAGCAATGAAGAGGGATTGACCCCTTTATTTTGCTGATTGGGGGGGTCTGGGGTTTAGACCCCCACTGATTTGCTATTCTGAGGATGGAAAGTGTAATATCCCCTTCTCTGTCCTGCTCTATTATCTGATCCCCCGGACTCATAAAGGAGCAAGTACAATGATAGAAGTATAGTGGGAAATCCCTGCATGTACTTCGCTTCTGGTAAGGTGTTGTGTAGACCTGCCTGTCACTATTGAATCCGCATTGTGTGATTTATCTGTCGGACAAGCGTGCGGTATGTGCGCGCTGAGCTGGATGGATCACGTTACTGGTTTAACCCTGCATGGTGCGGAGTCATATTTAGGGAAGGACGGTTATATAAGAAGGCGAGGATGATAATCCAGAGACATTCTTAGATCTGTTACCTAATCATTCTATCGATGTGTTTATAGGTGCGGTGGAATTGGAGAACCTGCCATTAAAAAAAGATGCCTTGAAAGAGCTGGAATTACCATTTGAAGTAAAAGCAGGTATTGTATGAGATGTGACGTGGGGAGATTGGGAGGGAAATGCGTGACGTTTCCCAATGGCGGGGAAAAAAATCTGCAATAAATATTTGAAGTTACATTGTGACTGTGATTTACGGTGTGAGACTTTTTCTGCATACATTTGGTATTGGTCGGAAGCACCCAGTCACCAGGTAGCCATGACCACTAGAAAATATGCCCTGGCGACAAGGCGTTGTCCAGCACTGACCTATGATGATAACAGAACTTAAAGGGGTTTTCCCATAATCATTATTTATCACCTATCCGACCGCTGGAACCCCCACCGATCATGAGAATGGGCTTACCTTGCCGTTCCTGGGAGCCCAATAGGAATGGAGCAGGAGTGCGAATGCTTGACCACCCTTCCATTCATTTCTATGGGGCTGCCGATGATCGCGCTTGGCAGCTCCATAGAAATGAATGGAGTGGTGGTCGAGCATTCGCATTACCGCTCCATTCCTATTGGGCTCCCAGGAAGGGCAAGGTAAGCTCGTGATCGGTGGTGGTCCCAGCGGTCGAACCCCCACCGATCAGATATTTATCACCTATCCTGTGGATAGGTAATAAATAATGATGATGAGAAATCTCTTTTAAAAAAACATGCTGGGCAAAAGCGTTACCCTGTGATATGCCCGGGGGAGCGATGCAAGACACAAGCCCTGCACTTGGATGTATTGCATGCTAGAATCTGCATTATATTTGTGCCACAATTCAATCTATTGTTTCTTATTTACTACTAGGTTTTATTGGAAAGATAAGAATCCAGATCCCGTTTTATCGGCCACATTTGGATCCTTGGGTTATTTCCATCTCCAGGCTTCATCTAGTCGGTTGTCCTGACAAACAAGAAGATTTTGATGAGTGGAAGGAAAAGTTGTTAGAGGGCGCACACAAGAAAGCTCTGCTGAAATCGCTGGAGGAGAAATGGAAGGTATGTCAGGAGCGATCATCTCCTCTGAGTCCAGAGCTTTGTACAGGTATGGTGTACTGACAAATCCCACAATAAACATTTATACATTTCATATGCCATATGTGTCTTATTGGTGGGGGTGCAACTCCTGGGACGCCCCACCAATGCCAAGAAGGTGGGTGCCAGGTCTCTCATTCCTGGCTGATAGTTGGTCGTGCATATGAAGTCATATGGAAGCATCCAAGTCTAATCTATCGTCTGATTTACCACCCATAGAGTTCAGCGGAGAGTTAAGGGCCTGTTCACATCACCGTTCGCTTTCCGTTCCGGGGTTCCCCGCAACGGAAAGTGAAAGTGACAGCGCAGCTTCCGTTTCAGTCACCATTGATATCAACATCGCTAATGGTTTCTGTTCGTCACCATTCCGGCAGGTTTCCGGTTTTCCGACGCAATCAATAGCGGAGTCGACTGCGCTGTTGATTCCGACGGAAAACCGGAAACCTGCCGGAATGGTGACGAACGGAAACCATTAGCGATGTTTCCGTCACCATTGATATCAATGGTGACTGAAACGGAAGCTGTGCTGTCAGTTTCACTTTCCGTTGCGGGGTTCACCCGACAGAAACCTCCGACGGAACCCCGGAACGGAAAGCGAACGGTGATGTGAACAGGCCCTTTTTACACGGGCTAATTATTGGGCAAACGCTCGTTCATCGGCTGATCGTATCGTTTATGCAGCCGAAAATATTATCGTTGTTGGCAGTGTATCACCCTGTGTAAACAGGTAAATGTATGGGGACGAGCGATCGTAGGAACAATCCCTTATGAAAGGAGCAAACAAGAGGCAGCTCGTTGATCGGCGCTCGTTTACATGGGCCACGCCGGGCCGTGTAAGAGGACCCTTACTGTGCACGTGCCAACGACTCTGTAGGGGGGGTTAAAATAGACATCCCCGTTAATGGTTTTCCCAATGGTCGAGTCCCCATAACACATTTCTGCCATATTAAATTGATATGCAATACATTTTATCGTGGGAAGACCCCTTTGTGGATATATCCAAGAACCGTTGCTGTCGTGTATGATGAGCGCTATAAATCCTCTTTGGTATTCTTGTGTTGACCTGATTATTTCCGGCAATGCTTCTCACACTCCTGCGCTGGAATTACATTTTTACGGTCGTGTGCATGGGGTCTTAATATACAAAGCTGCTTTAAAAATTCTTCACTCCTCTGTTAGTCTTATGGCTTTGCCCTGTATGTCGGTCACTTGATCTCCCACAATGCACTGCATTCTGGTAACAGGACACCAGCAGAATTCTATATAAAGCTTTGGATGTGAATGGAGCACAGGACAGGATGTAGCTCATCAGTACAAAACTATTAAAGCAAAGTCTTTACATAGTTCATTAACGTGTTATCTAGATTTGAACTGCGCTGCGTTCATGTGACGTTTCCGTATGTTTTGTATCGTAGATTGCAATTTCCTGTTCAATTTTTATATAAAGATTTTCGTATTATACAACAAACAACCTAAAACTCTTTCTTTGAACTAACCATGACCACTTTCTCTGGCAGAGAGCTCCATAGTATCACTGCTCTTACCGTAAAGAATCCTATGGGTCAGAGCAGGGAGCCGCCGCTGCTGTTTCACTGTATTTTTATTTGATCTCTGCCACAGAGCGAACAGGAACAGAAGGGAGAATCCTACTGGTATTCGGTCACTGCTTCTATTGTCACCAGAATCGTGGACAACATTGAAGTAAGTAAAATATTTCACTCGTGGTTGTGTTTGGCCTTGTTGTATGTGTTTGTAAATGTTGATTTCTAAGAGTTTAGCAGAGTAAAGTAGTAATTGTGCTTTAAAGGGGTTATCTGGGAGTTTTCAAAATGTTCAGCAGGGTATAAAATAATAAACCAACCAGTGCTGAGACCCAGTTCTCTGCCGCTCCGCTCCCAAAACCTCCTGCAACGGTCACGTGCCACTGCAGCCAATCAGAATGTATTAAGAAATGTATCCGTACAGCATGCTGGACCTTTAAATAACCTGATAATAAAAGCTTAATTATCTAAATATTAAATGTAATTTGATCTGGACTTTGTAACCTTCATGTGCAAATAGCCGGCACTTGCAATAACTTGTGCTTTTTCTTTCTTCTCCCACAGCTGGAAATTCAGGATGTCCATTTGAGATTTGAAGATGGTATAACTTATCCTTCCCATCCATTTTCATTTGGAGTCTGCATCAAAAATGTTTCTGTGCAAAATGCCAGTCATGAGCCGGTAAGGGAACGTGTAAGGGTTAATACATTATGTGGCGTGGGTCTGGTTTTGTTACCATCTCCCATTTGATCTCCATGGATGTGACGTCCATTCAGCCACATAAGAACATTATTGAGGTGAAGCACTGATGTTGTGTGACCAGGCCTGGCTCGCATGCAGAGATCTTCGATGGGGTTGAGGACAGGGCGAGGTATAAACCTGGAAAGTTCTTCTATGTAAAACATGGCCGAGCACTTGTTAGAGTGCTGTGTTCTAGGGGGTAATGGTCATGCTGAAGGGCCTTCTCTAAACTTTCATAAAGGAATTGTACACTACTAGAACAAGGTAGCTGCCTTCTTCCAGAAACAGTGCCACACTCGTCCACAGGTTGTGTGTGGTATTGCCGCTGAGCCCCATTTACATCAATGGAGTTGAGCTGCAATTCCGGACTCAACCCATGAACAGTCCTGGAAGGAAGTAGCCATATTTTTCTAGTACTGCACATCCCCCTTTCAAGAGATCTTCTCAGCAGAACATTGATGGCCGATCACTAGGGTATGCCATCAATGTCAGAACAGTGGGGGTCTGGCTTCTGTGACCCCTGCCGATTACAACAATGATGTGGTGGTAGTTCTCGAAAACCGCAGTGCCAGTTTATCTCCGGTCCGCTACGCTTGGCTTTTTCTGGAGGACATTATAGTCAACCAAAAACAGCACTCAGCGGTTCCATTCCTGTCCTGAGAGAGTTTATGACTGTTTCATGGCTGAGCTGTTGCTCCTTGACATCTCGAGTTGGGCTGAAATTTAATGGACTGACTTGTTGGAAAGTCACATTCTATGACGTGCCACATTTCAGTACAATATGGAGATTGCATGGCCCTAGGCTTGATTTCACGCACTTGCTGTTGACATGGCTGAAGGGCTGTTCTCATGCTTCCGGCTATGTAGTATATGTGATTACAATTCGTTGCTTTCTATTTTATTTGCAGGTGGAGAGATTAATGCGAAATAAACAGCTGGAAGTGGAAGATTTCAGTATATACTGGGATGTTAACAGCACTTTACTGGGTGATCTACCGCCCGCGGAGCTGCAGGTATACAGAAGGCAAATAAGGAGAGATCATGGAGAGATTCCGGCACACATGACACCGTGTGATGTGATGATATAGAAATAACTATTCCTGTTTTATAACTTTGTCTGCTTTGTGCAGGATGCTATGGACAGAAGCATGGAGAGTCGTGAGCACCAGTATATTCTGGAGCCTGTGTGCACCTCAGCACTTCTAAAAAGAAACTGCTCAAAAGAGCCTCTGCGGTCAAGACATCAGCCACGAATAGAGTGCGACATATGTTTAAAGACCATACCGCTTACTCTGTCTCAGGTAAAGTTGTGTAAGTTATTCGCATGTCATGAAAAGTATTCCAATAACAGATATGTCTGTGCACCTGTGTGACGAACGGGGTTTTCCCGGCCCCCATCCCGCCCGATGAGATGGCCGCTGCATCCAGGTAGAGTATGAATGGAGAAGTGGCTGCGCATACTGTTTCCGTAATTCCCATAGTAGTAAATGGAGAGAGCTGCACGCATGCGCTGCCACCGCGCCATTCATTCTTTGCCTAGGTGAAGCAGCTGATGGCCACCTTGCCAGACGGGATTGGGGTTGGGATGGAACCCGCAACTATGAGACATGTAGGGCATGTCAAGAGAATATGCCATAAATGTCTGAGATCGGAATACAGTATACCTTTAAAAGGGGACCTGTCAGAGGATCCCTGTTCTTTTCTATTTCCTTTGTGTAAAGGTTCTTGCAATATATCTTGAGTAGAGGTGATCAAATGTTTTTGCCTTATTCACATTTCATCGACTTGCAAATGGGTCAGCCGTTAGGATGCATTAGTAAATTAATTCGCCAGGTTCAAGTTTTGCTTTTAAGAAAATAATAGTCAAATCGATCCTTCCAGTGTATGCTGTGGATTAGGGAATCGTACAAAAGGGTTTGCTCATCTCATGTATTGATCATGTTGGGCCGTGTAAACGAGCGCCGATTAATGAGACTGCTCGCTGATCGGCGCCCGTATGCTCCTTTCCCAAGGAGCTATGACCAGTAATGTGTGGGGACGAGCGATTGTTACTACGGTCGCTCGTCCCCATACGTTTCCATCATGTCGGCAGCGCGTCTCCATGTTTACACCGGGAGATGTGCTGCTGACTACGATAATATTTTCTGCAGCGATCAGCTGATGAACGAGCGTTTGCTCGTAGTAGCGATAGTGGATTAGAGGGTGAAAAACGCTGACAGGTTGCCATTAAGTTGGGCAAACTAGCGTCTCAAGCCCTGGTAATAGTTGTATCTGTGAATGTTATTGAGAATTTGCACATCCTTTTAGTAGTTAGAGAATTGGAAGAGAAAGTTCAGTCTTGTTCAGTATTTATTTTTATTCCAGGCACAATATCAGCAAATTATGGAATTTGTTGACGACTTTGATAGAAAAGAACGACAGATGAAGTACAGAAAATGGAGACCGAAAGTTCCAGTTTTAAAAAAGTAAATTTCAGAAACCCAGTCTGTTTTAAAATGAGACAGATAATATAACTAAAGCAGGACACACACATCAGAGAGAAACAGGCTGAATCAGATGATTTTGGCAGGATCAGCCGACTGTCTTATTTGTATCGGGGTCTCCCGACTCTCTCAAGCCCCCAGCAAATGTCAAGTGAAAAAGGCATTGGGCATATTAAATTTTACCATGCCCGAACCTTTGTTTTTGCGGGCAACAGTGTATTCCTCTCTCCCCTTTTAAAATAAACATTTGAAGTAAATAAGTCTGCTCAGGTGAGTGTTCATGTTTATGGAGTCGGCAGAAATAGCTGTTGGCTGAATCAGCGTTCAGCCGTCCGCTATCTTGTGTATGGCTGAGAAATCAAAAATGTATGTTCTATTTAGTATAATTAAAAGTTATACAATTCTTCAATATACTTTCTGTATAAATTCCTCACGGTGTTCAAGATCTCTGCTTGTTGTTAATCAGTAGGAACATTCATTGTTTACTTCCAGTGGATAATATTCTGTCCGTGGTCATGTGATGGGCGCACAGCTGCACGGCTCATTACATTGTGTCAGAGCCTTGTCCTAATAATCCCTCACCTGTGTGTCCATCACATGACCATGGACAGAAGCCCTCCCCTACTGCGCTGTCTATCATAGTAGGAATGTTAAAGGGTAACTAAACTTTTAAAAAACCATAGTGACAGGTCAGAAGTTTTGATCTGTGGGGACCCGAGCAATGAGACCTCTGGTGAGCGCTGTGCCGCTTTGCTTCTGGTCGGCTTTCCTCGGAGCAGTGATGGGGACTCATTAGAAAGTCCCTACACCACTTGCTCGGCTTTCCGAGAAATGCCGATCAGATACGAAGCGGCACAGCGCTCACCCGAGCACTTGTATCGCTTTGTTTTAGCGATCGGCCGGGGTCTCAGTGTTTGTAACCCCGTCCACCAAAACTTCTGTCACTATGACATGTCCAAAGTTTTTTAAAAGTTTAGTTATACTTATGGTTACACTCCTACGATGATAGACTGCGCAGTGGGGGAGGGCTTCTGCTGCAGGTCACGCGCTGCTGCAGCCAATCGCTCGCGCCCTGCCACATAGTGGTCTGCCAAATTAAAATGGAAGACATCAGGGCTAAATGATTTAAATGACACTTGTTGTCTTAACAAGATTTCTTCGAGAGTAATTTTGTCTCTGTTTGGACAAATATGAAACTGAAAATACAAAATTTGGCGTTTTACAGAAAACTAAGAGGATTGATGGTTGGACATTGCACGGATCTTCTAGTTTAGTGAAAGTTTAGGTTTATTCATTCACACAAAGCCTGGCGTCATTTATAACGTTTGTAGATGCTGAGTGTCTTAGGCTGCTGAGTTTGTTGTAGCGATTTTCGTACAAAATGCAGCGGTTTCACGAAACGTTAGCACTTTTGCCGTGATTTAGAAAAATTCACGGTAAAAAAAAAAAGCGCAACATAACCAGCCTGTGTGAATACAACCTTATACAAAGCTGGGTTCACATCTGTTCCAGTTTGACTTTCTGCTAAGCACCTAAGAGTGGGCATAAGAGAAGCTGGGAGAACTCTGTGTATTATCTAATATGAACCTTTTATCATCCCCCGACAGCTGTAGAGAATGGTGGCTTTTTGCACTTAACGCAAACTTATCAGAGATCCAAAAGCAGCGGCTCCATTTACGTTTGGAGTACTTGGTGCATCGTGCTCGGGATGCAGTTTTTTATTGCGATAAACATTATAATCGCCTGCAGGGGATACTGTTATCTGCGGAAGACGAGGTGAGAATTTCTATGTTTTGTATGGTGGAAATGTGATGAAACCTTATAAACCCGCTTCCAACGGCGAACAGATGCGAGACCCCACGATCAGCTGATCTGGCTACATTTAAAAAGAGGACTGGACTTCCCCTTTATATATGAAATGTCAAAAATGTTTAGGGAATAGGAAACAAAATGTGAACGACTTATTTTGTAACCGCTACAGGTCCCCCCCTTCACCCTACACACACACACACACTCAATTTCACCTACTAGGTGGGCACGCTTGCGCACTGCTCAAAGTCTGTGGGAGTTATTAAAATAGCAGAGCGCTGTTTTCTTGGCTCTTTCCTTAACTCGATTAAACATCAATGGAATGAGCCGCATGCAAGCGCAGCCACCTCTCCATTGGTCACAATAGTAGAATGTATAGCTAAGGCCTCATGCACACGAACATATTTTTTTCCTCCCGTAAATACTGTCGTAAATACGGGTCCTTGGTCACACATATTCGACCCGTATTGCACCAATATTTACAGACCCCTGCCCGTAAATACGGGTCCGGTATCACCCGTATGCCACCCGTATTTACGGGCACGTTTTCGCGGCAAAATTACACTGCACTAATCGGCAGCCCCTTCTCTCTATCCGTGCAGGATAGAGAGAAGGGGCAACCCTTTCTGTAGTAACCCGGCCGTTGTCTTGGTGACGCGTCCCTCTTACGACATCCATCCCGACCTCCCAGGATGACGCGGCAGTCCATGTGACCGCTGCAGCCTGTGATTGGCTGCAGCGGTCACATGGGCTGAAACGTCATCCCAAGAGGCCGGACTGGAGGAAGATGCAGGGAGTTCTGGGTAAGTATAAACTTCTAATTTTTTTTTACGCGTTGATCTATATTGTGATCGGTAGTCACTGTCCCGGGTGCTGAAAGAATTACTGCCGATCGTTTAACTCTTTCAGCACCCTGGACAGTGACTATGCCTTGACGTCGCCTAGCAACACTCCCGTAATTACGGGAGCTCCATAGACTTCTATGGGCTACCGGTGCCGTAATTACGGCCTTAAATAGGACATGTTCTATATTTTTCAACGGCACGGGCACCTTCCCGTAAGCAAACGGGGAGGTACCCGTGGCCAATAGAAGTCTATGGGTCCGGGATTACGGGCGTTTTTACGTTCGTGTGCATGGGGCCTAACGGCCATATTGAATCGGCAAACAGAGGTCATGGGACCCCACATTTCCTGAATGGTGAGGGTCCCAGTCGTTAGACCACCACCTATTAGGCATTTATGACACATCCTGTGCATATTCCAAAAAATGGCTAATATGGGAATACGCCTTTTAATACATAACTAGAAGACATTTTCGAATATCTTATTTGGGAATTTTGAGTGACTAGAGGGGCCTTATGTAATAGCAAGAGCGGAGCACAGCTACAAGGAGCGTCTCACTCTGGAGGACCCAGCATGTCCATGTGTTACACGGACAGCCCATTCATCAATGAGCATTGTGTATAACGCGTTTCTCCTGTGGTGGCGCTGCAGGGTTATTGAGCACTTGCTACCAAGTTCCCCACATATTACAATTGATCGCTGGGGGTTCCAGCAGAGGGAATACCTGTAATCTTCTCGTAGAGGTAACCTAAAGCCATTGCCCTATATAGACATACTTTGTTATATAAGCAAAATAATCCACCATTGTCTGTTCCACATTTTGCTTGGCATAAAGTTGACATTCTTGGCGTCGGATTGTGTTTCAGGCTGAGCTGGAGCGGATTGAGGAAGAACAATCTTTTGAAGAATTAAAGATTTTGAGGCAGCAGGTGCATGACAGATTCAAGAAGCAACAGGAACTGGCTGAGGTTAGAAGTTCTATATCCTATATCCTTTCTGCTTAAAGAGGCTGTCACCACATTATAAGTGCCCTGTCTCCTATATAAGATGATCGGCACTGTGATGTAGGTGACAGTAATGCTTTTTATTTAGAAAAACGATCTATTTTAAGCCACTTTATGAGCGATTTTTAGCTTTATGCTAATGAGTTTCTTAATGCCCAAGTGGGCGTGTTTTGCTTTAGACCAAGTGTGCGTTGTGCAAAGAAGTGTATGACACTGACCAATCAGCGTCATACACTTCTCTCCATTCATTTACACTGCATATACATCACTAGCAGTCTGAACGTCAGGTTTATTCAGAATCCTGACACTTCTGAATCTTTTCTGTGAGATTCCAGCAAGGCAAGCGTAATCTCGTTTGAAAATGACAGGTTACATCGTAATCTCGCGAGATTACGCTTGCCTTGCTGTAAATCTCACAGAGACGCTACAGACATGTCAGGATTCTGAATAAACATCACGTCCAGACTGGTAGTGATGTATATTCCTTATCAGTACACTGCAGTAATGTTAGTGTTTGTGTATGTGGCTGCACATAGCGATATATCTATATCGCTAGTGCAGTGTAAATGAATGGAGAGAAGTGCATGACGCTGATTGGTCAGCGTCATACACTCCTCTGTACAACGCCCACTTGGTCTAAAGTAAAACACGCCCACTTGGGCATTAAGAAACTCATTAGCATAAAGCGAAAAATCGCTCACAAAGTGGTTTAAAAAAGATTGTTTTTCGAAATAAAAAGCATTACTGTCACCTGCATTACAGCGCCGATCTCCTTATATAGGAGACAGGGCACTTATAATGTGGTGACAGAGTCTCTTTAAAGCAGATCCACCAGAAGAATTGTACAAGAAGCCCTTTAGTGTACATTAAAAATGTGAAATTTTTTTAAATGATCTTATATGAGATATAGTGGCTAGAACTTACAGGCCCAAATCCTGAGGCAACACTATGGAGAGATTCTGATGACCGCAGGTTCCCTGCTGATGTCTGTCAGGTGTAGTGTTGTAATGGAGACCATGGGTTGATTAAACCAATTTCTGTATCAACATTCACACTGTATTTGCCACTAACCAGTTAAAGTGTAACTAAACTTTTAAAAAACTTTTGACATATAATAGTGATATGTTAGAGGTTTTGATCAGCAGAGGTCTGAGCACTGAGACCCCCCCCCACCATCAATTGATAAAACAAAGCGGCAGAAGCGCGCGGATGAGCACTGTGCCGCTTAGTTTCTGATCGACGTTCCTCAAAGCCCAGCGAACGGTGTACAGACTCATGGACTTCACCCGAGCGCTTCTGCTGCTTCTTTTTTGCGATTTGTGGGGGTCTCAATGCTCGGACCCCCAATGATCAAAACTTCTGATATGTCACTATCACGTGTTAAAAGTTTAGTTACAGTTTAAAGGGGCCACAGTGCTTATGTGTTGTATTCCTGGCATGAACGTTCAGCGATGAGCGCCATGATGCTAGAATTACGACACGTCACCGCTGAGGCCTCCGCCTGCAGCGGTCACATGCTGGCCGCATGTGAGCGAACACCGGAGGACCGCGACAGCCCTGGATCACCGGGGATAAGAATAGGTGAATACTATTAGGTTTTTTATTTCAGGACATTTGCAGCCATTTTAACAACCTGAATAACCCCTTTAAGGATGAATCATCCTTTTGCACTGATTCCATGAATTATTCTTTAAAATTTTCCAATCACTGCTTATTCATTTGTCTTTGTGCAGAATCTGAGAGAACCGATGTCAGACCCTGCTAGTGGCTCCCCAGTGCCAAGCCCTACAGGCAGCCATGGCAGCGGCATGCTGCAGTATCTCCAGTCCTGGTTCCCAGGCTGGGGCGGCTGGTATGGCAATTCCCAGGAAGCAAGAGAAGATATAGAGCGGCTAACACAAGAACAGCGGCAGGAAGAAAAGTCTTGGAATCCAGAAGATATCTTGGGTATGTGTCATGTTTTGGAAAGTTAAATTACTTATCCACTGAAAGGCGTTTTCTCATCTTAGACCACCCCTTTCTTATGCGACCCCTTTCCAGTGCGACGATCAGCTGATCGTCGCAGGTTTTACTCCCGACACCCACAGCAAACAGATGATTTTGACAAGGGAAGCCTTGGCCAGCTAGACATTTTTCCTGCAGTGGCCACTTCAGGACAAATGTAGTATTACACGGTGGCCATTCAGATTAATCAGAAGACTTATACACATTTTCCTAGTAAATAAAGAAGGACAAAATACTCTGTTGCCCTGTCCACTGGTAATAATGAAGAAATCATAAGCTGTAGCCTTACAGCAGCCTGTACTCTGCAGACAGCACAACAGACACTGGCTAGTTACCTACACATAACCCTCGATAATATGGTTTGTTTTTGTGTTACATTATTCATGACACGTTTATATAATTAGGAACAAGATAACCGAAGTTTAGATGCAAGTATCTTACAAGTCGTTTATTTAGTATTTTTCTTTCTCAGGAACTGAGGAGTTTTTTGATCCCACTTCTGATGCTGCAAATCTGAATACGTTCACAAAAAGAGATCATGTGTTTGTAAAACTTAACTTCCAGCTGGAGGGAGGCACCATCACGCTTCTACACAAGGAGAAAAACTGCTCCCAGGCCAAAGAGGCTGCCTTCATACAACTGGAGTTCTCAGGTATATATATATATATATATGGTCATCCCAAATGATCGCTCGCAGTCCTGTAACCAGCGCAAGTTTTGTTATCTGCGGTTTTTCATTTCGCATCTAAAGTGCAGTTGATCTTCAAAGTATGGATGTTTCTTTTCCTTTCCTATCTCAGCTTTGAGAACTCCTGACAGTGACAGAGAGACTAAAATAAGGACATTAGGTTGATACCTGAATAGAGTTATACTAGTGATACAATTTACCCAAAAGTGCCAAACAAATAAAAACTTCCTGATTCTGTGGGGTCAAATAGTGTATCACATGAGCCCTGTCAGCCAGTCAGCCGCTCTGAAAAGGATCATGTGATGCCATCCGTGACTCCTGTTTTTAAGAAGTCATGGAGTGTTTGTCACACGATCCTTTTCAGAGATGCTAAGTGACCAAGAGCGATTATGTATTGCACCCTGTGACTTCACCAAACCAGAAAGTGCTTTTTGTTCACCCCCCTGTTTGAGGTCTTCGGGGTCTGTTCAGTGGATACAATTACACTGCTTAGTATAACTCTTTTTGCGCAATATACTTATGCTTTCATTTAAAGGGGTTGTTGAGTTAAGAAAACCCATTTTCATAACACCCTATTAGGGGATTCTGAGTTAATAGAGGGGGGTCCTCTGTTCAGGATCTTCATCTCTTGGACAGTGTGGAGAGCGGTTACATAGAGCGTCTCTCTCTATGGTGGACCTGTCCTGTATTACCCAGACAACACATTGATATGACTGTGACCTGTGTAATGCTTTATTTCCCCTGTGGTGGCGCTGCAGGGACATTTAACATTTCCAGGTTTCCCCCATAGATTATAGCCGATCACTTTGGACACTTTGTGAGCTGATAGTCAGGGGACCCTTTTAACAAGTCTGGATTGTCCAAAGCGGAGAACCCCTTTTAAAGAGGTTTGTCATAACGACAAGATCTCTTTAGCTAACTGATAATTTCATGAAATCTTGTTTGTGGATTTTTGATAATATAAGACATAAGTGGCATTTCTTAAATGACAGATCCTGAATGGCAAAGCTGTCTAGTTATGCAGGTAAACATACCCAGCTCTAGTATCGCTTCATAACTTGGCCGAGATGGGTGACATCTAAATATTGATTGTCAGTAAACTTTCGGAAAAGTAGATAGAAGGCTGAATGCAATTTTGAACCACTTGTCAGTAGAGGAGAGATCGGGGCCGTCTGTTTACATGTGAGTTTTTTTCATTTTGAGTGTTGTGCAATCTCTTCCCAAAAGCAGCTCGATAGAAGCTTCTGGTCATGTGCTTTATTTATTTTTTTACATGGTATAATATATATACTTTTAAGGGTTATATACTTCCCATATATAACCTGTAACATGTCCTATTGCTTATACTTAACGACTATGATTGTACATCATTTCTATGTTTATATTTGTAGGAATGACGGTCAGGGTGGAGTCTTTGCCTCGTAGAGATTCATCTCTTTTATTGGTGCAGTTGGGTGGATTATTCCTCAGGGACTTGGCCACACACGGGACTATTTTTCCTGAACTGGTCTACCCTAATGCTGTAGGTAATTTAGTGTTTGTTTGTCTTTCTAGGTGCACCATATCACTTTTGCATAAAGGAGAACTCTTCCTCGACAAGATGTCTGGGACTTGTTCTCCTACATCTCCAGTGCTGCCTTCTAGGTTGTTTCAGGGAGACAGAACAGAGATATGGTGTATATATTAAACAGGGGCACCCTGTCCTGAATTTCCCCAATGGGTCATCGAATTAGGAAAGTACAGAAGGCCTTTAATGGGCTTGACTAGTTTCACAAATCCATCTCACAATACCAGTCCACCTTACGGTAGCTGATCTTGAGGGATCTCGTTGCTCGGGGACCTGTTATTGGCAGCGGATCACATTGTAATCTTCATTTTCCATGAATTACATGGTGCCCGTTGAAATTAGTGCTGCAGAACAGAGACATCTGGGGGGATCCTGTATGGAAGATTTAAAGGGTTTTTCCAATCTAAGACCTTTATGGCAGGACCTTTATCGGTGATGTCCCATTAATGTCTTCGATGGGTCATAAGCCCTTTAAACATATTGTAATAGGGTCATTGTGTAATGAAGTATTTTTCTTTTCCATTGTAGAGATGTATTTATTTCTGTTATATTTGTGAACTACAATAACATTTCCATGTTCATTTTATCTGTAAGCAAGAATTGTATGTATTTTTATTTTAAAGGGTAACTAAACTTTTAGAAAACTTTTGACATAACGTAGTGACATGTCAGAAGTTTTGATCGGTGGGAGTCCGAGCGCTGAGGCCCTCACCGATCGCTTAAACGAAGCTGCAGAAGCAGTCGGGTGAGCGCTGTGCCGCTTCGTTTTCCTTATCGACTTTTCTCGGAAAACAGAGCGAGCGATGTACGGGCTCATAGACTTTCTAGCGAAGACCGTACACCGCTCTGAGGAAAGCCATTCAGAAACGAAGCGGCACCGAGCTCACCCGAGCGATTCTGCCGCTTCATTTTAGTTATCGGTGGGGGTCTCAGTGCTCAGACCCCCACCAATCAAAATGTCTGACCTGTCACTATGACATGCCAAAAGTTTTTTAAATGTTTAGTTACCCTGTAATGCCTCAAGCATTAATGACACTTTATTTTTTAGCAAAAGGAAGTAGGATGGTCCCAGCACTCCAGTGTATTCATGGGATCAGGAGACTTGCTAAGCCACAGAAATTGTAAGTTCCCTGTTTTTGTCCTCGGAGGTTGTGATTTTGCAGGCCTATTTTTAAAAGGGAACTAGTCACATTGAGCATGGTGTCCTGTCTACAGGCAGCATGTTATAGAGCAGGGGGAGCTGAGCAGATTGATATATC
The DNA here is from genome assembly GCF_050947455.1 of Rhinoderma darwinii. Taxonomy (NCBI): domain Eukaryota; kingdom Metazoa; phylum Chordata; class Amphibia; order Anura; family Rhinodermatidae; genus Rhinoderma; species Rhinoderma darwinii. The sequence goes on from NC_134696.1 coordinate 23,733,762, forward strand.
GTTTTGTGCAAAAAGATTGAGGATAGCCTGTCATTTTATTTATTTAAATCCCTGTTAGGAGTCCAGCGGGCGGTCTCAACCAATATTTGACAGCCTTCCCTGTGTGTGTGTGGATACAGAGAAAGATGTCAATCACTGAGTGGGACCGCCCGCTGGACTCTAAAGCCCAGAATGAGGCAGAGACTTAAATCAATAAATTACAGGTTATCTTTTTTGACTATAGATCAATCTGCTCAGCTCCCGCCGCTCTATAACATGCTGCCCGCAGATCAGACTGAATGAGTGACGTGACCGGTTCCCTTTAATTTGTTTATAAAATAGGAAACCATACAATTTCCTAATATACATGTATTTAAGCTACTGCACATGTACCTTTCTTGTGCAAAAAGACCCCTGTCTGTACAGTTCAATGGTATAGACCACAGATTAGTCCTATTCAGTTCAACCATGGGCTAACTGAAAAGGACTAAATCCTGGCATTTAGTTAGAAGCTGGGTTATGAGACATTAGACAGCCCCCCCCCCCCTCACTGGAGTCATTCAGTCTTAAGGCCAATTCAGACCATTTTCTGCCGACCGGCGCAATTTCCGTGAAGCAATAGAGAGTGACAGACGCCGACCTAAGGCAATCCATGTTGAATTTTTTCAGCCATTGTATGGTGCAGTCCTTGAAAAGTAATTTTGGCAAACAACAGATCTTCATCCCGCCAATAGAATACCAGACCAGGCCACGGATCAAGGCAGGGAACGATCGGCTAAACAACAACCTTCCCTGACCAACCATGAATGACAAGTCATTCAGAAAATGACTGTGTGTATGGGTTGCAGCAAGAAGTTTCAGATCGCTTAAATATTTGAAATTCCAATATACTTTAACGATTTGATTTCATTCCCATGTCGCTTTTCTCGGGCGGTGCCTAGTCCAATTTTAAAGTGACCGTGATGGGGTGACATCAACCGATAGAGCAGGTGGCATAATTTGCCATCACATGTTCTTACATCATGGTAGATGAAACGTTACATGCTGTAGTCATTTGGGTAGTGGTGGACAGCGGTGGTGATCAATATTACAAAGAATTTTTAAAGTCAAAATGATTTCAGTTTAGTCCTCTGTAATTGAGTTTAATGAAATCATAATTACACTTTGCTTGCTTTTTTTTTTTTTTTTTTTAAATATTTTTTCTTTTTTTTTCTTTCCTGGTATAGCCACAGCTATCACTGGAGAAGACCCCGTATTTAAAATGTTGTATGAAAAAAATCCGGCTCATAGTGTCTTTGAGAGGCGGCTAGAAGTCAGCACGAGACCTTTGAATATTATCTATAATCCTCAAGCAATCACCAAGGTGGCGGACTTCTTCTACCAAGGGAAAGTTCACAGTTCAGGTAACAAAGAACAGTTTATCTTAGACCTGAGATTACGAATTCTGACATTACCTCCTGCTACATGGCCGTCCTAGTTTAGACCTAACCCTTCTCCATGTTACTTGGATGTATATTATGTTTGCCAGCCATTAGGTCTGCCCTAGAAACAGCCTATGTGGCTTTATCTCTTGCTCGCCCCCTCTAGCTCTCGCTCGCCCCCTCTCGCTTTTCTTCTCCATCTCTTGCTCACCCTGTTTTTCTCTCACGTGCCCTCTTTCACTTAGTCGCTCTTTCTCTTCGTTTGCATCATTGGGGCCCTGCCACTAGGGGGTGACACTAAGTAGAATGTATACTTGGAAGTAGCTGCACCTCCATTACGAAGGAAGACTCTTTACTATTAATAGTTAATGATAACCACTGTTTTGCGAAGATGTTTTTATATATCGTTTTTACATATTTGATTAGATATTTTTCTTTCAGGTTTTGGGTACCAGTCAGAGCTGGAGCTTAGAGTGGCTGAAGCTGCTAGAAGACAGTACAACAAGTTAAAAATGCAAACAAAAGCTGAAATTCGACAAACGATTGATCGATTACTGGTTGGGGAATTTATTGTAAGTGTTTCTTAACAAAGCCAGGACTGTGGCATATCATTTACTGGTCCATTGTACAAATGTATTGTTTAAAGGTGAGGACTTGTGGTTCATCTAGTACACTTTCTATGCTTTTAAAGAACAACCCCTTTCCAAATGCATTATTGGTCATCATGGGGTTTCCCTTCCTCAGGACCTCTCTATGAGACAGCGGAGAGCCACTAATAAGCAGCAGCACTTGCCCTGCCAGATTCGGTTAATTTATTTTGACCTGTAGTGGCCACTGCAGCAGAAATGGTCAGTCAACGGCAATGCCTCCTTTCCCTGGCAAAATCAGCTGTTTGCTGGGGATCTCCGGTTTTCCCATATTAAAGGAGATGTCTGTGAAGAGTCAACCACTTTAAATGTACAGAATAATATAAGCTTTTAGAGTTTAAAGAGTAACTAAACATTTCAAAAACTTTTGACCTGTCATAAGTTATGATCGGTGGAGGTCCGAGCACTGAGACCCCCACTGGGTGATCTCTGTGCCGCTTAGTTTCTAATTGGCTTTACCTCGGAGCGGTGTACAGGCTCAATAGAAAGTCTATGAGTCCGTACACCGCTCGCTCTGCTTTCTGAGGAAAGACGATCAGAAGCGCTCACCCGAGTGCTTCTGCCGCTTCGTTTAATTCGTGATTGGTGGGGGTCTCAGTGCTCAGATTTCCACCAATCAAAACTCTGACATGTCAAAAGTTTTTCAAAAGTTTAACTTTAAATCTGTAATATAGGCTTTGAGATATCTTGCGTTCCTTATTTTTGGAGCGCTCATTTTCCCTTGTTCTGTAATGTCTAGTAATATAGCATTATCAGTGTATTCTCGTATGTAATGCAAACATATTGCTTTGAATTTAACACTACTTTTATTCTTTTCCTTCGTCAGGAAAACAGTAGGCGGTGGACGTTACGTCTTGATATCTGTGCCCCTCAGGTCATCTTTCCTGATGACTTCTTAAGCAAGGATCCAGTTCTAGTTGTGTTGGACTTGGGAAGAATCTTACTCACCAATTCTCAAGGTAACAAACCGAGTGGGAGAACTTTCCATATAGAAATGTGTTTGACGCGTTTGTTCCATGTGAATTAGCTACTGTTTTCGTGTGTTTTGAAAATTTTTAAAGCATATATACATCTTTAACCCCTTCCCGACATCTGCCGTATATATATACGGCGCACATGGGGTGGGGGGATAAGGAGCGGGCTCACGGGCTGAACCCTCTCCATAGAACGAGCGTGTCGGCTGTGTGTTACAGTTGACACTTCAGGGTAACGAGCGGAATCCCACTCGTTTAACCCATTAAATGCCACGGTCAATAGTCAGCCGCAGTATTTAAATGACACGATTGGGGTGCACCGTTCGTTGGCATGGCATCCTGGGGGCCTGATGAAGGTCCCCAGGTCCGTCATCTTTGTACTCCTAGTTTCCCACTACATTATATAGTACAATAAATGGTGCTGTGAAAATCTACAACTCGTTCCGCAAAAAAACAAGCCCTCATACGGCAATATTGATGGAAAAATAAAAAAGTTACGGCTTTTGGAAGGTGGGGAGGGAAAAACAAAAATGAAAATCCGAAAAATGGCTGTGGCGGGAAGGGGTTAAGCACTTATTTTACCGTTTTAGAAATGCATTATATAACATACGTATTGATCCGGAGTTACATCCTGTATTATTGCCCAGAGCTGCATTAATAATTCTGCAGGTTTTCGGAGATGAAATCTCACAGCCTTCCTTGCTGGTTCAAGGTTAGCACAGAGTTTGCTCTGATTTACATTCTGGGAAGTGTCGACGTTGGATATTAGGGGGGTATCTGACAACACGCTTGTTACCTGTTTCCAATGACGACCAGCAGGATTGTGAATGCAGCTGTGAAGTATAATACAGACTGAAATGTATAGGCATCATGCACACAACTGTTTCCATTTTGCTGACCGCAAAACATGGATCCTAGTGGCTTCCGCGTGTTGTCCGTTTTTCTTGCTGACCCATACACTAGAATGGGTGAGACAGACTGCAAACAAGGACAAGAATAGGACGTGTTATATAATTTTGCGGAACGTACCCGCAAAAAAACTGATGTGTGCTTAGCCCATAGAAATGAATGGTTCAGTATGCTATCCGCAAAAAACACGGATATGACACTGAAGGACATGAAGGAGCCTTTATTCCACATTTTATCTTTATATTCAAATGTGTACATACCCTTTAAACTTGGGGTTTATACTTTAGTCCTCAATTTAACCATTTTAACCTATAGTTCGCAATCTGTAAGGTGTTTTCATCATTATCAAGGATGGGTTCACTTTCATCTCCACCTCTGCGGCTCCTCAACAGTTGAGGGTAGAACTGGGCCATTTATAGATGGCAGTGATGTTTACGCATATCTATCTGTGTCTTTACATTGCAAGACTTGTGCTCTTCTTTTGTCTTCCAGATCATTGCAAGCTAAACATTTTAGATCAACTTTCTGCCGAAACAAACGAACTAAGCGATGACGAGTATAAAACCCCTTTAGCAACACCTTCCGGCAGTCCTCCACCAGAGATGGATGTCCAAACTGGGATGGACACGTCTAGCGGCAGCGGAACCGAGCCGAGCGAAGAGCAATTAGAAGCCTATTTACTAAGCAACAAAATGTATGAAAAATACACGCTGTCCTTTAAGGACTTGCAGATCATGGTTGGACACGTGAAAGAAAATTGGAAACACATTCAAGACAATGAAGTCGGGCCAACCCACGTAGTGGAAAAGTTTAATGTCCATTTGCAACTGGAGCGCAGATTGATCTACACGTCCGACCCGCAGTATCCTGGCGCTGTGCTTTCTGGTACCCTGCCAGATCTAAAAATCCATATCAACGAGGACAAGATATTCGCTTTAAGAAGATGCTTCACAAGCTTGTCCAGTGCTGAGAACAGAACAGCAGATAATACGCTGCTTAGGAAGGAGAAAATCTTCACGGACGCGGAGTACAATGGAAGGATGCAGGACTCCGTCATGAACCTAACCCAGAGCATCATCACTCTAGAGCAGCACACCAGGGAAGTTCTGGTGGAGTCGAAGCTTCTTTTAGCCGAGTTTAAGATAAATTACATGCAGCTCGGCGTAGAAAGTTGTGGCCGCTACATTTCGCTTCTGAAAGTTTTTGGGTCTAATGCACATTTTGTAAAGAGACCGTATGATGCAGAGGTGTCTCTTACCGTCCACGGTCTTCTCATGGTGGACACCATGCAGACATACGGCTCTGACTTCGATCTTCTCATGGCTTCTCACAAAAACTTGTGTCTAGACGCCCCAACAGGAAGTCTGCGCGAAAGCCGGGCGCAGTCGCCAGTGTCTGATCCCAACGACTTTTCATCTTCTCATCCGTACGTGAATCAAAATAAATATAACTCGCTAGAAAACATCAACTTAAAAGATCAAGAATCTCTTATAAAGATCGAATACCAGTTTGTAAGCTCGGAGTGCCCTTCAATGAATCTGGACAGCTCCTTGCAAGTGATGTCCGTGCAGGTTAACAATCTAGACATCATCCTTAACCCCGAAACGATGGTAGAACTTATTGCTTTTCTTCAGAAATCTTTCCCCCGGGATACCGACGATGCGAGCCCTCAGCCTTTAAAAGTTGACTTTGAGACCAATTATAGCGAGCAGGAGTCATACCAGTCAACGTATGAGCAGAACAGCCAAGTAGCCATCGACATTAATAGGTTAAACATCCTCCTCTTCAGGACGGTGACCATGCCTGATGGTAATAGCAGTGGGCGGAAAATTGCGACCGCCAGCATAGGTGGAACTAAAGTCAACGTATCTTTAGGAAGTCGATTTTCCGTCAACGGTTCACTCGGTTGCCTCCAGCTAATGGACCTAGCACAGGATTCTTCAAAAAACCAATATGTCATCAGTATCGGCAGTACAGCCGCTTATGAGAATCAAGGAAGTGATACCGAATGCTTTGAAGGCTTATTTCTCAGGAGAGATCCGAGCCACGTTCCCATGGAGGCTTTAAGTTTTACCTTTCTTGAGCAGTCCGAAGAAGAATTCGCCCTTAACCTTAAAATGGCATCATTACACTATAACCATTCAGCTAAGTTCCTAAAAGAACTGACCTTATCCATGGACGAGCTAGAAGATAATTTCCGTAACATGCTGAAGACCGCAGCCTCCAAGGTGTCTTCTGTCCTGGCCACCAAAACAGCAGAGTATAGCGAGATGGTTTCGTTATTCGAAACCCCCCGTAAATATCGGGACGCCATCATGCAATACGAGATGGATGAATACGACGGGTTCCGTCCTGGGAATGTCAAAACGGATACGGTAAAACTTATATTAAATATTAACATCGAGTCTCCGGTTGTGTCCGTACCTCGCAGTCCCGGAAGTCCTGAGCTGCTGGTCGGACATTTAGGGCAAATATTTATTCTGAATTTTGTATCGGATGATGAACAGTCAAGAAGCGACAGGTTACATGTCGAAATCAAAGATATTAAACTCTACTCATTGAATAGCAGCGTTCTTGCCGGACGAAAGGAATTCCAGTGTCCAGAACAAGCGTCTTCACGTCCCACGTCCAGCTCTGCCAGTGTGAACAGTCAGGAGGAACCACGTTTTACACGCAGTGATTTCTTTGAATCGCTGCAAAAGAATCAAGGTGCGTTCTCTTTAAAATGCTATACATGTATCCTAGTTACACTGTGCGGTATTAAATGGACATATACAGTAAAATTCCATTAGTCCGGCACACCTTGATCCAGAAATCCCAATAATCCAATGCCAAATAATTAGGAAGTTCCGATTTAATAATGGATTTGTGAGCTTGTCCTCTATATGGAGAAGCCACATTAACTTCTAGAGGCCTCCTTTGGGCGCAGGAACGTCCACAACATTATGGTGTTATAACATCGCCCCCTATGTGGAAATTTCCGAGCCCCCTAGGAGGTCTGTAATAGTTAATGTTGCCTCCTGCATGGGAATTACATACATAATTATATTTGTTTTAGTTAATCTCCTAATTATTTAAATAGTCCCCATGCAGGGGTTTACGTGAACTGCTACAGGGCACCTTTGCAGTTTAGGAACGTCTGCATCATCACAATCACGCCAGCGCACCGAAGAAGGCATTTCCGCTCCCCACAGGAGCTGAGAATAACTGCACATACTGTATACACCCGCTTCGCTACTAGGAATGGGGATATGCCCTAAAAATCTTCAGTTGGGTAACCCCCTTTAAAGGGCTTGTCCAGTATGGGGGCTGTTTTTTATACTGATGACCTATCCACAGAATAGGTCATCAGTATATGACCTGAGGGGGTCCGACACCCAGACACCGCACCGGTTATCTTCTCAGGCTGCCTCCAGGTGCTGGATGCTATGCAGGGGTCGGTGCCGGGAGCAAAAGACTATGACCACTATATAGTAGTTGTGCTGGGTTACCTTATTCACATAAATAGAAGCAGAGCTGCAGTACTGCAGCACGATCGCTATACAGTGTACGGAGCCATCTGCTACCGGCACCAGCCCCTGCATAGCCTCCGGTGTCTGGAGGCAGCCGGAATAGCTGATTGGTGTGGGGTCCGGTTGTTGGACCCCCACAGATCATATGCTGATGACCTATTCTGTGGCTGGGTCATCAGTGGAAAAAACAGTCCCCAAACTGGACAACCCCTTTAACTGTAGTCTGTGTTGGGACAACCCCTTTCAATACACATGGACGTCATAGAATGGGGGGCATTTAGTTCTACATTTGTGTGACCGTCCACAGCTCTCCCGAGAAATATCAGCTAGAAAACAAAATTTGATTTCCAAGTCCTGTATAAAAAGGCTTAATTTTTTTACATTTATATTAGTGCAAAATATGCTTTGATTTCCTACAATTGTAACAACGTGTTTTGCTGTTCAGCTTTCCATATCCTACACAACACGACCATACAGTTTAAAATGGAGAAGTTCAATATAGAGCGCGATGGCGAACTGACCTTTCCCTACACTGAAGACTCCTTAGAGGTGGGAAGCATTTTGAAGATCGAGGGAAATTTTGTCAATAATGTTCAGGTAAGAAGACTATTCTAGAAAATACCGAAAACTGCTCCAGCAAAAATAAATACATCCCATGTATTCTTCTGTCCATTGTGGCTCAGATCCTGCCATCTATCTCCTCTACAGTATAGTGAGTATGTAATAACTACACTGGTCTGGAGCATAGAGATCAAGGATGGTCACCAGCTGGCTGAGGCTCATGTTGCCAAGCAACAGCTAGGCACTGCCTTCAAAACACACCTTGAAAAAAACCTATTCAAGTGAATTAGAACTAAAGGGGTTTTCTGGAGAAAAACATTGATGACCTATTCTTGGGATCAATGTGCGATCACTGAGGATCGACCCCTGATCAGCAATACTAAACGGGTGTCATGCTCAAGTGAGCGCCGCCGCTTCTTCGATGTACGGCTCGTCCGTCCATACGTGTGACTTTGCCTGGTCCTGTAGCCCACCCCATGCCGAGGTAGCCCCTTCATTTGTACGTGATCGTATCTCCAATGAAGGATAGGACATCAATGCTTTTAGTATAGATCATTTTTTTTTAATGTTTCTATAATGGGAATGTTCTGATTGTGTCTTCTCTTATGCAGGTGGTTCTAGCAAAACACGTCTACGAGCAGGTTCTGCAGACGCTTGATAACCTGGTATACAATGAAGATGTGAACAAACTGCCTCAAAGCTCCGCCAGTCCAAGCAGTCCCGTCACCCCAGAAAAGCTTCTCAGTAAAGGTGCCGACGTCTTTAACGATCAGAGGGAGAGACACTTGTTCAATAATCACAGCTTTAGATCTCTATCCAGCAAGTCCGTTTCTACTCCTGAGAAGACGCCGTTTACTCAGATTCAAGCAAATTTTCGTATCTCCGAATTACAGATTCAGCTGAGCGGAGATCTTACTCTTGGTGCCCAAGGCTTAGTGAGTTTGAAGTTGCAAGACTTTGACATTGAGTTTAATAAAGATCACCCGCACACGCTAGCTATACAGATTGCATTGCGATCCCTACTCATGGAAGATCTGCTCGAAAAGAACCCAGATTCAAAGTACAAGAACCTCATGGTATCAAGAGGAGCACCAAAACTTTCAAGCTTGGCCCATAAAGAATATCTGTCGCAATCCTGTCCATTAGTGTCTCATGCGGAATATCCGGACATGCCGAGATCCTTACCTTCTCACATGGAGGAAGCACCGAATGTATTCCAGTTATACCAGAGACCGGCATGTTCTTCACGGAAGAAACCAAGTGAAGAAATCGATTCTGAGTATCCATTGACTCCACCACCTTCTCCTACATCCGAGGGAGAAAAGACGTCCTACACTAAGGACGGTTTTGATGAGTCCTTGGTTCATATAAACGTTTTCCTGGTGGACAGAAATCACCCTGAATTTTCTTCGAAGTACAAACGCATCAATCGTGGCGTCAATGTGGATTTTAACTGCTTGGACGTATTGGTCACACTGCAAACATGGGTGGTGATTTTAGACTTCTTTGGAATTGGGTCGACAGCTGACAACCATGCGTTGAAGCCTGAACCTGCCGATATCCGACAGTCATTGAGATCAGAGGCGGGCACGACCGCCAGTACTGCTGCCCAAGAACACACCAACACAAAGATGGATCTCAAGGTATAAGAAGGGATTAGATACATTGCATTGTGGCTTATGTGAGATGTAAAGCTATTACTAATTACGTTTTTTTTGTCTTTCTAGGTTCACTCACTCTCATTGGTGCTAAAGAAGACCTCTAGTGAATTAGCTAAAGCAAGCGTATCCAAGCTAACTGCCCATCTTGAAATTATTGGTGAGTGTGAGTGACCTATTGGTCATGTCTGTTTTAGTAAATACTCAAAAAATAACAATTCTGGAGCATCTTTTCTTAACATTTTGTGTTGTGCCGTTCCTCTGTTATTCCTCCTGGAAATGTATAAATAAAGTGGCAGCTGGGTAATAGCAATAGGGTGTTTTGCTATACTGTCAGCACGGATTAGATTGTGTTAGAGGGTGTAGGGACACACTATATTGACAAGTAGTATGGTGATGCCCAGTTGTCACTTTATTAATACATTTTCTGGAGGAACACCAGAGGGATGACGCAATGTTGAGTTCTGAGAATAAGTTCACAGAATTATTTCATGAAGAACATAAGTATTTAGTGAGAGACATGTGAGAGCTCGGTGGTCCTCTTTAAACTTGTGTTACTCCTTTCCATGTGCCCCCTGCTTCTTGCTAACCTTCATACAGCGGGTCAGCAAGAACAACACTAGTGAAAAGGATTATCACATGACTGCACAATCTGAACACACAGAGTTTGTTTGTAGTCTGTTACCATGGAGACACAGGTCTGCAGAGGAGGTGTTTGCACAAAACGGTAGGATGTTTTTTTTTTAATAAAGAATCTTTGCAAAGTTGCTTCATTTTGTTTTTAGGAGCAACAAAAAAAGGTTGCTATAGTGCATATATCCTTTTTGTTAATTTGGTGGTGTAAAAAGTCTACATGTTTTAACACATTTCCAATGAAGTTGTTTTGGGTTTTTCTTAAAGAGTCTCTGTCACCACATTATAAGTGGCCTGTATTGTACATGATGTGATCGGTGCTGTAATGTAGATAACAGTGTTTTTTATTTAGAAAAACGTTCATTTTTGACAGAGTTATGACCTATATTAGCTTTATGCTAATGACTTTCTGAATGTACAACTGGGCGTGTTTTACTTTTTGACCAAGTGGGCGTAGTGGAGAGGAGTGTATAACGCTGACCAATCAGTGACCAATCAGCGTCATACACTTCTCCCCATTCATTTACACTGCAGATAGCGATATAGCTATATCACTATGTGCAGCCTCATACACACACTATAACGTTACTGCAGTGTCCTGACAATGAATATACATTCCCTCCAGCCAGGACGTGATGTGTATTCAAAATCCTGATACTTCTGTAGCGTCTCTGTGATTTACAGCACAGCGAGATCTCGCTGTGAATGACAGCTTACAGCGTAATCTCGCGAGACTACGCCTGCTATGCTGTAACTCACACAGACGCTACAGAAGTGGTCAGCATTCTGAATACACATGACGTCCTGGCTGGAGGTAATGTATATTCATTGCCATGACACTGCAGTAACGTTATAGTGTGTGTATGAGGCTGCACATAGTGATATAGCTATATCGCTATCTGCAGTGTAAATGAATGGGGAGAAGTGTATGACGCTTATTGGTCACTGATTGGTCAGCGTCATACACTCCCCTGTACAACGCCCACTTGGCCAAAAAGTAAAACACGCCCAGTTGTCCATTGAGAAACTCATTAGCATAAATCTAATACAGGTCATAACTCAGTTTAAAAATTATCATTTTTCTAAATAAAAACCACTGGTGTAATCTACATTACAGCGCCGATCACATCATGTACAATACAGGCCACTTATAATGTGGTGACAGAGACGCTTTAAAGGTTGAATTTCAATAATTGTTGTTTCCGTCTCTTCCTCACTGCAGAGGGAGATTTAGCCTTGCAGGGAAGCATTGGCAGCCTGTCATTGAGTGACTTGACTGTACATGGCGAGCTGTACACCGAGCGCTTCACAACAAGCGGAGACGAGGCGCTGATCTTCCACATTTTCAAGTAATGATTTTTCTTTTTGTTTTAATATCCAATTTACGATTGTTATTTGAAACTGATTTCCAAACGTTATATCTGGCACAAGTCAGTTCTTGGATGTGTTATCATTAAACATTGTGTAGATACGGCCCTCCTGATCCCAAACTGAAGAGAGAGTATGACATGCGTGTCAGCCTGAGGATGGCCTCCGTGCAGTACGTTCACACTCAGCGCTTCCAGTCTGAAGTTATCGCCTTTATCCAGCACTTCACACAATTGCAAGACGTCCTCGGCCGGCAGAGGGCGGCTATTCAAGGTCAAACCGTAAGTGGAGAAAGTCTGAATGTTTCTACGGTGCGTAATGGGAAAATTCTCCGACTCTTCAAGGTATTTATTTTTGTTTATTAAGGTTAGAGACCAGGCGCAGAGGGCCTCCCGTATCTTACTGGACATCGAGGCTGGAGCCCCTGTGCTCCTCATACCCGAGAGTTCCCGTTCTAACAACTTAATTGTGGCCAACCTTGGGAAACTCAAAGTGAAGAACCGCTTTCTGTTCTCGGGGGCCCATGGGACATTCTGTTTAAAAGATAAGGTAAAGTTATAGTGTATTGTATGACTACTACTTCCATAATTGATCACAAGTCAACTATACACCATGTAAGCAACATTGTTTTAGGCCTCATTCACACGAACGTATTTTTGTCCTCCCGTAAATACGGGTCCTTGGTCACACGTATTCGACCCGTATTGCACCAGTATTTATGGACCCGTGCCCGTAAATACGGGTCCGGTGTCACCAGTATTCCACCCGTATTTACGGGCACGTTTTCGCTGCAAAATTGCACTGCAGTAATCGGCAGCCCCTTCTCTCTATCAGTGCAGGATAGAGAGAAGGGGCAGCCCTTTCCGCAGTAAAAGTAAAAGAAATTCATACTTACCCGGCCGTTGTCTTGGTGACGCGTCTCTCTCTTGACATCCAGTCCGACCTCCCTGGATGACGCGGCAGTCCATGTGGCCGCTGCAGCCTGTGATTGGCTGCAGCGGTCACATGGGCTGAAACGTCATCCCAGGAGGCCGGACTAGAGGAAGAAGCAGGGAGTTCTGCGTAAGTATGAACGTCTTTTTTTACACGTTGATCTATATTGTGATCGGAATTCACTGTCCAGGGTGCTGAAAGAGTTACTGCCGATCGTTTAACTCTTTCAGCACCCTGGACAGTGACTATCCACTGACGTCGCCTAGCAACGCTCCGGTAATTACGGGTGCACACACACACGTAGTCACCCGTAATTACGGCCTGAAATAGGACATGTTCTATATTTTTCAACGGCACGGGCACCTTCCCGTAAGCATACGGGGAGGTACCCGTGGCCAATAGAAGTCTATGGGCCCGTAAAAACATGCCGTAATTACGGGCGTTTTTACGTTCGTGTTCATGGGGCCTTACTTGAATTGTCGACCAAAGGTAGATTAGCAATTTTATAGACCAGGTAATATGGAGCAATAAATGCCTCATGAAGACCACCCCTTCCCTAAAGATAGCTGCCCCAACTATCAGCTCCTCGCCTGTGCCCTAGAACCTCCAGCGATCAGATGTTGTCAGAAGAAGCCCCGACTAGCCATATATACAGTTGCCGCTGCAGGGGAGATGTAGTGTTACACGGTCGGCCATTCAAATGATATCAGATATCATAGTTACCAGCCTGATTGTTATGTCTGCTTTAGAAATACAAGATTTTTTTTTCCATTTTTGTTTGTTCTAAAGGACTTAATTTTACATGGGTCTTCCTACAAGGATCCTGTGTTATTAAAGGTATAGCATTTACATCACGGGTCTTTAGGTTTGAGAGTGTCTTTCTAAACCTTATGGAATTCTGCTGGATTATTCACTAAATGAAACCTGTTGGCAATGTGTAAATGTCTTAACAGACAATGCCGCCATTTTATTGGCGGCCGTCTGTACAGTCAATCCAGTACCACCTTCAATAAGATGCCACGTTTTCCGTATTTTAGTGGTGGCAAGATAGTAATACCCCCTATAAGGAACATAAAATGATTGCCCTAACCCATCATCACTCTTGGGATTATGGTGAGGTTGTGTTTATACATAATAGATAATCTGAACAAGCAGAGCTGCAGTGTAAAGCATGGAAGGGACAGGGCAAAAGCCTCTATAGACACAGGAAGTGGATTTCAGATTCCCGGACAATTCAGGTATTTGCAGACACTGATTATATCTGTGTCTTCGTGAAACAGAATAGAAAAGCAGCCAACAAGTAAATAAATGGCAGGTAAGCACTACCAGGGATAAGTGTCCAAACCACATTAAAACCTAAAATTTGAGCACCTGTGGCTTCTAACACTGTAGCAGGTCACTATTCAGCACAGCGCTGTACTCTGGCCCTATAAAAGGCGCTGACAATGTACGGTAATTAAAATAAATTTATACTGAAAAACATATTGCAGGTTATAATCGGAGAATTCCCATAAGTGTGGACTGACGTTTTTTTAGCACTTTCTCTGGTTTGTTTGTGTTGCATATTAATTTCCATACTTTTCTTGCCCAGTAATAAGCGCTTTGAGGACTCGCATGCCCGCATTATCACAGGTTATCCTTTCACCATCCACCAATCAGAAGATCAGGGGGGCGTTTGCACCCATTATATTCCCAGTATATTTTATATATAAGCGATAACATTAAACCGCTGACAGGCGGAGGTAATAACATTGATGATCTCGTTACAATGGCGCCTGACAAGGGGTGCGATATATTATGCAGCAAGTGAGGAGTCCGTCCTAGAAGTTGATGTGTTGTAAGCAGGAAAAAAGGACCGGTGTCAGGATCTGAGCGACTTTGACCAGGGAAAAATCATGATGACTGGGACAAATCGTCTCCAAAACAGCAGCGCTTTTGGGGGTGTTCCTGGTATGGTATGTAGTGGTTCGTACCTACCAAAAGTGCTCCAAGGTAGGACAACAGGTGAACCAGCAACAAGGTCTTGGACGCCTGAGGGTCACAGATTTGCGTTAGGAGAGAAGGCTAGCCTTCATGGTCCGATCCCGTAGAAGAGATACTGTAGCGTTGAAAGTTACTGCCGCCTATGGTAGAAAGATGTCAGAACATGCAGAGCATCGCAGTTGCTGTGTTTGGGGCTGCTTAGACCCAGACTTGTCAGAGTGCCCGTGCTGACCCTCTGTCCACCGCTGAAAGTGCCTACAATGGGCACGTGAACATCAAAACTGGAGCAATGGAAGAAGGAGGCCTGGTCTGATGAATGGCGTTTTCTTTTATATCACGTGGGCAGCCAGCTGCATGCCTGTCACTTACCTGGGGAAGAGATGGCACCAGGATGCATTATGGGAAGAAGACATGGGTCCTGGCATTCATGTGGATGTGACTTTGACACGTACCACCTACCTAAACATTGCGGCAGACCAATCCACCCCTTTTAATTTTTTTATTTCTGTTACCTATATAGTGCCAACATATTCCGCAGCGCTGTACATAGGTCATCATTGGGGCTCACAATCGAAATTCCCTATCGGTATGTTCCCTTGAGGGTAGCGCCATTTTATATTTGCGGCAGTGGCTACTAGTGAACACGTGCACTACGTCAGCTTATAATATCGGAGTCTCCACTTTGCTTAGTCTCCACTTTAGCTCAGATTTCCTGGTCGTTGGGTCTCCAGATCTGGACTTGAACTGTTTTTTCTGTCTCTGATATTGAGTTGTGTGCTGTGCATGAGTTTTTGCTGGCCATACTGCATGTATATGATGTGATGTGCTGTTTTGATGGGGTTTTCTGGGATTGTATAACTATTTACGGACTTGTAGCTACGTTGAGTCTTCTACGGGTCAGATGTTACAGCTCCTCAGTTTCTAGTCTTTGAACTGTGACCGAACTTCCAGTGGATAAAATCGTCGTCCTCTAGTTCTGTTCCCATAGGTGCACGGCTTGTTCGCTGCAGTACAGTTATCAGAGCTCTTGTAATAGGCCGTGCACTTGTGTGATCATCACATGACCAGGGCAGGCTCTTATTAAATGACAGCTAGCAGAGATCTTGAAAATTGTCAGGAATTGATACAGAAAGAATATTTGAAAATGTTATAAATTATACATAAAATACCTTTTTTTTTGCTGAAAACATAATACCCCTCTAAATTATCTGTCGTTATTCATTGTAATATTTAGGGCATACTATGGGATCAGCCAGACACCGAAGTTAAAGTCGTTAACTGTATATATTTCTCTTTCCATTAGTGTTTGGGTACATCTTCATCGCCGATTGTTACTCCGGAGCACAAACCAAGTTCTAGGAGGAGCGACCTCCGAGCAAGCGCCAACTATGAGTCTGTAGAAGGTCTAGTCATGACTCCAACCTCAAAGTCTAAGAAGGAAACAAAAATATCTTCTGAACCTGAATATCCTGACAATCCTGGTAAGAACTCCTAAAACATCCTCATTAAAGCGGTTTTCCAGCGAGTTAAAATTGATGTCCTCTCATCAGGATAGGCCATCAATATCTGATCGGTAGGGGTCTGACTCTCAGCACCTTCGCCGATCATCTGTTTTGCAGGGGCCATGGCACTGATGCGATCGCTACTTTCCATTCATTCCCTTTACTGCTCCGTATCATGAAACGCCGACACACTTGTAGTGGCGGTTCACAGTATTGCAACCTACTCCCATTCCTTGTCCTGAGGGTTTTCTATTATGTATCAGCAAATTTAAAATGTCCATGCTTTTTAGCTCACAGGGTTTTCCCTAAACTGCAACAACAATTGTAGCAAACGTTCAGCTGTGAGAAGTTCTAGGTCTCTATGTGTTTTGTGTATGCACACCCTTTGCATGCACAAATAAAACCTTAAAAAAATCATCTTATATCCCGATGCACATTTATTTTCTAAAACCTGGCACAATGCAAAAATGCCATCCAGCACTTTACACTCATGGGCGCCTTCATGCAAATATTTCTACTCTTCAAATATATTGCAGCTAGGGCTTTCTAGCCATGTCATATCATATTACAGACGTCCATGGCAGTGAAAGGGTTGATCATACAGGTGAACATTCACACTAGTGTTTTGTCTTCCAACTCCTAAGACCTGGTCATAAAATCAGCATCTGTTTTTGTTTTTCTCTGTAGATGACCACATCTGCTTGTTGGACTGCATTGTGGTTGACCTTCAGGACATGGACATCTTTGCTGCGGAGAGACATCCTATAGAACCCGTTGATGCTCAGGAGAAATTGCGCTCAGACCTTTTGTTCCCCTCTTATGTGGTCCGACAGATGGGCGGAAGTCTTCTAACAGAACAATGCCGACTGAAGTTACAGCTAGAGAGGAACTTGGATAAGTAAGTCTTTTTTTATTTGGATAAGTATTATAGATACAGTAAAAAAAAAAAATCCTAAAAAGGTGACAAATATGAGTACGACGATCCGCGTAAATATCGGGCGTATACACTGGACGTGTCCATAGAGTATGATGGGCCCAGCTGATGCCAGAAGTCTCTCTGTTTGGCATATGTTCAAGTGGTATGTGTTGGCGCACCCTATTATTCTACTGTACTGAAAATAGTAGACCGCTATGCTTCCCCGTACTAATGGTTGCCGCAAAAAAACGTATACCGTGCAGTAAATTATTTAAGTCAATTGGTGATTTAAAGAGAATCTTTCATCTCCCCATACATGTGCAGCATGTAATGGGCCGGGCTGCACAAACTCTGGGGCACTTTAAAAAAATTTCGACCTCCCTCCGTTATTTAGATATCGGTCCCGTTATATTTGACACCCGATATTTAAATAACCCCCTGAACAGTCAACGGGGGCGTGTAACTCTATAGCATACATCAAGGCTGTACTTTCAGCATATATGTTTGGAGGGTTTCCCAACGTATACGCCAAAACTGGAGAAAAAAGTAGATGTGATCAGAGTCTAAGGCTAGGGCTACATGGCGACTTTGGCCACGGCACAGGTCGCGCGGCCAACGCTCGCTGTGTGGCCCTGCCTGCATTGCAGGTAATGAAAGTCAATGTCTTTGGCCGCACATCCTGTGTCGCGGCCAAAGTCGCCATGTAGCCCTAGCCTTACGCTGATACAATTAATTGGGCTATCATCTTTAGGCAACCCCTTTTTAAATGCCTTATGAGGGCAAAATTAGGATCGTGACACCCCCCTCCTGTTCGCCGTAAGGAGAGACGCTACAAAAAGCAACTCTCACATATGTTTTATTTTCTTTCTAGAGAAATAAGTCACTCTGTACCGGACATGTCGATTCACGGCAGTCTGTCCTCCGTACACTGCTCGCTGGATCTCAGTAAATATAAGTTAATCAAAGGACTACTGGAGAATAATTTAGGAGAACCCGTTGAGGATTTTATGCGGCCATATGACTTGCAGGATCCAAGGATTCACGTAAGATAAGAGTTTGTGTTCTGTCTGGCTGTCTTGAACAGATGTAATTGAAATAAGTGATATCATGTTTATTCTTATGTCAAATAGGAACAGGAGTAGGAAGGTTTACATGTTCTGTATCGTCTGCCCGTCACATAAGACTAGCGATACATGGCAACTTAAAATCTCGCATGACACTCAAATGGGTTTGAGTTTTTTTTATTTTCTATGGGAAACATCAAATGTGACCAAATTACTGCAAAAATTGTGTAGACCTCACCTAGCTCCGATGGAGAAGCAGAGGCAAATAGCGACGATGCTTTAAAACCTCTTTGGTATTAGTACTGAATGTATTGAATTCTAATAGCGATTGATGGCACACGTCCAATATATGCCATGAGTATGTGATCGGCCGAGGGCAGACCACCGGGACCCCAGAAGCCCTGCAGAAAGAGGAGATGGAGAAAGTATTAAGAGTAAAGTTATGTTCAGATCGGATGGAATCGCTGCAGCAAATTATTAATTCATGTACCTTTTATATTAATATTAGTCAGGATGACATTATTTCCATTTGATAATTTTTTTTTCTCACTACAGACTGTTTTAAGCGGGGAGGTTTACACTGGAGTGTCGTTCCTCATTGATATGGTTAATGTCAGCCTTGAACTTCTTGAAGACACAGGAAAAGATGGAGTTAGCCATTCTCTAGCCCGGTAAGAAAAGAAAGTATTTGTCTGCATTTAAAGGGATTGTCCAGACTTAAAGAAGTATTGCAGCAGATAGTTGCACGTATTCCGACGTATGCCACTGTATAGCCATACAGTGGCATACATTGGGCATTGGCCACAATGTTAAGAAAAAATGTATATTGTAAGATATACATTTTTATTTTTTTTGCAGTGGCCCATTGTATAGGAAGAAAAGTCTGCTGCGCTTTCCTATACAAAAAAAAAAAAAAAGATATGCCAGGGCATCCACTCTGATGGAGGCCAAAAGGACTCTCTTGTGACCTCCGTCCGGTGAATAGGGCCCCTATCGTCTTATGCGCCAGGAACTGCCCTGGCGCATAGGCCGGATGTGTCCACATAGTTTTGTGAACCTAGCCTAAGCAGTTGGTATGGAGCGTTGGTCGAGCTTGCGCCACTGCTCCACACTACACTATTGGAGTTCTGTAAACAACCACGTTAGTGGTCACTGAATCCATAACTCCCATATAGATGTGCGGAGGAGCAGCGAATGTTCCCATTCACTGACAACAAACAGAAATCTTGAAAATGGCACAAAGTATGACACCCCTTTAATTCTTAGGTCTATTTTAGAGCATTAGTTAAGCTTCCTGATACACCTTTTTTTAGTACAAAACCAGAAGAGCGGTGGACATTTATACCGGGTCAGTCCGGCGTACCGTCAATCTTATTCATATGTCCTCACTGAACCCTGTCTGATTTGGGGAGGGGGATCGGTACCGTTTTTTTTTGTTGTGTTTCCGTCTTGTAATTTTCTTTTTTCTTTTTCGACTTTAGGTTTGACTTTAAAAAATCGAAGCTGCTTTTTGAGATCTTTTCAAACCAAACTAAATCCATTAACCTGGTTTCACATTCTATGATGGCCTTTGACACTCGTTACACTGGACACAACTCACCCACCACCCAAAAGCCTAATGTGTTCAACTGCATCCTGCAACCATCCAAGAGCAATAGCAACCCCGGCTCCTTACAGATAGAATTACATCACCGGTAAGAAAATGCGTGCACCCCGGGTACACATTCACTAAAAGAAGTGGTTTTTATAGGGTTTTGTTAAAATATATTTATCACAGCAGTTTAAATCTATTACAGAAAATGTTATAAAAGGATCTTTAGTGTAGATACAATGTACCAAAGTCTGAGGCTGCACTACTGAGAAATTCTGAAGACTGCATGTTGGGTACAGTGTTGTTATTGAAGCCTTACGTGTATCCAGATCGCCAAACACGTGTACACAGATCGCCAAACACGTGTACACAAAACTGCCTCTATTTAAAGGGGATGTCTCACAATTGTATTGCCCTCCACTCCATGCAATACAGCTATTGCCCGGAGTGGAATCGCCCAACCTAGCTACCACTATGTAAACCTTTGATGGGTAATTATTTTTTTTTAATAAACCGGTCAGTCAGTGTGTTTGGTGTAACTTTCTAATTTAGTTTTTATTTAAAATTTGTTGTACTTTTTTAGATACATCTGCTCTGCATTCTCTATATAGAACAGTTGTATGTAGTCCTAAATCCTGTTCCCGTCTCTAAAACACCGGATCCCCCTGTAATCTACATCTAAGTTCATAATTTAGATGTGATAGATTACAGGTGGATCCTGCATGTTCGAGACACGCAGCACCCGCTGACACTGAACCCGTCAGGTCATAGCGAAAGATACAGCTACTCTGTATAGAGAATACAGAGCAGCTGTATCTAAAAGAGTAAATCTAATTTTTAATAAAAAACTAATTATAAAGTTACACCAAACACACTGGCCTGTTTATTAAAGAAACAAGAACTAAAAAAAAAAAGCCCCTCAAAGGTGTATATAGCCTTTAAGGTCCTTTTACATGGGCCAATTATAGGGCAAACATTTTCATGCTTTCATATCCGATTATTGCCTTATGTAAACCGGGCAACGATCAGCTGGTGAATGAGTAAATGTTCGTTCATCAGCTGATTTGTATCGTTTATGCCGCAAGAAATATTATCGTTGTCGGCAGCACATGGAGACGCGCTGCCAACATGATAGAAATGTATGGGGACAAGCGATCATAGTAACGATCGCTCGTCCCATGCGTAACCAATTCTAGCTCCTTGAGAAAGGCGCCAACAAGTGCCGATAAGCAAGATGTCTCATTGATTGGCGCTTATTTTCACGGCCCATATTGGCCAATGTAAAAGGACCTTCACTATATTCCATATCAGGGCATATAAACGTCATAGACGGTGACTCCGGCTCAGTACCCCCCCCCCCCGCCAACCCTCTATGAACCTGAACTGAACCTGCCCAGCCATATATTTTATGGACCATTTTTATTTTAGAGGACCCTTACTTATGCAGTCCCAGTCGATTTGCAGTTATGGGGTGTTATGTTATGTACCCACCCGGGAACCTGTATGCCAAGCCACCTATTGTAAAATCTATGCATACATACACCTGGAGTCACTTCTTATAGACAGGTTCCTGGGCAGGTCATGGCAACCGCTGCCCAGAACCTGAGCGTACAGGCAGGAGCGGCCTGCCAGAAAACACCACAGGGACCACGTAAGTAAGATAATGGTAATGGGTTGGGCACCTCTACTTCGGGCAATAGGAGTATTACTTTATATTTCAGTCCCTGGACAGGTCTTGGATTTACCCAACCTGGTGCTTATTATTTGTAAACCAATTTAGAGTCTGTCCTTCTGTTTTTCCTGTTCTTATACCTGTCCTGCTTTGTAGATCCACGAAGGACGCCTCCTGCTTCACCATCGTCCTGAACAACCTCAGAGTCTTCTTAATATTTGACTGGTTGCTGCTCGTGCACAAGTTTCTTCAAGCACCCAGTGAAACCAAGAAAGTAAACCTCAGCCGCCAGCCTCCCCAAGAAAGAAGGAATAGTTTAGCAGCTGTGGTTCCTAAAACGGTGAAGACTGGCGTGGTAACAAAGAGGTCTTCTATACAGGCGGCTCCGGAGAAGAAGCTGGAAGTGAAGATCAATGTGACAGGTGAGACCTTTTTCTTTTTAGTTCTCAATAAAGGTATTCATATCTGTATATCATTATAGTATATTCTAGTTAGAGACACAAAATGTTCCCAATCCCACCTGTCTGCACTTCTGAAACGTTCACATAATATATGTTGCGCCGTCCCACTGTTGTTCCTCCTAGAAATGTATAAATAAATTGATAACAAGGGTCCCTAAACACTGTCCAATCAGTACTGACAGTGGAGAGACACACCCTGTTGACAAGGGGAATGGTAACACCATTGTCAATTGATTCATACATTTCCAGGAGGAATAATAGAGAAACGTCAGAATGCATTTTTCTAATAGAAGATGTTCCAGAATTGTTATTTTATGGGGAATGCAATAATTTACTAAAACAGACACGTCATGTCAGCGGACAGATCTGTCAATTTGATTTTCACTCCTGGCTACCATGAATACTGTTACCCTAGTCCTGTTTTCTGCATTCGTTTTGATAAGAATGCTTTGCTGCTGTGTTCCCGCCCATCGGCGTTGTCATCACAATCCACATCCGTGTCTGTATCCCGACCAATAGAAGCATCAAGGATGGGTAGGGACATTTATGTGGTGGTCATTTCGATGAACAGAATTTTCCCTATGACAATGCTGACTGGCAGAAGCACAGCTGTACTCACAATGGGAGCTGCTCTTGTACAAGGCAGCCTGCAACTTTAGCGTATACAGTATATAGAAGTAAAGCCTGGTCTGTATAAAGCGAATATATTTGATTTGATTTGGGGTTTTAGTAACAAATAACATTTAATATTACAGGAACAGAGTTTGTGGTTGTCGAAGACGCTTCTTGTGTTGATACCAATGCGATCATTCTTAAGGGGACAACCGTTCTGACTTACAAACCCAAACTGGTGGATCGGCCGTTTTCCGGCAGTTTATTTGGGATTGAGGTAAGCGGGTTGATGAGAAACTTGTTTGAGGTATTTTTTTTATCAATATCTATCTCCATCCAAACATAAAAGTTATAATATCACTGCAGTAAGTCATTCATCCCAGGAAGCTGAGGTCTGGGCTGCTCTTGGGGTCATCATACCGGAGAACCGCTTTGACTGTCGCTTTACAGCACTGCTGTGGAGGGAACAATAGTGGTCGCTAGTGATTTTCCTTCTTTCTAAAAAGGAACAAAATGGTGACTCTGCTTTTTAACTCTTTAATTTTCAAGAGTGACTATTCAAGGAGAGAAAATCATTAAAAATCACAATGTTCCATGTCAGTCCTGCAGGCACAAGGAGAACTAAAAGAGATCCACGTTGTGTGCCCCCTAACAAGAACACCACAGATCTTCACTTTCTAGACTCCTGTATGATTTGGGTTGGATTGGAAGATTTTGCTTTGCTTCCGTCAAATATACATTTTTCAGGTTTTCAGTAACATTTTGTTTAATTGCTCCAAGATGGGAAACCTATTCCTGAAAACAATATTGCTCTTGGTGCAAGTATTTATATTATATCACTTTGTAAATCAGCTTATTTGAGACAGGCATCGTTCACATCTGCGTCAGGGCTCCGTTCCGGCGTTCCGTCCGAGCATTCTGTCAGAACGGAGCCCTGACTGAAACAAACGGAAACCATCTTTTTGACGGAATGAATAGCGCAGTCCACTACGGTTTTGATCCCGTCAAAACGACGGAACCCTTACACAACAGTGACAAACGAAAACCATTTGCACCGGATCAGTCACCATTGAAATCAGTGGTGATGCAAACGGAAACCTATGTTTCCCTTTGTTTCAGTCAGGGTTCCGTTCGGAGCCCTGACGCAGATGTGAATGAAGCCTAAATAGGGATTCCAACAATGGCACTAAATAAAAGAAAGGATACATTAAAAGCTATATCCGCCTTCGCAAACCAGTTCTAATTTCAACTTTTCCCGTTTTGTGTCTACAGCTCACAAGCAGACCCGTGCATCTCCATGGTAACACTACAAATAAACTCTGCAATCTTATCCTGTAGTCATACTCCCTTCCATCTGTCCCCTACTTCTTACGAACTGACACTTGATAGATAACCAAGACGTAGGGGCAACTGGATGGCAATGTAACTGCAGAATGAGAATACACACCTGGTTTGTAGTCTACTACCATGGAAAATACGCATAGGTTTGCATAGGAACTGTAGACACAAAACGGGAATAGATTTTTAATGAAGACTATTTACAAAGTTGCTTTTAGATGAATTCAAGCAATAAACAAAAATTGTTGCCAATTTTTTGATTTTTCAATATCAAATTCTCATACAAAAATTCCAACATTTGTTTTAAAAACACTGTCAAGTGAAAGAGCGACGTGTCATAAAAACTTCTATATAATGTTTGTGATTACTGACCTAAAGCGGAAGATTGGCCGTTAACGTGGACTGGATCAAAGACGTTTTCTATAGGACTTTTGTTGGATTTTCAGATTTTAATGTTTATTATTTTTATCGTTCTAGGTGTTTTCTTGTCGCTTGGGGAATGAACACGACACTGCTCTCTCCATCATTGATCCAGTTCACGTGCAGATAGAACTGGTTGGAAATTCAACTTACCAAAATAGCTCTGGACTCATGGATGCATTTAACACTGAAGATTTCCCCCCAATACTAGAGGTAAAAGAAGAAAAGCCTTGATGGACATGTGTCTTTTTTTTCAACCGTACGAAACTATGTAACTATGTTAGACGTTTTCATTGGTGGGCGTCTGGGACCCCAATGGTCGCTTGAACCATGAGGCACAGTGCTCGCTCAGTGAAGTCCAGTGATTGGTTGGGTCCTCAGCACCAAACCTCCCACTAATAAAAAGTTCTAGCACGTCACTAGGCAAATTAACTCTCCTTCAGAAGGAAGAAAAGTGTCTCTCGAGCTCCACCTATATGTAGCTACCCTGTAAGTCAATTAAAGGGTTGTCTCAAGATTAAAAGTTATCTCCTAACCACGGGATAGGTGATCACATGTTGACCGGTGGGGAGCCGACCGCTGGGATCTCCATGAGAATGGGGGCCCCGTTCCTCCGAATGAACTGAGCGGCAGGTCGTGCATGCGCACTGCCGCTCCAGTCATTGTCTATTGGACTGACGGAGAAAGCCGAGCACAGCGCTCACCCATCTCCAGCAGTACCATAGAGAAGGAATGGAGCAGCAGGGTGAAAGCGTGACTTGCCACTTTGTACATTCGGAGGAACGGGAGCCCTGCTCTCGAGATCGGTGGGGGATCCCAGCGGTGGGACCCCGAACGATCAGCATGTGATCACCTATCCCGTGGTTAGGTGATAACTTTAAATCTTGAGACAACCCCTTTAAAGACCCTTGAAACATGACCAGAGATATATCAGCCAAACCAGAGACTCCCATCTCTTGACTGCAGAGTTTTTACAGTTTTTGCCCCTTATCAGTTCAAAGCAGGGCCCTGGTTGGTACACGTCACTATGCCATATGAGAATTGACCCTTTAAACATGACTGCTTGAGCTAATAACATGTGGAGCTCATCTTTAAGTGCAATTTCTGTCTTCTTTAATCAGATTCAGTTACAGACATTGGACATCAGATTATCCTACAATGATGTGAAATTGTTTCTGGCCATTGCAAAATCCATTCCTGAACAGACCAGCTCCAGTACACCCGAGTCTGCAGTCTCCGATGTCTCCGGTAACACCAAGGAGAATGAAGATGTAATTGTGAAAGACGTGCACAGACATGTGATGGACCCTCTTCTAGGTCAGACCTCATATACACATGTGTTATAACCGTTTAATCCTCGTCCATCTGTCCCGTAATCAGGGTGGGGGGAGGGGTGTTTGACAGTCTTTTGTGTGTATCTACATATGTATGGCCATTCTGATAAATGCAAAATATGTTTAAGATCTTTAGTGTCTCACATTTAAGTATCTCACCATGTTTGTTTATTCTCTAGAAAACCAACTTGCCCTCTTGCAGGAGCTGGGGTTTGCTGTAGGGGATTGTCGTAAAGCTCTGCTGGCGTCTCAAGGTAACCCCCATTGTAATGCTGCCGGTTCTTTATTATTCAGCAAATGTCCCGTGTTGTGCCCGCAGTAGGTAAGAGAGATATACTTATCTCCAGCATACTTACCCCTGAGGTCAATTCTTGTCCCTTTACGACCAGCAGGGTCACCCTTCAGCACCCCTTGCTCTGGACACTGAGGATGCCGCGGGGTCGGTAGCTCATCTAGCGGTGTCACCCACCGGCTGCCGGTGACCGAGAGGCTGGACGCTGTGAAAGACACATTTTAATTCCACTATCACATTATTTTAGGGAATTCCAATTGAAGCTCTTCCATAATATTTTCTGAATACTGTCTTATGAGTGGAGCTTTTGTTTCATTTTATCTACTCCTCTTAGATACCTTGCCTGCCAGCCATCCTTCGTTTGGAAAACTTTCCTCGCTCTTCTGAATGGGGTCATCCAAAATGGACAACCCCTTCTTTGCTGATGGCCTTGGCTCCAGCTTCTATAATGCCCCACTACCCCAAATGATGTTCATGTGTCCTAATAGGGGGCATACTAAGTCAAACTCCTGATCTTTATTTTTAATTCATTTTGAGATTTATTTCTACTATTTTACATTTCTGTCTATGAATTCTGAAATTCTTGTCTTTTCCATCCCTACAAGGTCAACTAAACAAAGCTGCTACGTGGCTCTTTAAGAATGCTGAGCCGCTGAAGGCTAATAAGAACAGTAGCGGAGCTGGGGCTGTCCGATGGATCTCCGGAGTGGAGCTGAAGGCCGACAGTGTCTGTATCTGTTTCATTGATGACTGCATGGACTGTGATGTCCCCCTGGCAGAGATCACCTTTTCACGTCAGTATAGTTGCTGCAAGTGATGTCTGCATAAGGCTCTGTTCACACAGCGTGATAGTCCTAGGTTCAGCGTGAGTACCAGGGAAGCTCCCGGAGCATATGCTGAATGTGTCCATAGGGCCCCATTACCCCGGAGTATACCAAAAGTGTGTCTTTTTGGCATACACCAGGCTGGTTTACATTGGTATTCCTTTTTTTGCTGTATTGCATAGTGTAGTATTCTACGCTATATTTTTTTTTACTATGGGAGCCTTTACCTGTACAGCGGCATACGCCACAGCCTTCTGTAAAAGGTATACATTTTTAAAATTCTCCTGACACAGTTCCAGGAAAGGAGATAACACTATGTGAACAGAGCCTAACTTTTTCTTTAGGGCTCATTCAGATGAGCGTGAGTCTCGTCCGCGTCTTGTACGTTGAAACAACACGCAGCACACGGACCCATTGATTTCAATGAGGCTATTCTCACTTGGTGCGTTTTTCACGCACCTAGTCGCCCATTGAAGTCAATGGGTGCGTGAAACCCCACGGACGCACATCCGTGTACTGTCCGTATTTCACTCATCAATTTCATTAAAAAAAAAGAACTTGCAAGTGCGTAAAATGTAAAATGCATCGCACACGGACAGATTTACGCGCGTGTTTTACGTGCGTAAATCTGTCACGCTCGTGTGAATGTAACCGTCGTGTCACATCTATTATTTTTAGTGTGATGTAGAGGTGAGGTAAGAACTGATCACAGATTGTTCCTTTATACATTTCTGCCACATGCTCGTTTAGGTGTTCTGAAAACCTTATTTAGCCGACCGCTATTTCCTCGTCCCCCGTAGAAATACACGCTCGGCCAAGTGTGTAGTTGCGCTCCATCGGAAGAGGGGAATAAGTCGCTGCCAGACACCTTTGGCGCAGCGGCTTATCTTCTGTAAGAACAAAGGATCTGACATCTGCCGTCAGGGGAGAGTCAGGACACTCTTATACGTGTTAGATGGCTGGGCTGACATTTATCTAATGAGTATTGTCCTATTTAGGCAGCAGAGGATGTAGTGCAGAGCGGTCCATGCTATAGGTTCATTTCTGTTCACTTGGCAATAACACGTTTTTTGGGGGTTTTTTTTTTATGTGACGCCCCATTGACAGTTCAGGGGGTTATTTAAATATCAGGCGCCAAATATAACTGCACCGATATCTAAATAACGGAGGAGGGTAGAAAGAGATTTTAAAGTGCCCCAGGGTTTGTGCAGCCCGGCCCATTACATGCATGGACAGGTGACAGGTTCTCTTTAAAGGAACAGTCCAGGAAAAACGATTAGCGCTGTGTTATACCAAGATGGAGGCGTGATTTAAGCTCTGCCACGCTTGTCCTTCTTTGCTTTCTATTGTGAGCTGAAGATCGGAGTAATATGAGGCAGACTGGTTACAAAGGACATGTTTTGGTTGTTAGGCAATGTATCCCTAGCAATCAGACTGTCAGACACGACAGACATTCAGCATGGCAGCGGTCACAACAGGTCATATAGATGGCATGTACAAAATCAACCCTCTCTATAGTATTTATACCTTTTCAACCAATGCATCTAAAATAAACGAAAATGAAGCTACTTTGCTAATAGTCTTGATTAAAAATGATCCTACCGTTTTGTGTCTACCGCTCCTGTGCTTATTTAGCACCAACATATTCCGCAGCCCTGTACAGACATTGTCATCACTCACATCAGTCACTTTCTCCAAAGGAACTCACAATGTCATTTTGCGATCTCCCACACGGGCCAATATCATGGGAAGGCAAATACCTCTCAGTATGAGTGTGGAACGAAAGCGGAGTACCCGCAGGAAACCCACGCAAACACGGAAAAAACATACAAACTCCATGCAGACGTTGTCCTTGGTTGGAGTTCGACCCAAACTACTCAGCTGCCATACTGCCCGCCTATGTGTCTCCATGGTTACAGACTATCCATGTATGTTAGCAAGAAGTAGGGAACATGTGAAAAGCCGTATGACTGCAGCATCAGACTACAGGGTTTGTTTGTAGTCTGTAAACATGGAAACACATAGGTCTGCATAGGAGCTGTAGACCAAAAACAGTAGGATATGTTCAATCTTTGCAAAGTTACTTCTTTTTTTTTTTTTTCAAAGCAGGGCCCTGGTTGGTACACGTCACTATGCCACTATGCCATATACTTCTTTTTTTTTTTTTTTTTTTTTTACTTTGAGGAGAATTAGAGCAATAAAAATTGCTGTTCATACCCTGTAGGTTACGGCAAACAAAATATATTGGGTAAAACAGGACTGAGACTCATCGTGCTGTATCCTTGTCAATATTCACACTTGATTTGCTTTTTTTTTTTAAGGAATGAACTATTTCCAACATTTGGTTTCCAATCCTGATGGATCTGCTGATTTCACCCTCTCAGGGGACTACTACAACCGGGAACTGTCAGGTATAAAGTCGGCTTTGTAATTAGAAAAAAAACAGTTTTTAGATTTTTTCCTATTGAAATTTTAATGATGTAAGTTGCACTTTTATCATTAAAATCTAAAGTATTCCCCAAGTTTTACATTACGACACAGGAATATATTTGTGTCCTCACTAATAATATAATAATCCTAATAATATGAGAACCTCGTATGTAATGTCCAATCTGATCACTGCAGTTAAAGAAGTTCCCCACCCGTATTTATTATTAGTAAAATCTGATTCATAACACAGATCCTGCGAACAGCCAATCAGTGATTACCTGCCAGTCCCGCTTTCTGTAAATGGGGCAGAGTCTATGCAAATTTAGCAGTAAATGGGCGTTTCTGGCCGTTTTGGGGGTGATCGTGGGTGGGCCGTTACAAATGTCCCACTATTTGGGATTCAAATTTAGGCGTGTTAGTTTTATGTATAGATCACTGAGGTCCCATAGAAAAATGGGGTCCCTGCTGCTTGTTCATGTTATCACACCTCATTATCCCCAGCAGGACAGATGGTATTCCTCCCAGCTCCATCCCCTTCTCATCCTTTTGTAGGAGGTGAGAGCAGTATCAACCTCTGGCCTGATGACCTATCCACCGTATAGATCATTAGTATATGATCAGGGGGGGGTCCAACACCCGGAACCCGCACCGATCATCTGCAGCGGCTGCGTCCAGGCACCGAATGTCCATGCTGGAAGCAGATGGCTCCGGTCACAGAATAGTGGCCAAGCTGCAATACTGCTCCTGTTTAATTGAATAGGAGCAGAGCCGCTATGCAATGTACGGAGCCATCTACTTCTGGCTCCAAATACTGCATAACCTGCATAACATCCAGCAGCCGGGTGTTGGACCCCGACCGATCATATGCTGATGACCTAATCCTATGGATAGGTCTTCAGTTGTCTGTGCCTGGACAACCCCTTTTAAGTGTCCCTCTAGTTATACTCTCCCACATCGGGCGTGTAGAGAAGCTCCTGCACGCTGGACGGTACTGTTACCGTGGCAACATGCAACACCCGGAGAGTATTGTGCTCGGGTCCAATGCTAATTAATTAGTGACCTTGTTTCCTCCTGTTTACTGAATCATTGCCCTCTGATCAGCTACTAGTGATCATCGTGGGCGCGACGTCTGGAGCTCTGATAATCTAGGCTGTATTTCTACTTTGGCTTTGGGCACCTTCACGTTTATGCTTTAACCGTACATAGTCCTAAATGGCGCATGGACATATATGAATTAAGTGCAAGTTCTATATATTATCTAGTTTACTATAATGGCTAGGACCTATGTAAATTTGGCGCGGACATTTTATTCTCTAGATCCACTACACTGGGCCTCGTTTATCAGAACTGCATAGCAGAAATAGTAACCTTGTTGTCTATAGCAACCAATCTTTAACTTTTATTTCTTAAAAGGGAACCTGTCAGGAGGATTAAACCGCCTCCAACCTGTGATCCAGCACGGTAATAGGTTAACAATGATTCTCTTCTGTAGTCAGGACATGGCAGCGTAACCGAGAAAAAGAGCTTTAAAAAAACGGTTGTGCGCTTTATGCAAATGAGCTCGAATGAGTCATCTTGGCGTTGCTGTTATTCTGAAGCGTCAGGCACTTCGGTGCCTAAACACGACACTCATGGCTTGATTGTCGTCTCAGGGGTCTCACTACGTCACTCCTAGACCTCTGAAATTTCGTGTCTGCGATGTTTAAACTGTTCTAAAAAAATTAAAGCTGCACTGGTTGTTATGGGCAACGAGGCCAGTTTTGATAAATGAGGCCCAATGTTTTTCAGTTACAGTTTTTAGTACCTTGAAGCACAGCAACATGATGTGATTAGATGTCAGGCAGGTGACAAGTGACATCCCGCCGTCCGCTATATCTGGATCTCAATAACTTCAAGTAACTCAGTGTAAAAAGTAACATGGCATAGCAATGGCCCATAACAATGACTCCCTACCATGTTTATCGTCTTCTCCAGGACAATTACATATCTGATACTTTTCATATATACTATAATGACTATAATTGCCTCACATACTATATAGCATATCTTAGTGGATAGTATGTATTTTTTTTATGCATATAAATAGCAAATATTGTTCATTTTTAGAATGTGTACAATAAATATAATAAAAAAATTATGTTTGATTCATTCAAGGTTGGGAACCATTTATTGAGCCATGGCCATGTGCGATATCCTGGCAGCAGCAGGAAGCCAGCCGTCTCCACCCCTCTCGTCTGAAGATTGATATGAAGGCTAAACAGCGTTTGGACGTCAATATCACCTCCGTTTTGATAGGTAGGTGGACAATGATATTTGAATTGTAAAGTAAGGGTCTGTTCACATCTGCTTTGGAGGCTCAGTTAGGGGCCTCCGTCACAGATCCGGTCCAAGAAACCGGAAACAATAGCGTGGCATGCTGTGTTATTGTTTTCGGAAAACGGACACCACGACAGAACCCATTCAGGTCAATGGTCCCGTTGGGCGTCGATGATGTCTGTCATTCAACGGAGCCGGTGCTTCCAGCATTTTCGTTGTTCTGCTCTTCTGATAGACCAGAGTAACGGAAACACCCAAGGCAGATGTGAACAGTCCCTAACACTGTATCGTTCATGTGTTCACGAGTACATGGAGCCTCTTTACCGGTTGTAATGGAAAAACATTGTAACGGTGAGAAATGGGCTATAACTGCGTATTCCACTTGTTGCGTAATATCTGACCACAGGGGGTTCCAGCGACTCAAATTCTTCTAAACACCTAGATGGTCCCTTCACATTAGACAGTGGACATCCACTTTAAGAATTGGAGTGCACCATCCTTCTGCCCCCCCCCCCCTGTGTCTTCTACACCTGTTGCGTATGCGATAGAGAAGTGTGTCCTTATACCGCATCAAAAAATAAAAATGTCCCATATCAACCTGTTTGTTGCCATTGTGTTTCTTCATGCTTTGTAGAACAATATGTGAACACGAAGGAGTCCTGGATGGCTGATTACTGCAAACAGGAGAGAGAGGCCACGGTAGAAACTGGAAATGAGGAATGGATGGGTTCTTCTGTGGACCCCCCGTGCATTGGACCAAGTGAGTAATTCATTTTTATGCGAAAACTGCATTTTACAGCATCGTACTGAGAAAGATGAAGGACAGAATGGATGGCTTTGGCGTTCACAGAACTAAGGTCCCGACGTACATGCTAAATATGTCAATAGGGCTCCGTTAGCCTGACGGAGGCCAAAAAAGTCCTTTTGGCCTCCGTCAGGCTGGTATATGTCAGTATACCCTTTGCTGTTGCATACCTAAAAAAAATTTTTAAAAAAAAGGTATACTGACATATACCAGCCCGACGGAGGCCAAAAAAGTCCTTTTGGCCTCCATCAGGCTGGTATATGTCAGTATACCCTTTTTTTTTTTTTTTTTTTTTTAGGTATGCAACAGCATATTAGACTGCGCTATACCACACAATAGCATTCTGCAAGAAAGAACGTACACCATATACGTCACAAGCATCTAACTAACGTATATGTCATGGGCTTTTCAATAGCTTTTCATGACCTATACACCTATATGTTTAGCATATACACAGGGAGAAGCTCCTGATGTATACAGTAAATGTGGGCTGTGTGCTGACCTTTTTTTTTCTTAAATCTCAGCCATGAAAAATATTAAAAAGTTCAAATGCGTTTGTACAGGATTCCTCGATCACTACACGTCTTTCTGATTGTGTTTCTTTCCTAACCCTTGTGTTATGTGTGTGTATTATTCCGCGTTGTTTCCCTCGCTTCCACTCTTCATACTGTCTAACTTTGCCTTTCCTGTCTGCCAGGCCTCCCTCTATCCTACCTTAGAACTAGAAGCACAGCCAGTCTGACTAACCTAGAACATCAGGTCTATGCTAGAGGTACAGTACTAAAAACGTAGGGGGACATGCATAAAAGTGGCTTCAAGATGTCTATGTTTAAATACGTTGTTTCAGTGACTCAAGACAACCATTTTCTGTACGTGCTATTAGGGAAATATGGACATCATAGAGGGGGGGCCACCCGCTCATGGCCCCTCTGTATTAACCAACAAAAAAGGGCTTTCGTCCCGGCAGACCCTTTAAAGACCACCTGTCATTTCTCCGGCCATGTCTGTTTAAGTAAATACTTATTGTTCTCATAAAATAAAAATTCTTGAGCATCTTTTCGTAGAACTCTGCGTTTTACCTTTCCTCTGTTATTCCTCCTAGAAATTTACAAATAAAATGACAACTGGGTGTTACATTGTCCGACATTGTCCAATTAATGCTCCACTCCTTTGACAAGGGGAATGGTAACTCCCAGTTGTTAATGTATTCATAAATTGTAGGAGGAATAACAGAGGAACAGCACAATGCAGAGTTATTTTTATTTATTTTATTTTATTAGGAATACAAGTATTTACTAAAACAGACGTGTCAGGAGAGGCGACCGGCCTTCTTTAAATGGGTCTGCCTGGGACTAGACGGCTCTTTCTGATCATCAGTCTGTCGTTTTTTCTCCTTTGCTCTCACTTTCATGTTCGTCTCCTGTGGAGTCGTTTTCTATTACAGAGCTGTAAAGTCAGGATCCTAAGTTCATTTTTTTTTTTACTCAGCCTTGCTGTATGTTTTGTCATTTTCATGTGTCC
This sequence comes from Rhinoderma darwinii, assembly GCF_050947455.1. Taxonomy (NCBI): domain Eukaryota; kingdom Metazoa; phylum Chordata; class Amphibia; order Anura; family Rhinodermatidae; genus Rhinoderma; species Rhinoderma darwinii. The sequence goes on from NC_134696.1 coordinate 23,767,438, forward strand.
CTCTCTATTCTTTTTATATGCAGTTGAAATGAAGACTCCAAAGCGCAGACATCCGTTCATACCATTTGCTCTCAGGAATCACACGGGCTGCACACTGTGGTTTGCCACTCTAACTACAACACCTACAAGGTAATAGCACTGTGGGTGCTGACAGTGTCAGGCTATGTAAGACACAAAGGGAGTGGTAACGCACAGTTGTCAATTTATTCATACATTTCCAGGAGGAATAACATAGGAATGGTACAATGCAGAGCTCAAAAGGTGGCCATACACGTTAGGTGCCGGCCGCACACTCGTTTGGCCGGCCGCTATTCCTTCCAACCCCCCCTATACACATGCATGCTTGGCTCGGTTGAGCGTGCATGTCACTTAATGGGGAGAGGGGAATAAGCGGCTGCCAGACACTTTTGGCGGCAGCTTATCTCTTGTGAGAACAAAGAATCGGGCATGTTAAAATCCAACGTTCCAGATCACTTTGGGGGAGAGTCAGGACACCTCCATACGCAGAAGAAGTTTGGCCAGTCCTGCCGATATATAGTGTGAATGGAACCTTAAGACAAGATGTTTCAATATTGTTATTTCATGGGGAACTCTTTAAAGCTAAAGTTGCCTCGATGGGATATAGTGAAATTTCCAAACCCCATTCACTTGTATTCACTCCCTGTATTCTGACCTGGCTGCAGGGCCGCTTTGTCGCATAGCGGGAGCCCAGAAGTTGTTTCAGATGGGGACAGAAATTTCCTGGATGACACCCATGATATGAGTCAGTGGAGAGAAGTCCCCCCAGGAGAAGAGATACCATTTGAATTTGAGACCAGAGAAAAGCTAAGACACAGGTAATTTACCCATAAAGTTTTCCATCAACCGGTCAATTTTCCACGATCCGTCCAGATATCTTTCATTATCAGGACGCTGGTCGTTGAAACATTTCCTTTGAGCAAATATCGTCCTTTGCGTTGTTGCACATACGTTTTCTTGTACGATAAATCGTCAAATTCCGCTATCATAGTTTTAACTGAGAAAATGTATTATGGCCGATGGAATACATTAACATTGATCAATGCTCATTGCTTTACTGACGTAAACAAAACGATGATCATTGTCAGTTGCGCTTTCCAGACATATCGTTAACAGTTAGGCTCCGTTCACATCTCATTTTCTATGCACTTTTGCAGCACACGCATTTTTAACATCTTTTTGTCATGTACACTATTTATACAGTTGTGTCCATTCTCACTTCATAAAACGTATATGTTTTTTATTCATGAGCAAAGTCAATAAAGACTTGTAAAATCCCAATATAAAGGAAGTAGTAGTGTTTTCTGGCACCAGTTCTGAGGGGTTTGGCAGGGGAGGCACTTGTTGGGCATCCGTCTTGCCCATAGGAATCCATATACACGCTGTGGCTCACGTTTTCACTCTTTGTTCATGTCAAAACATGCACGTCAGACGTACATTAAAAACGAGATGTGAACTGAGCCTTATCGTTACATGTGTGTGTGTACTTTTTAAAGGGGTTGTCCGGTTTAGAGAATCCATTTTCATATACCCTGTTATGGAGATTCTGAGAGTTAATTGAGGGGGATTCTTTGTCCAGTATCTAGATTGTCCCTCACTTTGGAGGACCTGTCCTGTATTACACAGACAACCCATTGGTTTGAAAGGGAATTGTGTAATGCGTAATTTCCCCCGTGGTGGCGCTGCAGGGAAATGGAACACTTTCTCCCAGAATTCTCCAGAGATTACAGCTGATTGCTGGGGGTCTCAGCAGGGGGACACTTTTTGATCATCTTATTGACAAGAAACTCTTTTTTCAAGTAAGGACTGTCCCAAGAGGAGAACCCCTTTATAAGTGGCAATTTCTTGCTTCTCTCTTGGTATTCTGGTATTCTTGGTATTAAAACATGCTGAATTATAGAATAATCAGGTGAACCCTGAAATTGAACATCTGTCCTATGAGGATCTTGTTAATTATTATATTTTTTATATTTGTGATAAAAAAAACTTTTGCTTTCCTATTTGCACAACCATTGGATTTACTTCCTTCAGCCTGTATTGGCCTGGACTGCCGTTGCCGTGTTGTAGCCGTGCTTTCCTCTCTTACTAACCCAATGCTTCTTTGCAGACACACTCATGACTTGCGGATTCACCAACTCCAGGTCCGGGTCAGCGGCTGGGAACAAGTCAGCCCGGTGTCGGTGGATAAGGTCGGGATATTTTTCCGCTATGCAGCTCCTGATAAGAACACATCTTCATCTTCGGTAAGACACTTGTTGCCATTAAATATTTTTATTCCCGGTAAAATAGTTCCTGTCTTCTCTCCTGACATGTCTGTTTTAGTAAATACTTAAGTTAAGACTTCAAACAATTCTGGAGCATCTTTTCTTAGAACTCTGCATTGTGCCATTTAATACTTCTAGAATTTTTTTTAATAATTGAGAAACCGGGTGTTACCAGTTAGGGTGTGTTCCTTCACAGACGGACAATGTCCAATCAGTGCTCAGTCATGTAGGGACACACCCCTTTTACATTGGTAACACCCAGTTGTATTCATAAATGTTCAGGAGGAATAACAGAGGAATAGTACAATACAGAGTTCTAAGAAAAGATGCACCAGAAATGTTATGATGAATACAAGTATCTAGTAAAACAGTCCTATCAGGAGAGCAGACGGGTCCTCTTTAATCTGGAATCCGGTAGTCTATCAACTCCAATTGTGTTTGCTGCACAGGATTTGCTGATAATCTGGAATGTTACAAAACCAGAACAATTAAGGCCTCATGTTAGCTTCCGTCGGCCGTTGAACGGCCATTATTGACGGTCCCGTCACACACAAGCAGCACACGGATGGCTTCCGTGTGCAGTTCGTTGTTTCACGGACCAAATTGAATGAGAAGGCCGAGACTGTTCCGTCAAAAACGGGCAGGACCTGCCCAAATTTTGACAGAACGGCCGCACGGTTTCGTTAAAACAACCGAAGTGCGCATGGTCCGATTTGAAATGAATGGGTTCAAGGTGCTATCAGTGACAAAAACGGATAGCCCCCTGAAGGAAAAAACTGAAGTGGGCATAAGGCCTTAGGCAGACGAATTTCTTGGATGATCTCTACCGTTTCTATTTACGTCCAGTATATTGAGTCTGTTGAATGCCAGATTAAAGGGTAATTAAAAGTTCAAATAGCTTCCGACATGTCAGAAGTTTTTATCAGTGGGGGTCCGAGCACTGAGACCCCCCACCGATTGCTAAAACGAAGCGGCAGAAGCGCTGGGGTGAGCACAGAACCGCTTCATCTCTGATCGGCTTTTTCCGAAAAGCCGTGCAATTGGTGTACGGGCTCAATAGAAAGTCTATGAGTCTGTACACCAACTTCTTGGCTTTCCAAGAAAAGCTGATCAGAAACAAAGTGGCACAACTCTCACCCGAGCGCTTCTGCCAGTTCGTTTTAGCAATCGGTGGGGGTCTCAGTGCTCGGACCCCCACTGATAAAAACTTCTGACATGTCAGTATGACATATCAGAAGTTTTTTCAACGTTTATTTACCCTTTACTGGAATTATCTTGTAAATCCCAGTTTATCTATAATGAACTGTATAAGTATGTAAAGTATATGGTCTCTCACTGTCTAATGCACTGATATGCGATAACATAATTTTTTTTATTTTATTACAGGTTGGAAGTCCAATCAGTAGAACGAACATAATACATCCTCAGGTTTATGTAAGTTATGGTCATTTGCATCAATGTTTTAAAGGCTATGTACACCTTTTATAAATGCCTATCAGTGTGTTTGGTGCAACTTTGTAATTACTTTTTATAAAAAATTATTTTAACTTTTTGAGGTACAGCTGCTTTGTATCCTGTATACAGAGCAGCTGTATCTTGCTCTGAGACCTGAATCCGTCAGGTCAGCGGGACTGACGGGTTCAGTGAAAGTGGGTCAGACACGCAGGATCCACCTGTCATTGATCATTTACGTGTTATGAACTTAGATGTGATAGGCAACCACTCGAACCTGCCTGTCAGAGATACCCGCTGACACTGAACCCGTCAGTAACGCTGACCTGACGGATTCGGGGCTCAGCGCCAGATACAGCTGCTCTGCACACAGGATACAATGCAGCTGTATCTCAAAAAGTTTAAATAATTTTTAATGATAATTAATTAGAAAGTTGCACCAATCACACTGATACACATTTTTATTAAACAAAAAATCGTTTTCAAAGGTGTACTTATCCTTTAATTGACCTTTCTATCAAGACGATCCTTGCAGCTGGCGTTTAGTGTCATTACTGCCTAGCGTTAACTCACCCGAGAATCGTGCACCTGCAGCGCCACCACAGGGAAATTAAGCGTTACACAGTGCTCAATCTAATCAATCGGTTGTCTGTGTAATGCAGGACAGGACAGGTCCTCCTCGAGAGACGTCCTTTATAACCGCTCTTCGCTCTGACGATCCATTAATTTTTAAGTCATCCCAGCTGCAGGAGAACCAGGGCTACTAGGAATCACCTTAGTATCTTCCATAATACTAGAGATCTAGCGTCTGAAGGAATAGGGTGACTGCTGTGACTATTAACAAGTGACCGACATATTTATTGAGGTACATCAGTCCTAATGGCTGATAATAGAATCCGGCATAAATGTAAAGCTGCGCTCCCTTCTCTCTCATTCATATTTTGGAAAAAGTAGGGCAGATCTGAACGTCATATTTTTCTATTCATTTATCTCAGATAACCGGGGAAAATTCATTGATAATCTACCCCATGCAGCACTAAATCCCATGCTTCTCCTTACATTGTACATGATAAAACTCTTGCTGCCTGCACCCACCACTAGGGGGAGCTCAGTTCATATAAATTTATACAGCAAGTATTAAACTCAAGAGCTGCAAAAATCTCTATGCAACGAGCTCCCCCTAGTGGTGGTTGCAGAAAAATGCTGAAACTCATGTCGAGAAGCAGAAGGAGTTCAGTTCTGGCCCCCTCCCCACAGGTCCCACGTGTCGCATAGTCTGCCTCTTTGGAAGGTACTCCACTGAATAGAATCAGTTGACCTTATACTTATGTTTTTATCTCTTTGGCACCAGTATTTCTTCACTATTTCTGACATGAGTCTAATAATGTAGAGATGTGTTCTCATACTCCTACTATTAGACAGTTTTCTAATATTGTAGGCTAGGATTGCTGAGTCCTATAGCTATAAATCTCCACTTTTCTGTCCATTTTGCAGTTTTCAGCGTTGCCACCAGTGCGGGTTGTGTTTGCTGTCACCATGGAAGGCAGTGCTCGTAAGGTGGTAACTGTCCGATCATCTCTGATTGTAAAAAACAAGCTGGAGATCCCTATGGAGCTACGACTGGACAGCCCGTCAGCCCCAGATAGTAAGTAGCTATGTCTGTCATCAGTTTTTATTCTATCAGCTCAGATGTTGGCGAGTAAATTATTTATTTAAGGGTAACTAAATGTTCAACAAACTTCTGACCTGTCAGAAGTTTTGATTGGTGGAGGTCCGAGCACTTAGACCCCCACTAATCGCTAAAACGAAGCGGCAGAAGTGCTTGAGTGAACGCTGAGCCGCTTCGTTTCTGTTCGGCTTTTCCCGGAAAGCCGATGTAGCGATGTACGGGCCCGTATTCCGATACATTGATTTCCGGAAAAAGCCGAACAGAAACTAAGCGGCTCAGTTTTCACACGAGCACTTCTGCCGCTTCGTTTTAGTGATTGGTGGGGGTCTCGGACTCTGGCAAGTCACTATGAACGTTTAGTTACCCTTTAAGGATTGTCCCACGAAGGACATTTATCACCTACCCACAGGACAGGTGATAAGCGTCTGGTCTGATCAGCAGGGATCCCACTGCTGGGTCCCCACCGAACACTATAATGGGGGTTTCAAGCCCTCCCGTTCCTCCTCACTGCACAACCGTAGTGCGGTGGCGTTTGAATGTAACGATGGCTACGCATGCGCCCCGCCGACGGAAACAGCCCAGCGCTGAAGCAGTTCAGATTATTTTAATGGATTTCACACTAGGTTAATGGCTGTCTGAAAAGTTAGAACTTCCTGTGACCAGTCTCCTGTGTTAGGCTAAGTTCACATCTCATTTTGTGCGCACGTTTGTGGTATACGACTACGTATACGTTTTTAAAGTTACAAAAACGTATGCAATTGGTACATACGCTTAATTTTTTTTGTAGTATACGTCATATACGTTTTTATACATTTGTGTCCGCTCTTCTAAAACGTATCCTTTTTTTGTTCTTGAGCTGAATCAAACTTTGTAAAGTCAAGATTTCCCATATATGGTGATAAAAACGTATGCAAACGTAGGGTTTAAGATTGCATACGTCGCCATCAACTTCAATACAGCTAGAAACGTATACGTGTGCTATAAGTTTTTGAAAAGTCTAGTAGACTACGCTTTTCAGGATATGGGGAAAAAGGATAAAACGTAAGCACGCAAAACGTATGCACAAGCTACACCATTAGGGCATCCGTCCTGACCATAGAATTCAATGTACACGCGGTGCTGCGCGTTTTGACACCAGTTATTTCATGTCAAAACGTGCACGTCAGATGTAACTTAGCCTTAATTGTAAGACATAAGACCTGGCGTTAGAGCAGAGGTGATCAACTTGGGGCTCGCTGTCATCCTTCCTACAGCCCCCGGCTCACCTGCCATGTTCTGCCCAGTCCTCAACTGTTTTTAAAGCGACGTAATTAATGTGGCCAGCAGGTGGCAGCATCACACAGTGCAGCTGCTCCATTCATCTCAAGACAGGGCAATAGGAGACCGGAGTTGGATATTTCTGGGAGTCATGTTGCTGCGCCAGATTTTGGGGGGCTGCGCCGTTTTTTTGGGGGGCATGATGCTGTAGTGTCTCAGGATGGTAAGTTGTCGACACATTGAATGTAGTGTGCGGACCCTCGAATAGAGTCCAAGCCCGCATCTGAGCCCCCCCAAAAGGAAGTGGGTTGCCCATTACTGTCTAATAGAGTCAGACGGCACACGGTCACACAAGTAATCGTGCCAATCAGAAGAGTGGGGTTGCCTATAGCAACACTATAATCAGCACATCTCCTATCCTGACAGTAAGCTTTTGGGTGTACTTATGTTTTGCCCAGCACTAGTTTTTATACTTATTATACCCACAATGCACTCTGTCTACACCGCATATGTCTATGTCACATAATATCTTTGTGTATTTGCAGAGCCAGTGATCCTCCCTGCTGTGATGCCCGGAGATTCATTTGCAATTCCCCTTCATCTGACATCCTGGAGACTGCAGGCTCGGCCCAGGGGGATGGGAGTTTTCTTCTGTAAAACACCGATCCACTGGACGAACGTTACAAAGACCGGGGACGTTTCCAGCAGCAAACGCGAGTGTCATTCCATGGATACGGAGAACAGCCGATATTTCAGGTGACGATAAGTGGGGTTCTATACTTGGGGGTCACTTTCGCAAAGCTTTCAAGATCTCTGCTTTCTGTCTGTGAATTGAATGTTCACCGCTAGTTACAACCGAGCACTCTGATACCAGTCTCCCCACGTCTGTTAGGGTGCAATCACACGCCGCAGATTTTGTTGCAGAAATTTCTGTGATTGAAAATCGGTTCCGTTTATCTGAATGTGGTTGTTTCTGCAGCAGGTGTATGGATTTCTGCAAGTTCTGTCGAGATAAATGGTAGGTTTTCAGTTGTAGAAATTTCAACAACAATATCCACCCTCATCCTTAAACTGGGTTCACACGTCGTGGTCAAAGTATGTATTTTTTTGCCGCAATTCACAAAAAATGCACCACTCGGTCGCAGAAAAAAACACGCATTTTGACCTCAACTTGTGAACCCGGCCTTAACTTCCCACAGCTTGCAGTTTCACAGAAGCACAGAGAGAGGGAGGGAAGCTGCAGCTGCATCTCCCTCACCCCTTTGTTTTAATTACTCTATTAGTGCAGATGGATTTTCTGACTGCTGGGAAGGGAGGAGGAAGCCACTTTCCTTTGATAAAATGTGTACATTCACCCATAACATAAAAACCACTGACAGGTGAAGTGAATAGTATTGATGATCTCGTTACAATGGCGCCTGACAAGGGGGGGGGGGGGGTATATGCGGCAGCAAGAGAACAGTCAGTTGTTGAGATTGATGTGTTGGAAGTAGGAAAAATGGGCAAGTGTAAGGATCTGAGCAACAACGGGCACATTGCGATGTCTTAGATGACTGGGTCAGAGCATCTCCAAAACGTCAGGACCTGTGGGGTGTCCCGGTATGGAGTGGTTGGCACCTACCAAAAGTGGTCAGAGGAAGGTCAGTCGGTGAACCGGTGACAGGGTCATGGGCACCCAAGGTTCATTGATGTGCATGGGAATCAAGGCTAGCCCGTCTGCTCCGATCACACAGAAGAACTACTGTAGCACAAATTTCTGAAAAAGTTACTGCTGTCTATGATAGAAAGATGTCAGAACACACAGAGCATTGCAGCTTGCTGTATTTGGGGCTGTGTAACCACAGACCAATCAGAGTGCCCGTGCTGACCCATTTCTACCACCGAAAGCGCCTACAATGGGCACGTGAGCATCAAAACTGGACTATAAAGCAATGGAAGAACATGGCCTGGTCTGATGAATTACCTTTTCACTTACATCATATGGACGGCCGGGTGTGTGTGCGTCGCTTACCTGGGGAAGAGATGGCTCCAGGATGCACTATGGGAAAAAGACAAGCCGGCGGAGTCTGGCCAATGTGCTGCTGGGAAACCTTGGGTTCTGCCATTCATTTGGATGTGACATGTACCACCTACCTAAACATTGCTGCAGACAAGTGCCCCCTTCACGGCAGGGCTGTTACCTAATGGCAGTGCCCTCTTTCTGCAGGATAATGCCCCCGCCACACTGCAGACATTGTTCAAGAATAGTTTAAGAATCGTGACATAGATGTTGACTTGCCCTCCTAATTCCCCAGATCTCAATCCGATCGATCATTTGTGGAAGGTGCGGGAAAATCCGATCCATGGGGGCCGCACCTCACAACTTACAGGATCTGCTGCTAATGTCTGGGTGCCAGATACCACAGGAACCTTCAGAGGTCTTGTGTAATCCAGGCCTCGAGGTGTTAGAGCTGTTCTGGTGACACGTAGGGGATCTACACAATATTAGGCAGGTGGTTTTAGTGTTATGGTTCGCTTTAACATTTTTTTTGTCACTGATTTGTCAAATTGTACAATCTACGTTTCTCCCGCCATTTATTTCAGGTTCTGCGTGGCTCTAAGAAAAGAAAACTATCCAGATTACATGCCGTCAAATATTTTTTCAGACAGTGCTAAACAAATCTACAGACAGCCGGGTCATTCCATCTTTTTGCTGCCCACCGTGGTCATCTGCAACCTCCTGCCATGTGAACTTAACTTTTATGTGAAAAGTTCACCTCTTAAAGGAACCCTGAAATCTGGGAAAGAGATGGCCCTGCACACGGCGGATACAGCCCAAAACTTTGAACTTGGTGAGCTCTATACTTTACTGTGTAGGACTATCAAATAAAATCGTGGTTTGAAAGAGATGATGTTGAGGAAATTCTAATATTGTAATGTGGTAAAATATAGTTTGGGTAGGTCTGTGTTGTTTACAGATAGGGAGAGGTCTCTTAGGAAAGTTTTTGGTGCTTCTTTATGTGCTCATTTAGAGCTCCTTGGGTCAATTTATGAGATTTATAATTTTGTCTATACAATGCAAGCAAAAACCAAACCAATACATTTTTATGTCCTAAATTGGGCCCTCCGTTGCCCTCTAGTGTTCACGCCATGTCAAGCATTTCAACCAGTCATCCCTATCCTGCAAAAACCTGCTGCTTGCAGGCCGGATATGGCTTTACAAAGTATCTAATGTAGAATTAAAAAAGGGGTACACTATGTTGTCTATTCGCTTCATTGACTTGGAAGCTGCACACTGCTTCCATTATGGGGCACAGGAGGCAGAAACATAGTGAGGGAGATATGGCTAATATAACGTCTGTAGCGGGAACTTGCTGGCTAATAAAGCCCCGTGGTCCCAGCAGCATCCGTACTGATTCAGACAAGCAGTCCCTGCAGTCCCGGAGGGGTAAGGGAAGGTGTAATATGAGCGGGGAGGTTTGTAGAGATAGTGACCATGACCGGGCTGGCGCTCCACTGGATCATAACATAGCAGACAATGAGAATAACTTCCTGATAGTAAATTAGTAAGAAGAAGAGTGAAGCATGAAGGGAAGGCTCCATAAAGGTGATACACATTGTTGACTTGTGTCATTAGTAACGTGTTTATAGTTTCTCTCATTTCATGTGTTTTAACAGGAATCGCTGTGGAAAATTTTCAACATTGCAAAGAGCTGTTGATCCCGCCCGGTACACAGAACTATATGGTCCGGATGAGACTTTACGATGCCAACAAGCGGCAGCTGAACCTCACCATACGCATCATGTGCAGGGCAGAGGGTTCCTTGAAGATATTTATTTCCGCTCCTTATTGGCTGATAAATAAAACCGGTTAGTAATGGGATCATTTATCAGTTATTATATGTTTGCTGCAAAAAAAAATATCCAGGACAGCTGTAAGAGTATGTTCACACGCAGGGTTTTCAGGCGTATTTCCGGGCGTAATCGCTTTAAAATACGCCTGAAAAAAAACAGTAGCTGAAAAACTACAAATATCTGACCTTTGAAATCAATGGGAAAAGCGGCGTTTTGTTCAGACTGGGTATTATTTGCGCCGCTGTTTTAAAAAAAGGCGCGTAAAAAGGAGGATCATGTCACTACTTGAGCTGTTTTTGGAGCTGTTTTTCATTGTGTCAATAGAAAAACAGCTCCAAAAAGTCTAGAAAAAAACACCTAAAAAAAAAATCGTTTTCAACTTCAAAAACAAGTGAAAATCATCGACTGTTTTCTCTGAAAACAGCTCCGTAATGTTCAGCCGTTTTTTTTCTTGTATGTGTGAACATAACCTTACAAACATGGAGCGCTGAGTGGCGCATGGCAAAAATCTGCATCACAAAACAATTCATTGCCTTTGATGACATTTTTGGGGCAGCTCTAGTGCTTTTCAGTCATTCAGTGCTAAAAAGCCACACAAATCGCTGTTCCTGAGGCCAAGCCAAGCAATTCCTCGTCATGGATAATGCACTTCAGGACTCTCGTACCTTTCATATACGGCACATGCCACAATCTATACGATCAGCAAAACTATAATGTATCTCTCTCTCTCTTGAAATATTTAGCCTCTTATTTTAGACTCTCGGTTCCCTTTCGCAGGTTTGCCGTTGATTTTTAGACAGGACAACGCCAAAACGGACGCTGCCGGCCAGTTTGAAGAACATGAACTTGCTAGAAGTCTGAGTCCACTCTTATTCTGTTATGCAGACAAGGAGCTTCCAAACCTGTAAGTGAATTGTGCAGGACAAAGCAAATCTCAATCTCTTGTTTCAATTTATATTTTTCACTAAAGGAGCCGATACACCTTAGATGAACGTCCATGGAACCCGCCAATTTCGGCGCAAAGGGACGATCATTTAATGTACATAGAGGTTTCCTGCATATATAGATACATATGCATCTATGTAACCGGCCACATGATCCAGTACACGGAGTGTAACATCAGACATATAGTCATGGATCTGTTGGCTGCGCTGGAAGATCAGGAGTAGTTTATATACCTGTCTATATACCAGTAAGGGAATGACTGCTATTCCGCTGCAGGTTGTTTGGTTTTCTTGTAAGTGGTTGCATTTTATTCCTTAGTTGCACAATGAGAGTCGGTAAAGGCATTCATCCAGATGGAATACCGGGTTGGTGTCAGGCGTTTTCTCTTGATGGGGGCAGTGGAGTACGAGCTTTAAAAGTGATCCAGCAAGGGAACCGTCCAGGTCTGATCTACAATATAGGTAAGGTGACCTTTATCCCCTGGTCTTTCCTCCCCTTTACCCCCTGGTCTTTCCTCACCTTTACCCCCTGGTCTTTCCTCACCTTTACCCCCTGGTCTTTCCTCCCCTTTACCCCCTGGTCTTTCCTCCCCTTTACCCCCTGGCATTTCCTCCCCTTTACCCCCTGGCATTTCCTCCCCTTTACCCCCTGGCATTTCCTCCCCTTTACCCCCTGGTCTTTCCTCACCTTTACCCCCTGGTCTTTCCTCCCCTTTACTCCCTGGACTTTCCTCCCCTTTACCCCCTGGCCTTTCCTCCCCTTTACCCCCTGGACTTTCCTCCCCTTTACCCCCTGGCATTTCCTCCCCTTTACCCCCTGGTCTTTCCTCACCTTTACCCCCTGGTCTTTCCTCCCCTTTACTCCCTGGACTTTCCTCCCCTTTACTCCCTGGACTTTCCTCCCCTTTACCCCCTGGTCTTTCCTCCCCTTTACCCCCTGGTCTTTCCTCCCCTTTACCCCCTGGTCTTTCCTCCCCTTTACCCCCTGGCCTTTCCTCCCCTTTACCCCCTGGCCTTTCCTCACCTTTACCCCCTGGTCTTTACTCCCTGGACTTTCCTCCCCTTTACCCCCTGGTCTTTCCTCCCCTTTACCCCCTGCTCTTTCCTCCCCTTTACCCCCTGGTCTTTCCTCCCCTTTACCCCCTGGTCTTTCCTCCCCTTTACCCCCTGGACTTTCCTCCCCTTTACCCCCTGGTCTTTCCTCCCCTTTACCCCCTGGTCTTTCCTCCCCTTTACCCCCTGGTCTTTCCTCCCCTTTACCCCCTGGTCTTTCCTCCCCTTTACCCCCTGGTCTTTCCTCCCCTTTACCCCCTGGTCTTTCCTCCCCTTTACCCCCTGGTCTTTCCTCCCCTTTACCCCCTGGTCTTTCCTCCCCTTTACCCCCTGGACTTTCCTCCCCTTTACCCCCTGGTCTTTCCTCCCCTTTACCCCCTGGACTTTCCTTATCTTTGCTTATTTCCACAATTTACAAGGATTTGTTACATGCCATTTTAAGAGTTATGGTCTCTTCTAGGTATTGATGTTAGGAAAGGCAGGGGAAGGTACAGAGACTCATGTATGGTCACCTTTGCTCCTCGGTACCTATTAATAAATAAATCGAGTCACAAACTCGCCTTTGCACAAAGAGAATTTGCAAGAGGTCAGGTAAGTGTCCCTTTAAAACACACACGGTCCTGTTAGCAACCTGGCACATACCCACGTGTACAGTCTGACGAGCGTCTCTTCTTCCTAGGGAACCAACAATCCTGATGGTTACATCTCAACACTTCCCGGCTCAAGTGTTGTGTTCCATTGGCCAAGAAATGATTATGACCAGTTACTGTGTGTGCGATTTATGGATGTTTCTAATTGCACTTGGTCTGGTGGCTTTGAAGTTAATAAAAATAATTCATTTCACATCAATATGAGGTAAATATCAATAAAAGAATGAATGTTCGATTTGTGATGTCCAATGAATAGATGGACACTTGACGGATGTGGCTATGCTTTGTATCTGAATAGCTTTTCAAGGGGTATTCCCAAAATCATAAATTATCACTTATCCACAGGATAGGTGATAATGCTCTAATAGCTGGGGGTCCCACCAGTTCCCCCTCACTGCGCTCGTCGCAGTGAGGGGGTGGAGCATTCGTGCTGCCGTTCCCATCAAAGTCTATGGGAGTGACGGAAACAGTCAAGTACAGCACTCGGCTGTTTCCGTCATTCTCATAGACAATGAATGGAGTGGTGGGCGCATGCTCGACCGCCGCTCCACTGCCAAGGTCCCCCCACCCATCAAGCACAATATAATCAATGCAGCATAAGTAAGACCTGACAGGCACTTGCACAGGGTATAAAAAAAGACACAAAGTGTGTACGGATTTTGCATGGATTTTGTTAATTATTAGTTATAAACATGGTGTAATTACTAATGAGCTTCTGATAAAAAAAAAAGTTGACATTTTATCTTAGGGATACGCTTGGAAAATGTTACTTTTTGAGGGTGGAAATTACCTTGCAAGGCGCCACGTACCGCATCTCATTCAGTGACACCGATCAACTGCCTCCTCCGTTTCGAGTGGATAATTTCTCTAAGGTAAACTGGGGGATATTGTCTCTAGTGTAAGATAAAAAGCCCTCACAACTAATAACAATTCAAGGCTAAAAACACCAGAACAGTATTCCGTCACTGATGCTTGTTTTACAAATGTGTTATGCCTCATACAAAGCTCTAGGGGGCGGTGCATGACACAGGGATTCAAAGAGCACCATAGATAGAATCCCTGTGTTGTGTGCCGCCCCCTATATCTGCATTAGGCATTACATTCTATTAGTTTTGCTGGGAGTTTTCCGTTCATTTGCAATAGTCTCCAGTTAAGAGCTCCATAAAATGCGGAGTAACTTAATAGTTTGATCTTTATCTGACTTTGGGTTAAAATTGTTTTCCCATTAGGACAACCCCTGTCCATATGCCCTATTATTAGTATTCTTTTTTTTAAAAGCTAAATCCATTTTTTTTTTCAGTTCCCCTTATCAGAGAACTGTGCCGATAATTGTCCTGTGTAAACAGGGCAGCGATCAGCGGATGAAAGAGATAGATATGAGATAGATAGATAGA